>NW_027551559.1:10933698-10935815 GCF_008692635.1 Crocuta crocuta
CAGAGAAACCCCCCTGCCCCAGCCTCCTGTGCTCACCTGGGCTTCCTGCCTCCAGGCCCCCGATGGCAGCTGAGGGTTGGTAGGACTTGGGAAGAAATTGCAGCATGGCTCATTTCTCTCCAGTCCCACCTCCCTGGACCTGCCCCCCCTCCATCCTGGCTGCTTGGGTGGCCCTGAACCCCGACCACCATCCCCTTGGGCTCCACATGCCATGGCGGAGGGGTCTCAGGAAGGTGGGTTCCCCCACAGACTGGGACCCCCAGCAGGTTCCTTCGGCATGGCTTCAGTTGTCAGCAGGGTGACCAAGGGGCTGTTCTGCGGTCTGTGGTCGTGACCTACTCCCAGAACCATCACCCTCCATCGTCAAATGGCAGTGGCCTGCCCCTGATGGCGACTAGGTCTCCGGGCCCCGGGGGGTGTGCACCCGTCTCACGCCCCCCCGTTTGCCAGCAGGTGACCACCTTTGCAGACCTCCAGCCATACATGAGACAGTTCGTGGAGCATCTGCAGGAAACGAGCCCCCTGAGGGACGCCGTGGTCATTGAGCAGGTTGGGGGATCAGGGCCTCGGCTCACTGCCGGGTGGGGCGTGGACGTGGCCGAGGCCACCATCCGCCCGGAGGGGCCCCTGGTGTAGCCTCTTAGTGAACCACGCAGCCAGAGGCCTGCGGCCGCCTTCAGCCACACATCTCCCTTTCCCACCTGGCCAGGTTCCCTGCTGCAGTCCAGCTTTGTTAGACGTCCTCTCCCTCAGCCTGGATTGTGAGGACAAAGGAAAATGTGCCCCTTCCTTAGAACAAGTGGATTTGCTCTGTAGCCCCACCTGGGGTTGACCACCTAGTGGGAAACCCATTTTCCTTGTTGTAAGCAGGGGCTGCTCTGGAGTGTGGGGCCCTGGGTGGTGGATCAGCCCACACAGCTCTGTGGCTTTGTGCAGAACCGGTTATTAGGGACAAGCCTGTCTCACTCACTGAGGCTCTGAGACGTCCAGACCCCTGTTCTCCCGCTGGGGCCCCACCAGGTGCTGCAGGCCACACACCCTGGCGCATGCCGTCTGGGCCCGCGTGGCCTGAGGACCACCTAGGGGGATGTCCAGCGTGGTGCACCTGCCTGTGTGCGTGACGTGCCCTCGCGCCCCCGCCTCTCCCCTCCTCCAGAGCTCCTCTCTGAACGAGGCCGGCAGCAGCCTTTTCCACCTCTTCCTGCGCCTGGTGCACAACCACGTCATAAGGATTGGGGGCAAGTAAGTCCGGGTCCTGTGAAACCCTCTGTGTCGGGTGGCGTCCCGGATCGGACAGGCGCCGTGGCCACTCTGCCAGGGTAGCAGAAGCGAGGCTTCCGGGGTTCCGGAAGTCCTTTGGCATTTAAATGCTGGCAGATAATTTATTTGTGCAGATAAAACCCAGCTTCCCTGGGTGAGCACCTGCATGAAGACCCCAGGGTGTGTCTGCTGAGAGCAGTGGTCCTGGGGGGGCTAAGGCTCACGGCCAAGGTCATTAGAGGTCACCTTGGAGTGTGGGCACCTTCCCTGGGGTCACACCCTGTGCGCTAAGAGTTGGAAGCTTTCTAGGAGGTGTTATGTTATGACCGTAGTACTTATTAAAATATAACTGCGTAAGGCGTATCAACCGACATCTGCAGCCTGAAAAGCACGCTCACAGATGCACGAAGGGGTGAGCCTTGACCAAGGGGGTGCGCCTGCACATGCCTGTAAGTAGCACCCAGGTCACAAGAGGACTTGCTTGTGGGGCCACACCTGTGACACCCCCTTGCTGCCTGCTGTGATCTTTATGAAAACGGCTGAGCCCGTGTGGCCGTCGCATGTGTGAACAGATCCATGGCAGGGCTGTGTGGGAGCATGTGACAGACCCGGCTCACGCGCCCCGGGTCTGCGTGCCTGTGTGCCCACGGGATGACCGTGAGGCCCGCCGTGGCCTGCGCTACCCGCGTACCGTCCCCCAGGTCCTACGTGCAGTGTCAGGGGATCCCGCAGGGCTCCGTCCTGTCCACGCTGCTCTGCAGCCTGTGCTACGGGGACATGGAGAGCAGGCTGTTTTCCGGGATCCACCAGGATGGGTACGGAGCCCCTTCGTGTGCGCGTGCGCGGTCCCGCCTCCA
>NW_027551559.1:10935829-10948773 GCF_008692635.1 Crocuta crocuta
CAGGCTGTGCCGCACACACGGAGGAAACAGGTGAGGCCCTGCACCTGCCGCTGCGCCCCTGGGGCGTCTTTCTCTCTGTAGGCCACGTGGGAGGGACAGCGGGCTAAGTGGTGCTCCGAGGCCTAGGACCACGTGGAGTCTCGAGTGTGGGGGCCTTGCGTTAGGCAGGGTGTCCCCAGCACTGTCCCCCCGGGGCCCCAGGAGTCCGGGGCTGATTTTCAAGTGTGCTTTTCCAGAGAAGGAGAAGGTCGTTAAACCCAGGGGTGTTTGCTTTGGTCGCTGGGCTGTCGTTGAACAAATCCATCTGGGCAGCGTCCCTGCAGCCCAAGCTGCCCGTGGGGGATTCCCAGCAGCCCACGGGCTCGCCGTCCACAGCAGCCCAGCACGGTATTCCCACAAGTGTACGTTTTCCAATGTGTATTCGTTCAGAGACAAGTCCAGATCCTCGCATACAGCCGTCTTCTAAGATCTTAGCCACATGTGGCCAGTGGTAAACCAGGGGTTCAGTACAGGGCCCAGCTGCTGTCACAGAAAGTTCTAGGGATGACACTACAGGCAGGTGGCTGAATGGGTGTCAGGGTTCTGCCAGGGATGCAAACCACTGGGGATGGACATCCTGTGTCCAGGGGAAGATTTTTGAGGATTCGGCCCTGATGCCGGTGTGGGTGAGCCCGGCGGTCTAAGGTCCACGGGGCAGGCGCTGGGGCTGTGGTATCGGGAAGTTGCTTCCCTCCTTGGTTCACCCGTCCTGGACATCAGGCCCTCCCTAATGCATGGCCCACCCCGTGGCGGACAGTCTCTTCCTTTAAAACTGGTGGGTTATGGTTGTAGATCTCATCAGGTGCTCATGTGACGCTGTGACCTATAGCTGTACACGTGGACATGGCTGACTGGCTGGCCCGTGGGCTCTGCCTCCCCCCAGGCCCCCGTCTCCCCTACTGTCAGCTGGTTCCAAGCTGACAGCTCACCTGTGACCTGTGACTGGGGTCATCTGGTGTCCGGTCGTGGCCCTTCCCTGGCCCAGCCACCCTGCTTCAGGCGCCGGCCTCGCTCACCCGGAAGCCTCTGGGGACAGGCACTTGGAGTCTTAGCAGGGCCATGTCTGGCCTTCCTCGGACACCTCCCTGGGGCCCACAGAGCCCCGCCTCCCAGTGGCTGACGTGGCCTCTCTGCTCTAGGACCCTGGTCAGAGGTGTTCCTGAGTATGGCTGCACAGCCAACTTGCAGAAGACAGCAGTGAACTTCCCCGTGGACGACAGCGCCCCAGGCAGCGCGGCCCCCCTCCAGCTGCCCGCCCACTGCCTGTTCCCCTGGTGCGGTTTGCTGCTGGACACTCGGACCCTGGAGGTGTTCTGTGACTACTCCAGGTGCGTGTGCCCGCAGGAGAGCACGGGTCAGCACCCCCCATTCCTGCCGCTGCATCACCCCGTGGGCTCAGGCCAGGGGTGCCCCGCTTCAGACGGGGCAGTGGGCTGAGAGCACCCGCCAGGTGAGCGGTTTTCTGCACTTTTTTTGGTAACAGGTGCAGCAGACCAGGGGTCACTGGTGTGTTCTGCGGGGACCTTGCTGGGCATAGGTCTCTTTAGGGCCAAGCCACACACCTTAACGCCCACCGTGGCCTCGATGGGTCACGTTTGTCCCTCTGAAACAGGGCTGTGAGGCAGGGGGCCTACTCCCAACACAATACCCTGGGACCTCAGGCTGCCACGAAGAATGCCACGGGCAGGCTGGCTAAACCACACATTCACATGCCTCTGTCCTGGAGGCCATGAACCTGAGATCCACGTGTGGGGGCGGCTGGTTTATCCTGAGGCCTTGCTCCCTGGTGTGTGGTCTCCCTGTGACTTCATGCTCTCTGTGTTCTTGCATCACTGGTGTCTTTTTTTCCTGCAAGGATGTGGGTCCTGTCAGATCTGAGCCCACCTATGGCCCAGGCCTTAATCGCTTTTTAAAGACCCTGTCCCCACATGGAGTCGCATGGGTTAGGGCTGCAACACAGGGGTTTGGGGACACAGTTTGACTCCTGACAGCCAGCGTCTCTGAGCCCAGGAGCTCCCGGGCTGTGCTGAGTCTTGGCGCAGACACAGGCAGACTCGAGATGGACGTGGATACACGAATCGCCTTTTTTATGAATAAGACCTACAGATCCCAGAGCAGGGGCGGGTGGTGGGCCTTCCCCTTGCTGTTGTTGACCAGCTGTCCCGGCTGGAGCTCTCCCGACCCNCCGTCTCTCTGTGCCCCGACCACACCAGTTTGTCATGAACTGCACACCATTTACTTGCTCCCCAAGAATCTGTGGCCATTTGGGGGACAGCATCCCATCCAGGGACTGTCACTGGGTGAGGATGACGCCCGGGAGCCGTGGGTGTCGCGGGGCAGCTCTGCCCCCGCAGGCCCTGACAGCACGTGCCTGTTCACAGAAGCGGCCCTAAAGGCCCGGCAGCGGAGGCGGAGGCGCCTGGGCACCGCGATGGTGCTCTGCGCTCGAGGCAAAGCCTCGACAGGCCGAGGAGGAGAGTGGGTGCCGTCTTAGGAAGGACAGTGACAGCGCGGACTTCCCAGTCTTCCCCGAGGCCCAGCACAGGCGAGGTGGGGAGGGGGTGCCCGGTGCCCACACGGGCAGGTGAGTTTGGCGCGGCAGTTGGGGTCAGGGCGACCTCACGACCACGTGAGAACTCGTCTCCTGAGAACTTGGGGGAGCCGCCCCAGCTCTGCCTCTCAGCACGCCCAGGAGCAGCAGATGGGTGGAGAGGCCATCCGGCCTGGTGCCAGGCGGACAGCGAGCAGCCGGGACGGGTCAGGCCAAAGGAGGCTGGGAGTGGCTCTGAGCGCCTGTGTACAGGGAAGGGGATGCCAGCTCGCAGCCACGTGTCCTCACTGAGCCCGGCGTCTGGGGCCCGTGGCTGCTTCTTGGACGTGTCCTTCAGGTGCAGGTGAGAGACCTGCCCCTGGTCAGTCCGCTCCGTGGGGAGCAGGATTCGAATGCGGGCCCGGCTCTGGCATTCTTGCTTCTGTGCACCGAGCTCTGCACGGGTGGACACAGAGGCTTGTAGCAAACGGCAGCAAGACGCCGCCGTGGACCCTGATCAAGGAGGTGAGGGTGACAGTCCTCAGCACGGCCCCCAGGACTGGCCATGCAGGCGCTGGCAGAAGGCTCTGCCTGCCCTCCCGGGGTGCTCCGGCCCCATCTGTCCCGCGGGCTCCTCTTGGACCCCAACACTTGTGCACATCCCTGAGGGTGGGGCAAACCGGACTGACCTTTCTGGAAAGCAGTGAATTCCTATTACGGTCCTTGAAACATTCATACGTTTTCCCAGTAATGGCACGTCCAGAAACTCATCCTCGAGAAAAAGATTCGTGGATGCCGTCTGAGATTCCACCGGACCGGATGCTTGGGCAGCGTGACTTAGCACCGCTGTCAACAAAACGATCTAAATCGAGGCCGTGTAGATGTTAGGCCTCACCAAGAAGAATCCTTAGTTTGCCATTAAGATTGCTGTCAAGAGGCGCTTGGGGGACTCAGTCGGTTAAGCATCTGGTTCTTGATTTTAGCTCAGGTCATGATTCCAGGGTTGTGAGTTAGAGCCCTGAGTCAGGCCCTGCGCTGACAGCACGGGACCTGCTTGGGATTCTCTCTCTCTCTCTCTCTTTCTCTCTCTCTCTCTCTCCCCCTCTCCCTCTCTCCCCCCACCTCTCTCCCTCCCCCTCTCTCTTGACATGTAGACATTTTAAAAAATTGCTGTCAAATAACATTTAATAAGATGAAAACTTGAGCTCGAGGTAAGTGTATTCCAAGTGGTGCTGAGGGATATGCCCCAGGACACAGGTTACATGGGTCATGGCTGCATTTTAGGTACTCAGGTGCAGACAGGTGGTGGCATGGCTGGGATGCCCATGGGTGCAGGCAGGTGGTGGCCATGCCAACGGGTGACTTTCCTCCCACTGCCTGTGTCTTCCATGTTTCCCACCTTGAGACCACAGTCATGGGTCAGGCTCTCTGTGGGATGACCTCCTCCTTCAGGAAGCCCTCAGGGCTGCCAGAATGCACCAGACAGTGGCCTCGAGGCCCAAGCTGCCCAACTGAGCCCATGGAGAGCTCGCCCAGGAAGGCGTGTGTTTGTGCGTGGTCAGCGCATTGGTCGAGTCACACAGATTTTGTAGGTGCTGTGTGCCACGTGTCAGTGACAAACATGTAAATGGCCCGTACTGTGACTCAGGTGTGCGTGGTACATGGTGCCCGCCCTGCCTGGGTCCTCCATGCTCTGATCTCCGCCCTCTGGAGGGTCCTGGCCTCACACAGGGCAGGGCCGGGTGTGGGCAGACACACGCGTGTGATCAGAGTGCATGCTTGACCGTGGGTGCCTTGTGTGTGCGTGGAGGGCTCAAGTTTCAGGGGTTCCCACTCTGTGCCGCAGTTACGCCCAGACCTCCATCCGCTCGAGCCTCACCTTCAGCCAGGGCGCCAGGCCTGGGAGGAGCATGCGTCGCAAGCTATTCGCAGTCTTGCGGCTCAAGTGCTGCGCTGTGTTCCTGGATCTGCAGGTGAGCACGTGGCCGGGGGCGCCAGCAGGCTCCGGGGCTCAGGCCGGCCGGCTGAGAGCTACGCGTGTTAAATACACGGTGTTTGTGTGTGTGCCTGTGTGAGTGCGTACACGTGGGTGTGAACGCCCTCAGCCCCGCCTGGGCCCGTCTTCCCGGGCACCTGGATCCCTCCCCACGGTGGGGTGGGGGTCCGAGGCCTTGGGGCTCAGGCTCTAGAGCTGCTGGGCGCCCACGTCCCATCCCTCTGTGCCTGTCCTGCCCTCCAGTAGCAGGGAGGGGCCACCGGGGCCACTTTCTCCTGCCTCCATTTGACCTGGTGATAAAGCAAAACAAATTTACACTCTGGAGGTATTTGCAATGTTTATTTTTCTTTGTGACCCAGGTAAACAGCATCCACACGGTTTATACAAACATTTACAAGATATTCTTGCTGCAGGCCTACAGGTGGGTTCGCCGGCCACGCCACCATGTGCCACAGACCCTTTCCCCTCGGCGCTCCCTCGGCCTGGGAGAGTGCCCTGCCCTCCGGGGTCCCAGCTTACGGCTGGGGCAGCATCTGCAGGTTTCCAGTCGCGCACACTATGGCTTGTGCATGTGCACGTGCGCTGCCCAGTGTGGGAAGTGCCTGTTTCACCAGGCGGTGAGGCGCGGCCAGCGTGGCCTGGGTGTCCCACTCCTGTGCCCTGCCCCAGGACCTCGCAGGGGCCTCGGGTCTTGGAGAGAATTGTGCCGATACAAATGAGGGTCCACGGCACTCTGATGTCCCCCAGAAAGGGGTGGTGGGACGTGGGTCCCAAGGAGCCCAGCTGCCATTCTCGCCCCACGGATGGTGAGCTTCTGGAGCATTCTCCATCCCTGGGAGGTTCCAGGTCGTTTCACTGAGAATGTGGATGCGGCTGGGCAGTCGTGGATCCTGTCCGTGTCTGTGCTTTTCTGAGTCGTGAGGGAGACGTTTTCCCCTTGAGGCTGTGTTGACACTGCCGGTCGCACCGCCTGCCCCAGCCTCAGGGACACACAGCCGGGCTTTGCTCCGGCTCCGGGGAGCAGCTGTCCTCCTGCAGTCAGGCCAGACGGACGCGTGAGCTGTGGGGCCAGATGGGCCACGCATCTGCGTAGAGCCCCTCAGCCCGCGTTAGCCAGAGTCGTGTACTTGTCCTGGAGCGAGGTTACCGTCTCATGGGAACTGGCCAGGGCTGGGCGCAAGCTCCCACCGTGGGTTTCCTGCCAGAACCCCCTCCGGGCCCTGAGGACCTGTGCCCATGGCAGCCATGGGGGCGGTGTCTGCCCAGTGTTCGTCCACTGTCGTGTCCCAGGAGGGCCTCAGGGCTCCTGTCCTGTGCCCCGCCCGCGGCTGTGGTACTGCCCTTCCCTGCCTCCCCAAGCGCCGGGCCTCTGCTCTCGGGAGCGAGCTGCCTGGACGTCCCTGACGGCATGCTCAGTGTGAACATGGATGTGCCCCCCGCGCTGCACGCAGCTGGACGGGAGGGCGGACACACACTTGATTCTCAGCCCCTCCGATTCTAGGAAGAACAGCCCGGTGGTGCTTCCTCAGGGGCAGGCCAGTCCCCTGGCCAGCTCCACGCCCCTGGTGGCCGGGTCACGTGCTCCAAGGAGGGGCCCTGCTGGTGGACCTGTTCCTCGTGGGCCCAGGCCTGGGACACCGGCCCACCAGGGAATGTATTCGGGTCCTGGGTTCAGGGAAGGCACCCTCGCGGCTCTGTCTCCTCGTGAGGGGGTGTGCGGCCCCAAGACAGCGGCGCCAAGAGCTACCGGCTTCTCCGGCCACCGGCAGGAGCGCCAGCCGTCTCCACATACGGAGGCTGCGGCAGGTGGGAGATGCTGAGAACACCGCCCTCTCCGGGGTGGGAGTGTGGAAGTGTGAGGCTGGCCGGTGAGGGGGGGCGAGGCCGTGTGTGTCCACGTGGCCCTTGGGGCAGGACCCCCTCGTGCACTGTCCAGTCGGAACCCGCAGGCTCCGCTCCTTTCGCAGCTGAGGGTGGGCGTCCTGCTGGAGGCGCTGGGAGACCAGCCTCCGCCTGTGGAGGCCTCTTCCCGTTCTGCACCGAGCACCCACTCCAGCGAGGGTCCTCCCCCAGCAGAATGTGCTCCCTCCAGGGCCCTCCCCGCCGGGCTCCAGGGAACGTGCTCCCTTCCCCCCGACCCCGGGACCCCCCACATTACATGTGTGCCCTTTCAGAGCCAGCCGGTTCCTGCAGGCGGGAAAGTATTTCCCACGTCAGCACGGTTACTGTGCCCTTGAGGGCAGGTTACTGGTCGAGCGATGCGCATGCATGTTATTCCAGAAGGGGCCTAGGTGGTTAGTGAGCGCCTGGTGAGGCCATGTCATGCGGTTGGCCGTAGGCACGTGCGTGCACCCACAGACACGACGTGCATCCACACACACGCGTGCCCGTATGTGTACCTGCAAGCCGAGCGCACGCGCACATGCACACACGCGTTCCAACGGGGGGACGTTGGCTGAGCAGTATCCCTCGCTCAGGTTCCACGCGTGTGTGCTCCAGCTTCCGTTCAACCAGCCAGTGAGGAAGAACCCCTCCTTTTTCCTCCGCGTCATCTCGGACACCGCGTTGCGCTGCTACTCCCTCCTGAAAGCCAAGAACTCAGGTGCGCAGAGAACTGGGCGCTGCTGGTGGGCTCTGAGGGGTCACCTATGCTGCTGGCAAGGCCCAGATGCCGCCCGCTTCAGAACCAGCGCCGTGTGCCCTGGGAGCGCCTGCGCTGCACCTGCTGCCAGCCGAGTAGAGTCGGGGGCCCGAGGGAGGGAGGGAGGCTTCTGCCTGGGGCTCCGCGTCTGCAGCTCGGCCTTCCTCCACTCTCCGCCCCCCACGGCCTCTCGCAGAAGGCTCTTGTCCACCTGCGGCTTGGGCCGGGCCGTCTCCCCAGGTTTCTCGCTATTTCCTTTTTGTGCAAGTTTCTTCAGAGAAGCGGAAGGATGTCAGCTGTCAGGGTCCTTGGTGCTTGTGTCGGGGCTGTCCTTGTCCTTGAGACGAGATTGCCTGTGACCTCTGCTCCTGGGCTCGGGGGCAGGGACCCCAGCCGGCATCGGAGGGGAAGAGGAGTGGGTGGGGCCTTAGCCTGTCCCTGTGTCCCCCCCCCCCCCCAGGGATGTCCCTGGGGGCCAAGGGCGCCTCTGGCCCGTTTCCTTCTGAGGCCGCGAGGTGGCTCTGCCTGCACGCCTTCCTGCTCAAGCTGGCTCGTCACAGCGGCACCTACAGGTGTCTTCTGGGGCCACTCCGGGCAGGTGAGTATGGCCCAGCACGCCCCAGCCCCCCGTGTGCCTGCGCAGCAGTGAGGGCTCCTCCGTGCCTCACTGGTGGTGGGTGGGTCTGCAGCCCCAGGTGATGGGGTGCAGGCTCTTTCTCACCCGGGGCCTAGACACCCACTGGTCACTCCCCGTCTCCATACCTCCTGTCCCGGGCAGAGTCCCCCAGGCCCCTCCCCAACACTGGCACAGGGGACCCCAGCAACAAGCCTTTCCCAAACACCCCTCCCACCCACCCCACCTGGTGCCTGGAGCTCGGCCTCTGCACACAGGCCTTGCCTGCCTGGCCTTCAGTGGAGTCCCGAGCCCCAGGGGGTGGGGGATGGGGGGAGACCAGTTTGTTCTAGGCCAATCTGATCCCACTTGTCCCCTTGAAGCCAAAGCACAGCTGTGCGGGCAGCTCCCACAGGCCACCCTGGCCGCACTGGAGGCAGCAGCCACCCCTGGCCTGCCCGAAGACTTCAGGACCATCTTGGACTGATGGCTGGTCTCAAAGCCCAGGGCAGGCCCCACGTGGCTCCACATCACGGAATGACCATGCACTGCTGGCCTGGCCGGCGCCCATGTCCTCCAGGGAGAGCGCCCACCCACCACCAGCTAGTGATTGGGGTCGCTGACCACCAGAAGGGGGCAGGCAGGAGAGCCTGGCCAAGGTGTCAGGCCAGCTGCATAGAGCATGTCCCGACCTTTGTCACGCCCCCACCCCACCCCCTGCTCTGGGGAAGCCCCCATCTGGAGTGGGGGTGCAAGGAGGCATGTGGGGTGCTCGGCTGGACATGGGCTCCTTTCTGCTGACCTGCCCTGGGGCCTGCACTGCCCACACCCACCCTGAGGAGCCCTCCCTCAGCTTTGTCCAGAGTCCATGCCTTATCGGGCTTTCCTCAGAAGCCAAGGGCCCAGTCAGCTGTTTGAGACCCATCCCCACCCCTACCTGTGACCTCGCCCTGTCCCTCTCACCTCACACTGGCCTCCTGGAGCCTGAGTGTCTGCCACGTCCTATCCATGGCCACCCCCACTTCCGGACTCTTCCCTGCTGGCCCTTGCTCAGCACACGGTGGCCCCAGGTTATCCTGGGAGCACTCTTCCGCGTGGCCTCCTACCTCTGCACCTGCGACCACTCCTGTGACCACTCCTGTGACTTCTGGGGGCCACAGAAAGAACACTCTGATGAGCCTTTGTTCTTGTAGGTTTAATGTTCCTATGTTTGCATTAAAGCACGTGCTGTGTTGCCGGGAGCCGCACTGGCCTCTTTGGATGGCAGTCACAGCAAGGAAGTGGCAATGTTTGCAGCTCCTCCCATGAGAAATGAAAACTGGTATCTCCTTCTGCTACTGTTGGCTCATGTTGGATATAAGCCTGCTGGTATTGACCGGGCCTCACAATATTCCATATCAGACCCATATTCTGAATACAGATACCTCATAAGGAAAAGCATATTCCTGCCTTTACAAAAGAAATTTTGGATGAAAGCTCTATGGGGAAAGTTGTCAAAAGGCTCTTCCTATGGGCCTTGCAGATCCAAGACTTAGGGGGTTAAGAACACAAGAATTACAACTGAGCCTGGCCCTGAGACCAAGGGCCTATTTTGGGGTTAAGAGCAAAACATAGTTACCACATAGATCTTTGCTAACTGGTGAAACAACAGTCCCTTCCTCAAGGCCTACTTTCCACAAACACCCTCCCTGACCCTGGCAGCTGGGATGAGGACAGGTAACAGTAGCTAAAACATAACCCAGGGGCAAAAGACTGACCCATTCAGGGCCCCATGTTAGTCTCCACAAACCAACCAATTCAGAAACATTCATCCTCTTGAGAGCTGGACAAAATACTCCTAACTTATCTATATACGATTTGACCTATATGTTATCCTGTATTTCGCTAAAAACATTCTGTTATTTCCTTGGTCGGAATAATTCTGCAGTTGACATCACAAAAGGCCTCCCATTGTAAGAAATTCCTTTCTATGACTTATTCTTGTTGCTGAGCCTTTAAATAAAGACACAAAAACCGACAGGACAGCGATGCCTGCCTGGTGACCAGAAAGAATCTCGGGACTCTCACTCATTCTCTTGCCGACACCGTCTGTCCTTCAGGGACCCCTGGACCTGCCGGAGACGGCGCGGCGTCCGGCACCATGTGAGTTGTCTGTGCCGTCCTCCATTCCCGTTTGTGTCCTTGCGTGATGTGCAGGGTCCTTGGCCTGGCAGGGCTCCCGGGGGGCTTCTGGGGCAGGGGTGTGGGAGTGGGGAGTCGGAAAGGGCGCCCTCCTGGGGCAGGTGCGGCTTGGTAGGGAAGGCCTCTGCCCAGCATGCACCCTGTCTTTAGCCAGCTGTGGGCCCTGGGAGGACTCCCTCCTAAGGCACATTTCTCCTCTGGCTGTTGCTTCAGTGTCCACATGATCTGCCCCTTCTGGAGGGTCCCTCGGAATGGGTAGCAGGGGCATGATACAGGGGCTTGGGGGGTGGGTGGTAGCCCACTGCCCCACATCCAGCCCTGTGTTCTGGACCTGGGCTGGTGGATGTGCCTGTCTGCCTGCCCCCATCTGTCCCCTCCGTCACTCTCCCGTTCATGTGTCCTGATATCTGTGGGGCCCCTTCGTTCATGTACTGGCACATCTGTTCAGCTGAGGTGCTGGTGCGCGTCTAGAGCACACCAGGGCCTGGGAACGGGCGTCATGCGTGAGGCCCTGCAGGCTGGGCTGCTTGAGCGGGTCCCCTGGGGGTACAGCTCCACAGCGACCCTGCTCACGCACTTGCCGGCCTCCCTGGCTGGGAGACAGCAGAGGGGCCATGGGAAGGGCCAGGTTTGGGTGTGGTCCTCTGCTCAGGGTCGTGGGTCGCAGCTCAGGGGCAGACGGAGCACCTCTGGTGGGAACAAGTGGTGGTGAAAGGTGGTCAGCCCAGCTGGGCAGCAGCAGGGTGGCCCAGACAACCTTTTGGGGGAGGCAGGGGGGTTAGAGGTGACCTGGGGAGGAGAGGTGGCAGATGTCATCCTGAGCATCCTGGGGGTGTGAATTGCACACAGACGTTCCCCACCCCAACTTTCTGATTTGGCAAATGTAGGGAAGGCCCAGGATTTGCACCTTATGGATTTCCAATCGAGGGTGGTGCCATGGGGGACCCCAGGCTGAGAACCACCACAGGGCAGATGGGGCTGTCTTTTAAGTCATAAATGGCCCCAGGGGCAGAGTAGGCATTAGGAGTTTGGAGGTGTGTAGACAACAAGGTGGTGGTGGGGGACGTGGCTGAGGCCACTGGGGAAGTGACCGGAGGTCATGGAAAGGCCTGTTTGAAAGTGGAGGTTCAGGAGCCCCTCCCCAGCCCCTTGGCCTCTCCAGTCAGACCCTCACCTAACCTCACCTAATAGGCCACCCCGGGCTCACAGCCCCTGTGAGGTGCCCCAGAAAAGGAAGAGCTATCCTGGGGGCTGGAGGCTTTCTCAGGATACCCTGCTTTGTGTTCATTGAGGATGAGCCAACATGCAGGAGACACTCGCGTGCCCTTCCAGACACCGGGTGGGGGCTGTGCTGTGCATGTGGGGCTGTGCAGGGTGCTGGACAACATCCTTGAACAGATGGAAGAAGCTAGAAGGATTGCACGGAGAATAGGTCAAAGTGGGCACAGCCTGTGAAGAAAGGCCCCCACGAGGGTGCTGGCTCCGCCCCACCCCTGCAGCAACGGGAACACCATAGATGGGCGCTTCCCAAGGCTTCCTTCCACGATGTCCCTGAAGGGGCCGCATGACAGGTGTGCTGGGGTGCCCCCGAGTGTACCTGGGACGGGGTCTGTGCTAATGCGGCCCACGTTGTCCGGGCGCAAGCGTGTCTCATGTCAGGGTTTATGGATATTGCCTTGTTTATGGCTGCTGCCAGGCAGAGCGTCCGGACGACTGAGCTGACACATTTATGGCCGACCGAAGTCCAGGGAGCACGTCACCAGCGCACCGGAGGTGAGCGGTGCAGGACTGAGCCCCACCCAACCCGCACACCGCCCCGGCCCCGCTGTGCCCTCGCTTCGTAAACACAGGAGGGCGGACCTGCCCTATCTGGGGCGGCAGACAGAACACAGGGACACCCCTGGGACCCCACACCAGGCGCCTGGGCACCCGCCACTGTCCCCAACGGCTCACATGCCAGGGGCCTGTGTCTGATGTTTCCATCACAGACCAGACCCAAGGCAGCAGCCGCTCTGCCGTCCGTCCCCCACTTGCCCGCGTCTTCTCTGGCACAGGCGTTTTGTCGGCATTTTGCTCAGGATCACAAGTTTGTTTTTGAAGTGTTAAGCCCTTGAAAAACATGTACTCGTCAGGTTCAGTCACTAAAACTTCCTGGTTTTTCTCTTTCGAAAGCCACTGTGTACGCTGCCAAATCTCCAGGCGAAATGTGGAAATAAGATTTGTAAAGGCAGAAGAAAATCTAGTTTTCTGGTCTTCCTTAGATCTAAGCTGCATGTAGAGAAGCTCATTCACGCGTGCATCCTGCAAACACGTATGCAGCAGGTGAGTTCAAAGTGAGTAGTTTAAGAGGAGGCATAAACGGTGTCCCCAGGCCCCCCAAGGTGCTGAGTGGTTACCCCTTCAGCCCGGTTCCTGCCCCTCCCTCACCTGCCGTGCCCCTGGGTACGTACTTGGCACTTGGCCGTGTGGATGCTCACCTGGGGAGGACACTGTAGAGTAAGGGCTCCCCAAGCCCGGGTGCCCTCAGAGCCGCCCAGCCACTGTCGGAGGTGGACCAGTGACCCCAAGAGCCCTACATCCTAATCTCAGAATCTACACGTATCACGTGATGTGGCAAAGCAGAATTATGTGAGCAGGTGGGGAAGTCAGCTTATGGGTTGACTTCAGGGTGGGGAGAGCCTCCTGAATTACCCAGGTGTACCCAGGGTGGTCACGGGGAGGAGAGGCTGTTGGACACGTGCAGGGGAGAAGGACTGGCTGGCCTTGCTGGCTTGTGGAGGGAGGCAGGGAGGGGACACAAGCCCAGGACTGCAGCACGGCGGCCACAGTGCAGAGCTCACCCTACCCATGGGGCACATTTTGGGGGGCCACTCTTGAGTTAGCTCCGTTGTAAGACTCAGCTCCACCTGGCGGGGAGGGGGGGGGGGGGGGCAGGCAGCCGGGC
>NW_027551559.1:10948816-10953607 GCF_008692635.1 Crocuta crocuta
CGGGGTGGGGGGTGGGTGCAGACAGCAGTGCCTACGGACCGGGCTCCTCGTTGCCCTCCATGGTTCTCTGTCGGCCGGGACTTTTCAGCACCCTGGACAGCGTCCGTCCTGCCGGCAGGACACATGGCCGCGTGTCGGGGGCCAGTGAGGAATCGGGGCTCAGCTCCTTAGATCTGATGCCTGGTTCACAGTATTGTCAGAGGAGGGAGCGAGGGATGAGGGGGAGAGGAAGGAAATGGAGGGAGGGATTGGATGGATAGAAGGATGGAGGGAAGGAGGCACCTGGGTGGCTCAGTTGGTTAGGCATCTGGTTCTGGACCTCAGCTCAGGGCGTGACCCCAGGGTCCTGGGATTGAGCTCCACGTTGGGCTCCATGCTGAGCGAGGAGCCTGCTTGGGATTCTCCCCCACCCCCACCCCTCCCTTGCTCACGTGCTCTCTCTCTCAAAAATAAATAAATAAGTAAATATTAAAACAATAAGAATGGAGGGAGAGAGAGGAGATGGATGGATGGATGGGCAGAGGGAGAAGGGATGGGGGAGGGAGGGAGGAAATGGAGGAGTAGATGAATGGATGAGGGAGGGATGGGGGGAAGGGGGAGGAAATGGATGGGTGGATGGATTGATGGATGATGTGTAGATAAATGGATGGAGGCAGAAGAGAGGGAGGAAACGGATGGATGGATGGATGGTTGGATGACGGATGGATGGATGGATGGGAAGGCAGGGAGGAAACAGATGGAAGGAGAGGGTGGAGGGAGGAAACAGATGAATACATGGGCAGATGGATGGATGGATGATGGATGGGTGGGTGAATGGATGGATGGGGGAGGCAGGGAGGAGATGGATGGATGATGGATGGATGGATGATGGATGGATGAATGGGTGGAAAGAAGAGATTGAAGGAAGGGGTGCACAGGTGGTAAGGCAGAGGTGGTGAGCATGCTGGAGCTGGAAGATGAGGAGGCACCCCTGCACGGAGGTTGCAGGAGGCTTGGTGTGAAGTGAGTGATGGCACCCTGCTCTGGAAACAGTAGGAGCCTGAGCGATAATCAGCCTTTCTGTAATTTCTTGACACATATTTCAGTCTCTGAGAAAATGTTTAAAGAACAAAGGATAGTGTTTCTCAGAAAAAAAGGTCAGGAGACCAGCCAGCACCCACTGGCGCTGGCTGTGGCTCCAGCCAGACCCAGCCCTGCCTGTGCTCGCCAGGGAGGACCCCTCCTGGGGCGGGAGTGGCCAGACCATCGCTCTGCAAGGGTTCCCCACACATTAGTCACAGCAGACCCTGCCCACGATCCAAGTGCTCCAGGCACAGAAAGGGGCTCCTGTGGGTGAGAACTTCCCTTCCAGCTCACCGTGGCGACAGCCTCCGCTTCTCCCTGGAGGTCGCCCTTCAGGCTCCCCCAGCTCTGGGGGCACCAGGCCCTCGGCTGCGCAGGCCCATCCACCCTTCTGCCCATGGATGCACTCGCCGGGCGCAGCGTCTGGCCACCCAGGGGGCAGGGCCCCAGGAGCCCGACACCAGGCTCTCTCCTGTTTGGAGGCCAGTGTGGACCGTGGTGATGGAGCCGGGCTGTACCGTGAGCAGGGCTGGGGACTGCGACGGTGTTGGGAAGCAGCAACCACAGGCCTCGGGGTCGGGGCAGGTGTCATCGAGCACGTGGCACACGGGCTGCCCTCCCCGCCACCCCACTGCCCAGCCCTCAGCAGGCCCCTCCACCCTGCAGCTTCGGGCACCTGTCCTGACAGCTGTCCTTCTTCCGTCTGTGCTCGGCGAGCAGCTGGGCCAGCGCCACGGCCGGGACCCACAGTGCAGGCAGGAAGCACAGGAGGACACAGGCGGCCTGCACCCAGCCCGGGTAGGACTTCTCTTGCCGCGAAGGGAACTGCGCCTGGAGGGATCCGAGGCCACAGTGACCGTGAGCGACGTGGGACGGCCTCCCCCTGCTTCGTCTTTGGCGGGGGGAGGAAGGGGCAGTACGGGGCCCTGAGGTCTCGTGGGGATTGGGGGTCTGAGACTCAGGCCCAGGGTTCGGAGCACTGTGCCCTGCAGAGCCCCCCTCCATCCTGAGGGGACACTCCACCCCAGGGCTGCCTCTGCCTGACTTGTGGGCCCCGTCCCCCGCTCCCTTTTCTGTAAGAGGGGGTGACACCGCCCACCTGACTTCAGGCACCTCCTCTATGGACAACGTGAGGCACTAGTGTGTGAATCTGATAGGGTAAAATTGGTGAAAATTCTTGAGAAAAATGGTGCCCCTGCTCCTTTGGCAGCACCTGGCAATGTGGGGCCGGTGCCCTTTCTAAGGAGAGCCTGGAACGGAATCACTTCCGCACTGCAGAGAAGGTGCTGTGCACAGACCGGGTTTTGAGGGGCCAGATGTGGCAGCCAGTGGGGGCCACACAGCTCAGAGCGCAGCCCAGGGGACTAGGGCTGGCCCCAGGGAGTGACCTGGGGGTCCCGTTCTCACCTGGCTGGGTGACAGCTCAGTGACACATGCCCCACACACCTTCCCTCAACCCAGACCAGGAGTGAGCTGCTCCAGGGATTCGAGAATTGCTCTGCCCCCCCCCACCCCCCCACTGACCAGGGCCCACAGCCCCTGCCAGAGTTGGCTCTGACGCCCCACAGGACGCCAGAGGCCCAGCGGCCTGGGGTCTCAGCAAAGGTGGCCACAAGGTCACGTAGGGTAGCCCCGGGGAAGGGCCGGGCCCCCAGAGGACGTACGTATTGGGCGTCCCAGGCCCTGTAGCTGAGCGGTGTCCAGGCCAGGACGGCAACATAGGCCACGAAGATGGTGAGGAGCAGCAGCGGGCTGACGACCTTCCAGGTGAGCCGCCAGTAGAGGCCAGGCCGCCTCCCCGTCATGTACTCTATGTCATCGCCAAACCTGCCGCAGAGATGCTGGGTTCAGGCTCAGCCAGAGGCCTTCCCCCGGAGTCACTGAGACGCCGCCCACTGGGGCCGCCCCCCACCGCTGCTCGGATCTTTCTAGCGGCCACCAGGTGGGGCAGCACTCTCGGGTCCTGACAGGACTCAACCCTCCCCCGCAGTCCGTGTGTGAGAAAGGCCTGGGCCATCGGGTCGTCCCGCCGACGGAGAGGGCTGGGCAGGTGCGGCTCCTGGGGCTTCCCAGCCTCTGCCGCCCCCCGGAAGGAGGCCTGCCTGCGCCCGGATAAGTTGTCCCAGGAAGGCCCTGTGGACTCCCCCCGAGGGAGGCTGCAGCTGCTGAGAGCGAGCGCGGGCGGTGGCGCCCCTGGCTGGGAGGGCAGGGGGTGCCGGGCCTAGCGCCTGGCAGTGCCCTCAGGGGTGAGGACCCAGGACGTGCAGCGGGCCCTGAGTGTCTCCTTCTGAGACCCCCCCCCACCGCCCCACCGGTTGTGCCCCGGGCTCCTGGTGTCTCCCCACGCTGCCGGGCCGGTCCCGCTCCTGCCTCTCCGGGTGGCCAGCGCCCCGCCTTGGGACGAGACCTCTGGCCCCCGTAACTGCAGAGCGGCGGCGAACTCCCTGGCACGCAGGGCCCCCCAGGACCCTTTGAGGAACAAGGACAGAGAGCACAACTTCTGGGACCATCTGAGCAGGGCTATGGTTGGGGTGGCAGGCGTGTGACAGGTGAGACTGTGTGGCAAGTGTGAGTACAAGTGTGAGTGTAGGTGTGACAGCTGTGTGGCAAGTGTGAGTGCAGGTGACAGGTGTGAGCAACAGGTGTGAGTGCAG
Source organism: Crocuta crocuta (assembly GCF_008692635.1). Lineage (NCBI taxonomy): Eukaryota > Metazoa > Chordata > Mammalia > Carnivora > Hyaenidae > Crocuta > Crocuta crocuta. Next base: position 10,952,533 of record NW_027551559.1, read on the forward strand.
GTGTGGACAGTGTGAGTGCAAATGTGACAGGTGTGGGTACAGGTGTGAGCGACAGCTGTGAGCACAGGTGTAAGTACAGATGTGACAGGTATGTAGTAGCTGAGCGCAGGGGTGATAGGTGTGAGTACAGATGTGTGTGCAGACGTGAGTGCAGGTGTGACAGGTATGTGGCAGGTGAGTGCAGGTGACAGGTGTGAGCACCAGGTGTGAGTGCAGGTTGACAGGTATGACAGGTGTGAGTACAAATGTGACAGGTGTGCGTGTGGGTGTGACAGGTGTGAGTACACATGTGACAGGTGTGATAGGTGTACATGTGGGCCTGATAGGTGTGAGTACAAGTGTAACAGATGTGGGTACAAGTGTGCAGCTATGAGTGCAAGTGTGACAGGTGTGGGTACATGTGTGAGTGCAGGTGTGAGTACAGGTATGAGCACAGGTGTAACAAGTGCGTGGCAGCTGTGAGTGCAGGTGTGATGGGTGAGTACAAGTGTGACAGATATGGGTATAGGTGTGCATACGGGTATGAGCACAGGTGTGACACGTGTGGCAGCTGTGAGTGCAGGTGTGACAGGTGTGAGTATAAATGTGATGGATGTGGAGACAGCTGTGTGTGCAGATATGAATGCAGGTGTCATAGGTGTGTGGCAGGTGTGAGTCCAGATGTGAGTACAGGTATGAGCACAGGTGTGACAGGTGTGTGTACAGATATGAGTGCAGGTGTGAGTGCAGGTGATAGGTGTGAGCAACAGGTGTGAGTCACACTGACAGGTATGAGGTGTGAGTGCAGGCTGACAGGTATGAAGGTGTGAATGTGGTTGACAGTTGAGTTAAAGTGTGACAGGTGTGAGTACAGGTCTGAGAGCAGGTGTGACAGGTGTGTGTGCAGATATGAGTGCAGATGTGGCAGGTGTGAGTGCAGGTGACAGGTGTGAAGGTATGAGTGCCGGTGTGACAGATATGAGTGACAGGTGTGTGACACATGTGAGCGACAGATGTGGCAGGTATGGCACAGTTGGGAGTCCAGGTGTGCAGTGGCCCGAGGCAGGTGGGGATGGGCGGGGCCGGGGCCGGGCGC
>NW_027551559.1:10953642-10954388 GCF_008692635.1 Crocuta crocuta
GGGCCCTGCCACTTCCTCAGTGTCCTCAGGTCCTGGGGCTTTAGGAATCTGCCCTGCGTGGTTGGAGACGAGCCATCTCGCCCCTCCCCCCGCAGGCTGAAGGCCCGCGCGGCCCGGTGCAGCGGGGTCCCGGGGCGCCACCCTAAGTTTGTCTGGGAGGGACTCGGGGGTCCCGCCCCGTCCTGTGCTGCCCAGGAGACCAGCTGCGGCGATGCCCGTACGCCGTACACTTGGGGACGCGGGAGCAGAGGACGGGGCCCGAAGGGGCCTCTCACTCACCGCTGCATCCCATAAACGTAAGCCACCCCGACCACCTCGAAGAAGGCGAAGACCATCAGGTTCAGAGGAGCCACGTAGTTGTCGAAAATCTCCAGCCAGTAGTTTCCCGACTGCAGCGTGAAGCAGGTCGCCGAGAGGAAGCACAGCAGGCAGACCAGCCCTGGGGGACAGCGGCCCCGGTCTGAGCGGCACCTGGGCCCCGCCCCTCTCCTAGTCGGCTCCCTCCACCGCTGCCCTGCGCCGCGGTCAGAGCCAGGAGGGCGCACGGGATGGCGGCGTGGCGGCGGCGAGCAGTGCTGGGAGTGGCCCCTCATGGGGTGTTGGGTCGGGGTGTGAGCTGCCGAGACCAGCCCTGCGGGTGACGAGGCCGGACCCGGCCTTCCCTGGGACCGGGCCCCAGCCCCGGAGCCCTCGAGGACGAAGGGTGTCTGGACGGCGGGCGGGCGGGTGGGGGGGGACGGGCCTGT
>NW_027551559.1:10954396-10964442 GCF_008692635.1 Crocuta crocuta
ACTCACCAGTCAGGACCTCCTTGGGGACGGATCTGTGCGCGAGCCCCATATCCAGCAGTGGCGTGATGATGCTTTCCATGTTCCCGAACATGGATGACAGGCCCAAGGTGAAGAGCATCCCGAAAAAGAGCACGGCCCAGCCAGGGGCCCCGGGCATGTGCAGCACGGCCTCCGTGAAGATGATGAAGGCCAGCCCCGTGCCGGCGGCGCTCTGCAACACGGGCGCGCTGTGACGTGCGCCGTGAGCCCCAGGTGGTGACACAGGTGCCCAGCACCCCCAGGGAAAGCAGTGACCCTGCCTTGCTGGCCGCACGACTGACCACAGGTGTGTCCCTGAGGGGGCGGAACCTTTTCCCTTTATTGTTATTATTTTTTAATGTTTGTTTTTGAGAGAGAGAGAGCGTGAGCAGGGGAGGGGCAGAGAGAGAAGGAGACACAGAACCTGAAACAGGCTTCAGGCTCTGAGCTGTCAGCACAGAGCCCGACGCGGGGCTGGAACCCACGAACCGCGAGATTATGACCTGAGCCGAAGTCGGACACTTCACTGACTGAGCCCCCCAGGCGCCCCACCTTTTCCCTTTAATATCACGCAGCTAGCGGGTGACTGCAGGCCCCAGGGTGTCGGGCTGAGCTGCCCCGAGAACCCGCCTTCTGACGGCCCGCCCGCCCGGTGACCCGGGCTCTGTGCACCAGCGACCGCGGGCATCCTGGGCCGGCCTGGCCCCTGGCCTGCTGCCCCCGTCGGGCACACTGCATCTGAGGCCACGGGTTTTCTGGAAGCTGAGTCCAGCTGAGGCACGGGGTCAGCCCCTCGTCCTTTATTCACAGCCCACAGGCCGGTGTGGCCCAGGTCTGCGGAGGTTGGCGGCCCCTTGGGTACCTTGTCCAGAAAGTCTTCCAGGCGGCAGGTCTCCAGGCAGAGCCGGGCCACCCTCTCAGGCTGGGTGGCGTTCAGGTGCGTGAGGACGGCGGCATAGTCGTCCCTGGACACGCTCTGGTCCGGGAGATCGAACGCATTGATGAGCCGGAGGATGTTTCTGCGGAGACACGGGCCGGTGCGTGCTCGGCTGGGCGCCCCGCACCTGGAGACACCCAGGAGGGCGGCCGCACGCACTGGGTGCTTCGCTGTCTCCTGCGAGAGAGGGGACGGGCCTGTGGGACACCCCCCCCCGGCCTCCTCGACCTGCGCCCCGGGGCGGCGCCCTGGGAGTGTTTCCGGAAGAACTGCGGCCCCACTTTCCGCCCACCTGCCGCCTCCGTCAGACCCCCCGACTTTAAGGCTGGAGGCTCGCACAGGGGCCCGCAGTGTCCTGACGTTTCCTGCCTACGTGCCCCAGGGCGCCTGTGACCCTGATGGGAGGACTGCTTCCGGGCCGGCGGCGGCCGGGTCCAGCGTGCCCGGGAGCTGGGGTGAGCACGCGTCGCCCTGCGGGCCGCCCGCACCTCACGCTGTCCGCAGGCACCCTCAGGCCCGTCGTGATCGCGCTTCTGTGCGCCATTAAAAACGTCCCCCGAGGGTTGCGCCCGAGTGCTGTCTGGTGTCCCACGCGCCAGGCAGCCGGGCTGCGACGCACAGGGGCGCCTCATCAGCCCTGCCTGCGTCACCGCCGCCGTGAGCAGTGTCCACGGACATCACTTGTTCACGGTGCCCCGTGGAAACAGCTGGAAGTACTGCTCCGCCGTCCCCCAGGAGGGGTCACGCTGTTCACCACGTGGGCGCTGCAGCCTCCAGAGCATTCCACAGGGTGCATGCACCCCGCCGGGCCGGAGCTCAGGCTGCGTAGCACAGCCGCTCCGTCTCCCCCTCCGCCCTCAGCGTGGCCCCAGCCTGGTGCGGACAGGTGTCACTGCTGGCGGGCCCGCTGGACACCCCTGTGCTCCCCTCTGTGTTCTGACGGGTGAGCCGCCGCTGTTTGCAAGCCCGAATCAGCAGCCTTGGCCAAGCCGGGCCATCGATGCGGCAGTTGCTCGCGAGGGCATCCTGGCTGTCGGGGCAAATGGCCACAGACGGAGAGCCTCAAAGCAACACTTCCTCGCCCCCAGCTCTGAGGCCAGAGGTCCAAGGTAGGGGTGTGGGCGGGGCTGCGCTCTCTCCCGAGGCTCCAGGGCAGGGTCCTTCCGGCCTCTTCCAGCCCCTGGGGCCCCAGGCGTCCCTGGGCTTGTGGCCGCGTCCCTCCAACCTGTCTCCCTCGTCACATGGCCTTCTGGGTGTGTGCGCACGCATGTGTGTTCACGTGTGTGCGTGTGCTCACACCTGTGTGTACACGTGTTCGCGTGTGTGCCCTGTGTACGTGTGCATGCTCACACGTGTGCACTGCGTACTCGTGTGTGCGCCCCTGCGCGCCCCTGCCGGTCTCTCATGAGGAGCCCACTCGTTGGGTCGGGTCCTCACTCAGCACGACCTCATTTTAACCCACATCTGCCCAAGGCCCCACGTCCGCACCAGGTCACGGCCTAGGCTTCTGGGGACGCTCCACCCCAGTCCCTAGGGACATAAAGGGTGGCTGCGTGGGGCCCCGAGAGCAGCGTCAGAAGGCCGTGCTCCGTGGACACCTCGCCCTCAGAGCCGCGGGCACCGTGCTCACCTGTCCAGGCAGCGCCCGTGGTCATTGGCCGCCTTGAATCCCAAAACGGAAAACACAGCGATGGACGCATAGAGAGAGGTCATGCTGTTGACCAGGGCGATGGTCACCGCGTCCTTCTCACAGTTGTTCCTGGCAGACACACGCGGGTTGCGCCACTGCTCAGGGCCGCTCCCCACAAGCCACACCCCACCCTGCACACGGTGCTGGCATGCCCGTGACCCTGAGCACTGGTGCCGTTCCTGACGGTCTCAGGACTGGCCCGACCCTTCCATGGTCCCCTCCTGCTGACCCCCCTCCCACTCACCCCTCCCTGACCANATGGTCTAAACCTGTCAGCCCCCACCCTGCACCCAAGGCCCGGACACAAGGAGCTGAGGACGACATGGGGCACCCTGGAGGCCTTGCTGAGGTGGCGTCCACATGAGAGCACAAGCCCCTGGGAGCAGGCTGAGGGGACCTGTCAGGCAGTCGTGCGAGGCACCCCAGGCCCAGCGCCCGCATCCCCAGCCCTGCGCCTCTGAGGCGGGAGCTTCTGGGCCCCGCAGTAGAATTGTTTGCTTAGGGGGTCACAGCGCCTCCTGGTTTAAGATGCAGCAGGTGGTGCTTTAGTACCTGAGCACTCGGTCTCCCCCGCGCGCTGGGGGCCCTGCGTCTGTGTTTAGTGACCAGGGTGACGCACACTAGATTTCCACTTTGATGGCCTCGTGCGTGATACCCATGGTCCCTGTTGGTCGGTTCCTGGGATTGATTATCCGGGCGCTCTTCCTCCAGAACATGCTAGAAGCTGCCGTAAGGGGCCCTAACGGCCAGCCCTCAGGGGACGGCTGAGGCGCTGCTGGAATCCCCACGAGTCTGTCCTTGTACCAGGTCCCAGCCGGTCACCTTCCTCCCCCACGGGGGTCGCTTCCTGCTGCTCCCAGGGCTTGGGGACAGGAGGCCCGGAGCCCGCCCTGAGTCCGGCCCCTACCTGGGCGGGTTGTAACTTGCAAAAGCGATGTGTCCTCCGAAGGCCAGGGACAGGGAGAAGAAGATCTGCGTGGCCGCGTCCAGCCACACCCGGGGGCTCTGGAGAACCTGCACCTGGATGACAGGGGAGACCCCCTTGTGCGGCAGACAGACCGCGCCGGCCAGCGAGCCCGCGGCTCCGGGATGCCCCAGACGGAACGTGGTTAACAGACCACGGCGCCCGTCCCCGTGGACACACGGCCCCCGGGCCAGGAGAGGTCGGAGCGTCCTCTGCTCCTGCTGGTTCTGAGCGACCTGCAGGCGCCGGGCAGTTCCTTGTGCTCGCGGTGCCTGGCGTTTCTGCTGCGCGCGACGGACGCCCTGTGCAGCCCCTGGACGCCCCCAGGGGACGCAGGGGGCCCGGGGAGCGCGGAGGGGTCTAGGAGGGGTGCGGCTGCGGGGCAGGCGCGTGGGTCCTGTGGCTCTCACCTGGTGGGGTGCGCGCCGCTGGCGAAGCCCTTAGAGGCGTGGGGTCTGGGGCCCTAGGGGTGGGACGTCCAGGGCCCCGGCTGGCTTCTCCTCTGAACCCCGCCCGCAACGTCCTCGGGCACCAAAGTCCACGTGTCGCAAGCCAAGTCCTCCCGCTCCCTGCACCCTGACCCCGCGCTCCTCCCTGAGACCCCGAAGCACCCCCTCCTTGTCCTCACCCCCACACGGCCCTGGGTGCCCTGGCCTGTGGCTCGTGGCCATTCCACGGCCAGGAGATGGAGCGGGCTGGGCTGGGCTGGGCTCGGACTCCTGGGTTCCCAGGAGCCCAAGCTTCAATTCAGACCAACTTACATCGGGAGTGAACAGGTAGGTTAGCCCTCCGACTGCCCCGGGCAGGGTGAGCCCTCTGATGAGGAAGACTGTCAGGACCAGGTAAGGGAACAGGGCTGTGAAGTAAATTGCCTTTAAAAAAAGACCAAGTTGTTAGACTCTGCGATGGTGTCTGATCACATGAAATCTCTAAGGGGCAGATGTGCCATTCACGCCTCAGCGGCCAAGCTCCTGTCACTCATCTGGGATTCGGGCCGGGGTGGGGTGGACTGGGGCCCATGGGGACTGTCACACGTGGGTTCACGTATGCACTTATGTCTGTGGGTGGGCTCGGTCCCCACGGGGCAGGTGGGCCTCCCTCCTCCCCACCTGGTGCCCACAAGTTGCTGCTTTGCACACGCCACCCACCCCCCTCTCCAGCCTGGGACCGGTGCCCCGGCCGGTGTGGTCAGGGGTCTGCACAAAGGGAATCCGCAGACGACACTCTCCCCTCCCCAGCGCCCCCAAGTCCCTGAGCACAGCCTGACTGCGGAGTCACCCGGGTGCCTCTCTAGGGGCGTCCGCCACGGGGCTGTTTGGAATTTCTGGCTGGCTTGTTGGGCCTAATGGTTGGTTTGGTCTGATTCAGTCATCCTGGTCCTGTGCGTCACGAAGACACGTGAGGCGGCGGAGGGAGTGCGGGCACGTGCACACACCGGGGTCCGTGTGAAAGGGCACAGCTGTGTGTCGGGAGCCGCGTCGCAGGCGTAAGGGAGGGTGCGTGAAGCGCTGGACCTGTCCTCGCCCCGGAGAAGAGAGGGCGCACGCCCGAGGTGGGCTTGTGAGCCCGGGCCCAGGCCTCCCGGGTCCTGTCTGCTCAGAAACCACGTGAGCCACTGGCTGCAAGATAGTAAGCTGCTGAAAACAAGCGTGCCAGCCACGCACCTGCTGCCACAGCACAGTGTGTGTGAGGTGTGTGCCAGCCGCCGGAAGGTGGAGCAGGGCAGGGCACCCTGCCTCGCTCGGTGGGCAGCATCGCCTCCAGGGGGACAGATGGCCGAGCCCCTAACCCACCCCTGAGGCTAAACAGTCACCGCTGAGAAGCCGGCACAGGACACAGACGGCGTCACAAGAAGTACCCAGGGAACGGGAGAAGCAGGATGGAGAACAGAGGGGCCGGTGGGAGACAAAATCAGATGGCGGACTGAGCCGGATTCACGGTCACACTAAACGTAAATGGTCTAAACAGCCAAACAAGGGCAAGGACTGCCAGCCTGGATAGAAAGCAAGACCCAGACTGTGTGTGTGGGCAAGAAACACACTTTAAACACAGACCCAAACAGGTTAGAAGGAAAAGACAGGAAAAAGCCTGCCATGTTAGCGGAGCGGCGCCCTCCTCACCCCTGCACCCTCCCAGCGGGGCCTCTGAGCCTGGGCACAAACACAGAGCTGAAGGGAGCCGGGCAGTGGGGTCCGCCCGAGGGGCTCACCTTCCCCGTGGATTCGATGCCTCTGATGACACACAGGTACACGACCGCCCAGGACACGGCCAGACAGGCCAGCAGCCGCCACTGGACGGAGCCGCTGTCGCTGATGTTGGCTGTGATGTTCAGTGTCTGCCGGTACCAGAAGTAGCTCACGGTGCTGCTGGCCTGGCACTCTGCCTCGAACCCTGGAACCCGGAGGGGCCTGTCAGGGGCTGGCCACAGGGCTCGGGCCTGGATTCAGGCTCCACAGGCCTCCGCCCAGGAGTGCGGCTTCCGGATAACCTGTCCTGGGGCTGCCGGCCGAGCGCCAGGCACAGCAGGCAGGACCCGGGCCCTCGGCTGCTCGGGGTGTCCAGCCGGGGCCGAGAGGGCTGACTCGCGGAGCTTCAGGGCCCAGACTCGTCCCCCCCAGGCTGGCCTCATTCAGAACGTGCCGAACCCGAGTTAGCGTCAGCAGAGGCAGGAGGGGAAGGGGGTTAACACAGCGGGGTGAGCGAACTGGAAACCAGTGACGGTTCTGTGCCTCGGCAGGGCCCCCCGATGGAGCACGCGGCTGGGCCTGGACGGAAGTCAGCAAGAGCCGACGTCCCGCCCGCTCGCCCTCTCGTCACTGGAAAGCACGCGGCTGTGCCGTGAATACACGGGTCTCTGGGGCCCGGGTCCATCAGGGGTCAGATGAGGTGGGGTGAGAACGGGATTTCAAACGTGGTGCCTAGGGGAGCCAGTGTGGGCCCGGGGGAGGGGGACACTGAGCCTCCCGGCCCTCGGCACTACCTGTGCGGTTGAGGTCCAGCGGGCAGGAGCCCCAGGGCAGTGGGTTCTGGAAGGAGTTGAGGAAGTACCACAGCACCCACGTCAGGACGGTGTTGTAGTACAAGCTAACCAGGAAGGACACGGTGAGGCAGCCCAGCCCTGCAGACCAGCGGCCGTCAGCCCCTCGCCTGTCCCCAGCCGCCCCGCCCCCGCCCCCAGGCCTCCCGCTGCCCCCCCCACCGCTGCCCTGCCGCTCAGGGGCCACACACCGTTTTCACGGCCACGTGGCACCACCCTAGGCTGCACTGCTGTCTGCCTCCCCGCTGGCCTCCGGGCGAGGCCTTCAGGCAGTACCGTGGCCACCTTGGGGGGCGTGTCACACACCCAGAGATGCCGCTCGGCCCCCTCCCTGCAGCGCCCCCCTCACGGGCACTCCCGGCCCAGGCCTTCCCCCTGCCCGGGGCCTCCTTGGACACCCCAAGCGCCCAGGACGTGTGGGCCCAGCGCCCGTGGGGCCGGCCAGGCCTTCGGCCGCCGCCTCGCGCTCGCTGGGCTCACCCCACACAGCGCCCCGCACCCAGGTCCCTGCCTGGGCTTCGGGGGAACAAAATGGCCTCCCGGGACGCGTGTCCTCGGACCATGGCCGGAGTTGGCTCCCACGGGTGAGTCCTGCCCCGTCACGTCAGGCACGCGCCCTGCCTCTGTCGCGTCACACGCGTGTTGTGTCAGGGCACCTTTTGTGCAGGTTCAAGGCCACCAAGTGTGGCCTGACGTGACGAGCTGACACAGAGCTCGGGGGCCCTGCCACCCCGCCCCCCACCGCTCCGGGCCGGGGCCGGGGCAGCCTACCCACTCCGCCCAGGTAGGGCGAGACGGCCTTCCACACCCCGACGCTGCCTCTGCGCAGGCGCTGGCCGATGGCCAGCTCGATGTGGAAGAGCGGGATCCCCTCGAGGACCAGGGCGATGAGGTAGGGGACGAGGAAGGCGCCTGCGGAGACACGGCGGGCAGCGGTGCGTCACCATCCGCCCGGCGGCGCCTCCTGGAGGGACGCGGGCCTGCGCGCCCGGCCCCTGGTTTCTGCTGCTTCAAATCGCTCAGCAGCGCCCCACCTTGTGACTCTGGCCGTGGTGGCCGGTTTCCTGTCACAAAGGGCAGTCTGGTCCCTCCAGGGACGCCCCGAACCCCGCTTACGGGCCCTCCTGCCACGAGGAGCTGGTCTGTGCTCCTGAGGGGTGGGGAGCTGGGACCCGTCGCTCCGGCCGTGGGCTGCGTGTGGCCCCTGCTCCCATCCGGGCAGAGGGCCTGGCCCCGGCGGGAGATTCGGTCTGTGGGCCGTGCTCCGGAGCGGAACGTCCGCGAACCCCCAGCCGCACGGCTTGGAGAGCTTCCGGGCTGGCGGCCTCGGCGGCGCGGGGAGGACCTGCGCCCGGAGCTCCGGCGCCCCCATGCCTGCCCCGTGCACGCCTCCCGTCTGGCTGTTCTGAGCTGTGCTCCGTATAAAAACCTGGGCTAGTAAATGGTACCAACTGCTTTCCCCAGCCCTGTGACCCTGACGTGGGGTCGGGCGCGCCTGTTTGTAGCAAAGTCAGATAAAAGCTGTGTGTCAGCCGAGGACCCCCCGCTTGAGATCGGATTCTGAGCTGGGGCCGTGCTGGGAGCGAGCCCTTAACCTGAGGGGTCTGCGCTCCGTTCAGGGAGATGCCGGCAGGAATGGGTTAAATTCTGCTGCGATTGGGAGAATGCTGTCGGAGTGCGAGAGGCGGGCATTTCTCCTTNGCCGAGACCGCACGTATGTGCCCACGGGGCGGGCCTGCGAGAGCCTTCGCGTCGCCAGCGTGAGGGTTTGGGGGGGAGGGGGGTGCACCCGTCCCATCCGCTCAGAAAGTGGAGAAGGAGAAGGCGTGTGTGTTCAGGGCGCCTGCCGAGCCCGCGCCGCTGAGTCGGCAGCAGCTCAGGACGGGCGGCGGGGGAGAGGGCGTGCTGTGTGGAGGGGTGACGCCGTCGCCAAGCGGGGACTCCCCCACGCGGCCCAGGCCCCACCAGGCCCGTGGAGCCCTGACAGTCTCGTGGACGCTGACAAACCGGCTGTAAAGTCCACGTGGAGAATGAACAGGCGACACAGAAGCCGGCGTGAGAAAGGGGTACGGGGTCCGTTCTCTGCTCATCACCTGCATCTTCCCACCAGTCGGTGGTGGTCAAGTGGGAGCGACAAACGGCGTCATCACATGTGGGGGTTACTCGTTCAAGAAAAGTGGGAGTTTTGAAACTTGAGTATTTCCTGACATTTCACCCAGTGCTTTCACATCTGGAAACAGGGCCTAAAAGAAGCATTTACACACGGGGCGCCCCTTCAGCCCGGGAACTGGGGACTCAGCCACCCTGAGCCCTCGGGGAGGCGGCCCCGCTGCGTGGCCTGCAGCAGTGAGGGTTCCGGAAGGTGCATCCCGGCACCTCTCAGTGCAGAGCCACGGCTCCCGGGCCCGGTCTGCGCTGCCTGGAGCCACCCAGTACGCGGGCCACTGCTTCACGCCCGACCCACAGGGCAGCCAGGGGCCTAGGGACCAAGCCGGGCCTTCTGCCCCGCGCTGTGGCGTGAGCTGCGCCGTCTGGGCGCTCGCCCGGCCCCAAACCCCCTCCGAAGCTCCAACCCCTGTGGCCAGGTGCCTCCTTCAGCTCCTTATAAGCAGAGCAAAAGTAGTCAACTTTCCAGAAGCAGCATTCTCATGGGCCACGTGGCTCCCGGAGGACCCCCCCCCCCACATTCCCCAGCACGGCCTGACCCCTGTCCGTGCACACTGCCAGGAGGGCCGATGTGAGCCCTGGAAAGCGGGAAGGGTGACCCCCTTCGGAAAAGGCGGCGTGGGGCTCACCATGCAGACCTTCATTTCTTCCGGGGGGGCCGAGTAATGTCCCCGGAAGGAGACGCCCCCCCACATTGCCAGCCGGGGCCTGGTGGACCAGGAAGATTACCCTGTGGCACTTTCGGGGCCCTCGGGTCTTACAGGTGCAGAAGGCTTGAGGGCAAGTTGACCTGACACTGAGACCAGATGGGGCCCGAGTTCAGACCCCAGGAAAGGACCAGGCTGGCCCGGGTGACGTTCCGCGTCAGCTCCTGAGGGCCGTGGGTGACAGGCAGGGCCGGGTTGCCTGACGCCACCTGGGACTTGTGAAGGGCAGAGGACGGCCTGGCCCGCGTGTGCCCTGCAGAGGGGGCCCCGGGGAGGACAGTGTGCGGACAGCTCCCCGTGGAAGGCGGGGATGCCCTCGGACCGGCCCTCGAGGGCCACCTGATGCCCGGGGTGGTGGAGAGTCGGGCCCCCCAGGGCCGGTGCCGGCTCACCTCCCCCGTAGGTCTGACACAGGTACGGGAACCTCCAAATGTTGCCCAGGCCCACGGCAAACCCGATGCAGCTCAGGAGATACTGCAGCCTGTTGTCCCAGCTGGGCCTCTCGTCGTCGCCGCCGCCGCCCCCCC
>NW_027551559.1:10964489-10966454 GCF_008692635.1 Crocuta crocuta
AGCCATGCCCGCCCCTCGCTCCCGCCTCGGCTCCCCGCAGCCCGCATGGGCCCCGCCGGGGACGTTGTCGTTATTTAAAGCAAAACCAGTGGAGCCAGTTAATTGGTAACTCGGGCCAGGCTCCGGCTCTAACTGGGGCGCCGCTGGCTAACCCCACCGCCTCTGGCCCAGCCCTCGGCTCCCGGCCCGGGCAGACGGCCCGCCCAGCCGGGCGCCACCGCCCCGCTCCCCGTGGGGGACCCTCCAGGGCTCCCAGGACTGGGGCCCACCTGGTGGTTTTGTGGAAGTCATCGACTTTCTCATCACCTGCTGGCGAGACAGGCATAGCCTCCCGGGTGGCCGTGAGCAGTGCGGAGCGGGGGCCCCTGCGCCCTCACAGTCGCCCCACGGCGGCCTCCCGCAGACGCCTTGTCCACGTCACAGCGGGGCGCTGACCGGTCAGCTCCGCACACGCCCGCCACAGGGAGGGTCCCTCCCGTCCCCACCTCTCCTCTGCCACTGCTTTGTCACCTCAAGAATGTTATATGAGCGGCGTCCCCCGTGTGTGAGCTGGGGACGGGCCTACGCCGCCGGCCTGCGTCCTCGGGCCGTCCATCGGGGGCGCCGCTGTGGCCCTGGAGGTGCGCGGTGCGTTCACCGCGCGGAAGAGCAGGCTGGCAGATGTGTCTTTGTGCAGATGCGGGACAGACGCCCAGGGAGGGGACAGGTGGCATGCGGTGTCCTGTCATTTTTAAGCCACATTCATCTTTCGGAGATTGAGTGTAAACTTCTGGCTGGTGGCACGTGTCCCTCTTCTGGGGACGAGCACACAAGCTGCAGGCCCACCTCACCCCTGCGTACCTTCCCCAGCACCCACCATCCGTGTCCTGGAGGGGCTCCCCGAGGGGCGCAAGGGTCAGGGGTCAGAGCCAGGAGTGGGAGGGACTTCTCTTGCTCCCCAGCGCCCACTGGCACCTCAGGCAGCAGGTGGGATGCCACAGCCACGGGGGAGGAGTGGGCTCAGCCAGGCTGGGGGCCCCGTGCGGTGGGACGGGGAGGGGGTGGGGAGGCACTGGGCTGATGCAGTACTCAGCCTCGGCCACCCGCTGAGGCCTCTGGACTCACGGATGCCCAGGTGATGTCTCCAGAACAGGCGAGGGGCCCGGATTTGAAATCCCCACTTGCCCAGACCCGTCTCACACAGTCCCAAATATGTGGGACCCAGAGGCATAGGCCGTGGTGGACACACTTCCGGCGACTCCTCTCTGGAGGGGAGGGTGTAGCCCCAGCCACCTGACCTCCCTCACCAGGGCGCCGTGGCCCGGAGCCCAAGGCCAGCACAGCTTGCCCTTCACAGGGCCTCTCACCACGCCCCAGGCTCCGTGGACACAGCGACGTGGCATCACGACTTCTTCAGAGAAAACCCCCCAAACAGAACCACAGTCCATGGAGCCCTGAGTGACTGAGGCGCTGCTCTCTGCTCATCCCTCTACATCCAGACAACATTTAGGCCGAGAACATGAAATGGCGATTTATTTAGGCCGGTGTACGTTATGCCCACGGAACCTGCATCTCCGACAACTTGCAAATACACCACGTCTGTGAACAAGGCGCTGGTCGGGGGGTGAGATAACCGGGTGGGCCCCCAGGTCACAGCCCCCAGGGTCTTCTCCACGCCCCGGGGGTGGCGCACGGACGGGTACTGCTCCGCGTTCTCACAGGGGGTTGGGAAGGCTTTGGGGGGGGCGGAGGGGAGGGCGGAGACCGGAGCGGTGTGGGACGGGGCGCCCCGGGCAGGCCCAGCACGGAGGGCTGTGAGCCCGCCGCCCACACTGCCCCTGAGGTTTCCGCAGGTGACGGCAGAGGCCTGGACGTGCCCCGGTGCTTGAAGTTCACAGTGAGCATCGCAGGGCTCAACTCGGTGGCCACCGCTGGACGGGAGGCATGGGGACGGGGACTGGGCACCGGGGCGTCCGAGGGGGGTCC
>NW_027551559.1:10966520-10985558 GCF_008692635.1 Crocuta crocuta
GGGGGGTCCCCACCCCCGCCCAGGGGATTCTCAGAAAGTCCAGTTTAACTTAAGACTCCAGATTTTTTCTGTGGAGGGTGGAGGCGACCAGCCCATTAAAGAAACCACCCCAGGTGCCCAGTGACTGAGATTGACTGTCGAATCGCAGAAAACCACCTTCCCAGACAGAGAGGGAAGAGTCAGCCCCCGACTTCACTGAGTGGCACCAAGTGGTGAGACTTCCTGGGCCTTGCCGTGCTCGGGACCACAGACTGTCCTTGGCGGTGGCGGCCGCGGCCGAGTTACCGTATAACCGGCCCTTTCCAGCGCCAGGCTAAGCGCTCGTGCGTTCAGCTCCTTGGAGGGAAACACTAAGGGTGCTTCTGGCTCGAGCCGGGCCCAGCCGGGCCGTCTAACTGCTCAGCTCCCTGCGGCGGCAGAAGCGACGATTTGACACCCGGGAGGCGGGCAATGGCCAAGCCTCCAAAAAACCCGGCAGAGTCCCCTCAAGCTCACGGCCCAGAGGCCTGAGCAGGGCCGTCCTCAGGCGGGGCCCCCCCTGTCCCGACCTCACCAGGACCTCCCAGGTCAAGGGTCGACAGCAAGGTGAAGGCGGGCGGCTACAGGCCAGTCCTGAGGGGCACGGGGATCCCGTCTCCCGCCAGGCAAGTAGGACAGACGCGGCCCCCGCCCCCCCGCCCCAGCTGACTGTCCCTGGAGCGTGTGCAGGGGTGTGTGCACACAAACACGTGTGTGCACACTGGCATGTATTTATACTTGTGCGCACAGCACATGTATATGCATGCCTACCATGTACTCATGCACATATATCTGCACATGCTTTGACATGTGTACATACAGGCGTGCTCACACCCACTCCCTCACATATGTACACATGCACATGTGTGTGCTCGCACCTGTGTGCACACATACGCACACACTTCACACTTGTACACACAGCATGCACATACACTCACCTGTGCACACATACAGACCCACAGGTGTACACACACACATGCACACACTCACACGTGTAAGCGCTGTATGCACATACACTCACCTGTGCACACATACAGACCCACAGGTGTACACACACACACGCACACGCACACAAGTGTGTGGCCCAGAGCCCCCCCCACGATGGCCACACGCCCCGGGGCCAGGCTGGTTAGTAGGTTAGCACTTCAGGTCCCCGTTGACAGAGGTCGTGGACGGCCCACTGACCAGCGCCTGGCGGTCTCCCCGTCTCTGACAGTAGTTCCTGATGAGCTTGTAGATGGCGAAGCCGGGGATCACCAGGCAGGGCACCCCGGCCACGATCACCACCACGGCGTACACCCAGCCCGGGTATGCCACCTTCTGGGATTTAGGAAATTCCTCCTGGGGAGAGAGCAGGGGGCGGGGGTGGTGTTGAGCGGCCAGCAGACCGCGTCCCCCCCAGGTCCCCACCTGGCCCTCGGCCCTCGTAGGGGAGGGAGGGACACTCCGGGCTCCCAACCCCACAGGGAGCAAGACCCCCGCCGTCCCCCCCAGAAGCTCCTCGACTCACGTAGGCGGGGTCCCAGACACTGTAGATCAGCTCCTCGTTGACCTTGACCACGAAGAAGAAGAGGAAGATGACCAGCATGAGCAGCGGGCTGACCACTCTCCACGTGACTTGCCAGAAGATGTTGGGCTTGTGGCCAATCATGAACTCGATGTCCCTGTTGAACCTGCGCGGAGGCAGGAGGAGAGCTGTCACGGGGACGTCATCGGGCCTATGGTCCCACCAAGGCGGAGGGCGGCTGGCCCACACAGGCGTTGCGTCTGCAGCGCCCTGGCCTGGTCTCTTCTCCGGCCAGAGTCCTGGCCGCCCCTGCGGGCACAGGCCCGCCTCCTCGAGGGCCAGACTCGGGAGGCCACCAGAGCCTCTGCCGCCCAAGGCGCCACGTGGCTCGCCACGCAGACGCCGCGTGGCAGTGTGGGCAGGCACCCGCTGGGCAGGCTCGCGGGTTCCAGGGCTGGAGGGCAGGCTAGAGGCAGCCCCGTCCCCACCTCCCTGGCAGGACAGCGGCCCCACAGCTGGACAGCCCCCACCTCCGGGCCGGACCCTCTTCTGCACTGCAGCCCGTTGTCCATATAAACTAGTGTGGAGCCCACAGAACACAGAACACGGCCACAGGCTGTCCAGGACACAGAGAGCCCAGAGGACACTTCTGGGAAGGCACTGCTGCCCAGGCCGGGCCCCAGGCCGGACCCCGCGGAGCCAGGGGGGCCGTGGTGCATATCCTCTTGAGGGCCCTTCCCCTCCGCGTGTCGTTCAGTGACCCCCGCGAGTGTCTGGCTTCTTGCTGTCCCTGAGCGTTCACAGATGGCCGTGCCCTCCTTCCCTGTCACAGGCCTGAGTCACGACTTCCGTCCCTGTGTCCGCTGCAGCGGGAGTGGGCGGGGCCGCAAGCGGTCCTCGGTGACACCGGGGCCGGTTTGCGGTATGTTGGGGAAATAAGCCTCGTCGCTTGCATCCTGGGGGTGCGAGCCCTTGCGGGCACAGAGGAGGCGTCCCGCTGTCGGAGCGCCCCCACGGGCTGGTGCGTGTGTGCTGGACACCTGGCGAGGGCACCAGGGCCGCGTTCTGGGCCCGGCTCACGTCCGGTCAGGACGTCACGCCCTGAGCATCCGGCTGAGCAGACACTGACAGACACACTTGCCACCTCTCTCCTCCCGGGGCTCCGTCCGGCTGCGCGGCGCTCTCTCCCTCTGGAAAGGCCCAGGGCGCCGGCACCACGCAGGGCACCCAGCCTCTCCCCGGGCCGGCAGCCGCAGGAGGACCCCCTGGGGGAGCCCCCTTCCCCACAGCGAGCGCCCTGCCCCAGCGGCTGCTCAGCCACTCCTGGTCCACCTGTTCCCGAGTCTCGTGCAGCCGGGCTTCCGGGCCCGTGAGACTTGCGACGCTCCCTCTCCAGGGGGTGCAGCCGTTCTCCGTAGGACTTTTCAAGCACGGGTCAGACCGGAGGGGACCGTGTCTTCCTTCGTTGTGGCTTGTCCTCACTCCCTCCCCCAAGACTGAGCGGCCCGTCGGCACCCGACCTTGTCAGGGCCGGAAGCACCCGGAAGCCGCACCATCACACGGCTCCGGGAGGCCTGTCTCCTTCGCCCGCAGCCCTGCGGACCCAGGCCCCGCGCCCTCCAGGGACAAGTGCGCTCGGCCCCGTGTCACACACGCCTGTCTCCCCCTGCCCCGAGTGCGGGAACTTCCTGCCCCCGCGGCCTCGGCCTCCTACCTGTCCACGCCGTACACGTAGACCACAGCAAACATCTCGCAGAAGGCGATGATCAGCAGCGGGATGGAGCCGGCGTAGCTGTCCAGCAGGGACAGCCAGTACTGGCCGGACTTCAGCGTGAAGATGAAAGCGATCAGGTACGTCCCCAGGCAGATGAGGCCTTCAGGACAGAGAACGTGGCCGCTGCAGACAGGCCCCGAGTCCAGGCCCCGGCTGCACCCTCGAGGCCGTCCCAGCCCCACACACCTGTGAGCAGCTCTTTGGGCCACTTTTCCGGGATGATCTTGAGGTCCTGTAGGGGCACCACCACGCCCTCCATGTTCCCGAACATGGACGACAGGCCCAGGCAGAAGAGCATGATGAAGAAGAGGACCGACCACAGCGGCGCCACGGGCATCTTGGTGATGGCCTCCGTGAAGACGATGAAGGCCAGCCCGGTGCCCTCCACGCCCTGCGCGGGGGCAGCTCCATCAGCGAGGCGCGCCTCCCTGCGCCTCCCTGCGCCTCCCTCCTCCTCCCTCACCCGACAGCCCTGCACCTGCTGAGCGCCCCTCCCCCCCGCCCCTGCTGCACAAGGA
Source organism: Crocuta crocuta (assembly GCF_008692635.1). NCBI lineage: Eukaryota > Metazoa > Chordata > Mammalia > Carnivora > Hyaenidae > Crocuta > Crocuta crocuta. Next base: position 10,970,338 of record NW_027551559.1, read on the forward strand.
GAGAGCTGATTACAGCCATGAGGGAAAACAACCAGAACTTGTCTTTTAGGCCCAACGGCACTTTTAAAAGCCAAACAAGGGGCGCCTGGATGGCTTAGTCTGTTAAGCATCTGACTTTCGCTTAGGTCATGATCTCGCGGTTCGTGGGTTCGAGCCCTGCGTCGGGCTCTGTGCTGACTGCCAGCTCGGAGCCTGGAGCCTGTTTCAGAGTCTGTCACTCCCTCTCTCTCTGACCCTCCCCTGCTCACGCTGTCTTTCTCTCTCTCCTTGAAATAAATAAAAAACCTTAAAAAAAAGAAAAAAGCCAAACAAGTGTGAGCACCAGGAAGCGGATGGCATTGCCCGGCAGAGGTCGGGGCCCAGTGCTGCCCGGACAGACAGACATGCGGCAGGCATGGACAGACACGTCTGCTCTCCGACAGGCCTCACCCCACAGGACGCTTCCTGGGATGTTCCCAGCATGGCTGGGCTTGGGGCGCAGGGTGACCTCACCGGCCTGAGCAAGTGCCCTGAACGGACGCCCTGGGCCCGCGGCCAGCGGGCCAGCCTGGGGCCCGCTGAGGGCGGGCCGTGTGCACCGACGGGCTTGCAGACGCAGAGGTGCCGGGGTCCGCATGGGACCCCGGCTGACCCCATGTCCCCGCCGCTGGCCCCACGCGGGTCAGCGAGGCCTCAGCCCGGGTTGTGGGTGTTCCTGGCGGGGCTGAGAGGCTGTGGGAGCCCGGGGCCTCTGTGTTCCCTGCAGGGCATGGGCTCCGATCCTGGGGACTTGCTCACAAGTCAGGGACCCCAAAGTAACTTCACAGCATCTATACGAGTTTGTGCGAAAACGTGCTGCTGCCTTGCACGCACCAGCTCCGCCCTGCGAGGCGGGCCAGGACTTCAGGACGTCAGGCATCGGTGTGGCCCCGCGGAGGAGCGAGGGGGCAACTCAGGATGACGGGCGAGCCCAGCCAGCCTGGGACACAAACTCTAGGCAATACCAGAGGCAGAAGCAGCATCCTGGTGGCCTAGAGCTGGGGACGTGGGGTCCGTGCCGTGGTTGATGCTGGAGCCCCGGACGGGGTACCCGGATACGGGCCCACTGGCACCCGGCTGGCAGGGGAAGCTTGGCCCCGCCCCCTGCACCCAGGCCTGAAAGCAGGGGCGCCACCCAAGGTGCCGACCTCGGAGAGGAAGGAGTTCATGTCGCAGTTCTGGAATTGCAGTTTGGCGTAGGTCTCGGGCTCCGTGGTCTTGTACCACTGCTGCACTTCCGCGAAGTTCTCCTGCGTCACGTTGCCCTCGGGCAGGTCGAAGCCGTTGATGAGCGTCAGGATGTTCCTGGGAAGAGAGCGAGGCTGGCTGCAAGCCCGGGGGCCCCCTGGGGGCAACGTGCAAGCTCCTCAGGGCAGGCGAGCCACCTACGTGTTGAAACAGTCGTCGAAGCGCTCGGTGGCACGGAAGCCGATGATGGAGTAGACCACGGTGGCCGCATACACAGATGTGAAGCCGTTGATGACCGACACGATCACCGAGTCCATCTCACAGTTGTTGCTGTGGTGAGAGTGCCTGCTGGTCACTGCCGGCCGGGGACGCGCGTCCCGGCCCGTGTCAGCGCTCAAGGAAGAGGGGCCACGGGGCTCCCCGGGAGGGCGGCTCCTTCCGGGCCTGGAGGTGCCTGCACGACCCTGGGAGTGTGTGAGGCCAGCGGGGGGATGGCCCCCGTGGGAAGCACTTCCTGTCACGGTCCACCCTCAGTCCCTCGCCCTCCGCGCTGCCCTGGGCTTGCTCATCTCGCTGCTGGGCCACTGGCCCCCACGGGACGGTCCTGGCCACCGGGCCGGCCACACGGGAGGTGTCCCACTAACGTTTGTGGGGATGAAGTGACACCAAGTATGTTTCTCGGAGGCCGGGGATGCCCTGGGGAACGGGCCCTGCCGTGTGGGTGTCGGCCTGGGTGGGCTGCAGGGATGGGTGGCCCCGGGGTCCTGGGAGCCAAGGGGAAGGGGGGGGCACCAGAGCTCGCTGTCACGGGGACCGAGGTGCCTCGCTGGTGGCAGCCCTCTGGAGTCATGCACCCTGTGGCCGCCGCCCCGCCGGGACCCAGGTCAGCGGGGTCTGCTGTGCGTCTCCCCTCCCTTCCCCCGTGCCGCCCCCACCCTTAGGGAGGCCGAGGCCCGCCACACTCACTGCACAGAGTTGTAGCTGGAGAAGGAGATGAGGCCCCCGAAAGCCAGCGAGAAGGAGTAGAAGACCTGAGCCCCCGCGTCCAGCCAGGTGACCGGGTTGGCCAGCTCCGTGACCTGTGTCAGGACAGAGGCCTTCAGCCTCCCTCCCAAGGTGTCTGTCGACACACGGCCCGGTGGGGGCTGCCCTCTGGCCACACAGCTGCGGGGGAGCCGACGGGCCCCCGGTCTGGCCCCCCGCCCCCCTGGGCCCGGGCGGACCTCAGGGGACTCACGTTGGGCGTGAAGAGGAACACGATGCCATTGGTGGCTCCCTTCAGCGTCAGGCCCCGGATGAGGAAGATGGTCAGGACGACGTAGGGCAGCGTTGAGGTGATGTACACGGCCTGCAGACGGGGCAGGTGTGGGGCCAGGGGCCGGGCGGGCCGGGCAGGTGGGCAGAAAGTGCTGCCGGTTAGGACCNGCTGTGGCTCCCGTGGCTCTCTGAGCGTGGGCTTGAGCGCATGTGGCCACAGAGACCCCTCCCAGGCAGCGGGGCCACGACCCTCACAGCCTCCTGAAGGTGCAGGGGGGCCCCCCCCCCCCCCNCGGATGATGCACACGTAGAGGACGCTCCAGGCACAGGTCAGGCTGAGCAGGATCCACCACTGCACGGAGCCGGAGTCGCTGATGGAGGTGGAGATGTTGAGGGTCTCCCGGTACCAGTAATAGTCCACAGAGGAGCTGCGCGCGCACTCCTCCACGTAGCCTGGGGGCGGGCACTCGGGTCACAGGGTGCGAGCCAAGGTGGGGACAGGGAGACGCGGGCCCAAGCCACGGGAGACACAGGCCGCGTTTTTGAGACACGGACAGCAGGGATGTTGTATGTGCCTGTGCACACCTGCACGTGCGCACCCATGCACACACATGCACGTGCACACACGCATGCATGCACACCCACACATGCACACATGCGTGTGCGCACATACGCACGCTCACCACGGACACACATGCATGTGCACATGCACACACGCACACCCACACCTGCACACACACAGTGCACATTCACAGAAACATGTGCACACGAGTGTACCTGCGTGCAAACACAACTCCCTTGCATACGTGTGTGCACATACATGCAGACCTCTGTGTGCATGGGCATGTACACACCCCGCGTGTGCACCCCGAGGTGCCTTCCCCGTCCTGCCCCTGCTGCAGGCAGATTCGAGCCCCACAGGCTTAGCGGGTCTGAGCTGGTGAGGCGCCCTGCCCGATAGGAGGTCATGGGTCTTCAAGGCCCCCGGTCTGGGGCCCACACCAGGCCACTCTGTTCAACCTCACGTGTCCCTGTCAGTACAGGTCCCGGGGTCCATGGTGCCCACGAGAAGAGGTCTAATCCCGGAAGACCCCGACCTCATCCCCAGAGATGGGGACAGCGTTCCCGGGGCTTCCCGAGGGCCACGAGGAGAGACCTGTCTTCCCCCAGCCCTNAGGGGCCCTGCTCCCCCACTCCCCGGGGAGGGGCTCCCCGGAAGGATCTGGCAGCAAGGGCAGGAGAGCTCTGTACACGGAGCCTCCGTGAGGGCAAGGAAAAGGCCGGTGGGGGCGCTCAGGACGCTGGCCCAGCGATACCGGGGTGCGGCTCCCGGAAAGCCCCCTCACCCGGCGAGCAGCTCGGAACCCCAGGGCAGCCGTCCGCCCACGGGGCCCAGGTGATGGGCGGCCCCCTTTCCTTCCCGACAGCCCGGGGCACACCGCCCCCCAGCGCGGAGGCCACCACTTTTAGGGGCTTTTCTCCTGCAATGCGCCCTTCTCCTGGTGCCCCGTTGCCTTCGGCGCTCTGGCTTCGGCCGCACCTGGGCTCCAGGCACCCGGAATCGGGCCAATCAGAGGGCAAGCACTCGACCAACAGTGCGGCCCCTGGTCCCCTTCCCCCCCAGGGCTCACCTGTCCTGTTGGCATTGAGCGGGCACTCACTCCAGGGCAGGGGGTCCTGGAAGGAGTTGAAGAAGTACCACATGACCCAGGCGATGATGGTGTTGTAGTAGAGGCCCACCATGAAGGACACGAACATGGACGCGATGCCTGGGGGCCAGACCGTCACTGCTCAGGAGTGGGGGCACTGCTGGGGTGAGGGGTCCGTGCCGGGCGAGGGGTCAGTGCCGGGCGAGGGGTCAGTGCGGGTGGGGGGGTCAGTGCCGGGTGAGGGGTCAGTGCCGGGCGAGGGGTCAGTGCCAGGTGAGGGGTCAGTGCCGGGTGGAGGGGTCAGGGCCGGGTGAGGGGTCAGTGCGGGTGGGGGGGTCAGTGCCGGGTGAGGGGTCAGTGCGGGTGGGGGGGTCAGTGCCGGGTGAGGGGTCAGTGCGGGTGGGGGGGTCAGTGCCGGGTGAGGGGTCAGTGCGGGTGGGGGGGTCAGTGCCGGGTGAGGGGTCAGTGCGGGTGGGGGGGTCAGTGCCGGGTGAGGGGTCAGTGCGGGTGGGGGGGTCAGTGCCGGGTGAGGGGTCAGTGCGGGTGGGGGGGTCAGTGCCGGGTGAGGGGTCAGTGCGGGTGGGGGGGTCAGTGCCGGGTGAGGGGTCAGTGCGGGTGGGGGGGTCAGTGCCGGGTGAGGGGTCAGTGCGGGTGGGGGGGTCAGTGCCGGGTGAGGGGTCAGTGCGGGTGGGGGGGTCAGTGCCGGGTGAGGGGTCAGTGCGGGTGGGGGGGTCAGTGCCGGGTGAGGGGTCAGTGCGGGTGGGGGGGTCAGTGCCGGGTGAGGGGTCAGTGCGGGTGGGGGGGTCAGTGCCGGGTGAGGGGTCAGTGCGGGTGGGGGGGTCAGTGCCGGGTGAGGGGTCAGTGCGGGTGGGGGGGTCAGTGCCGGGTGAGGGGTCAGTGCGGGTGGGGGGGTCAGTGCCGGGTGAGGGGTCAGTGCGGGTGGGGGGGTCAGTGCCGGGTGAGGGGTCAGTGCGGGTGGGGGGGTCAGTGCCGGGTGAGGGGTCAGTGCGGGTGGGGGGGTCAGTGCCGGGTGAGGGGTCAGTGCGGGTGGGGGGGTCAGTGCCGGGTGAGGGGTCAGTGCGGGTGGGGGGGTCAGTGCCGGGTGAGGGGTCAGTGCGGGTGGGGGGGTCAGTGCCGGGTGAGGGGTCAGTGCGGGTGGGGGGGTCAGTGCCGGGTGAGGGGTCAGTGCGGGTGGGGGGGTCAGTGCCGGGTGAGGGGTCAGTGCGGGTGGGGGGGTCAGTGCCGGGTGAGGGGTCAGTGCGGGTGGGGGGGTCAGTGCCGGGTGAGGGGTCAGTGCGGGTGGGGGGGTCAGTGCCGGGTGAGGGGTCAGTGCGGGTGGGGGGGTCAGTGCCGGGTGAGGGGTCAGTGCGGGTGGGGGGGTCAGTGCCGGGTGAGGGGTCAGTGCGGGTGGGGGGGTCAGTGCCGGGTGAGGGGTCAGTGCGGGTGGGGGGGTCAGTGCCGGGTGAGGGGTCAGTGCGGGTGGGGGGGTCAGTGCCGGGTGAGGGGTCAGTGCGGGTGGGGGGGTCAGTGCCGGGTGAGGGGTCAGTGCGGGTGGGGGGGTCAGTGCCGGGTGAGGGGTCAGTGCGGGTGGGGGGGTCAGTGCCGGGTGAGGGGTCAGTGCGGGTGGGGGGGTCAGTGCCGGGTGAGGGGTCAGTGCGGGTGGGGGGGTCAGTGCCGGGTGAGGGGTCAGTGCGGGTGGGGGGGTCAGTGCCGGGTGAGGGGTCAGTGCCGGGGGTGAGGGGTCAGTGCTGGGGTGGGGGGGTCAGTGCCGGGTGAGAGGCCAGAGTCGGGGAGGAACCTCCTTGCCGACTGTACGGGTGGTGGACGGAGGAAACTTGGAGAGCAGGCCAGTGGCCTCAGCAGTAGCCCCACTCCCCATCCAGCCATTGCTGAGCCCTGATCTGGGCAGGGGGTGGGGAGGCAGGTCTCTACTCTCCCCCTGCGTCTATACCCTCCCACCCGCTGGGTGCCTGGGGACTCAGAACGGTCTCTGCTGTCCTGCTGGCCCCCGGCGGCCAGGGGTGACCCGGGCCCGGAGCTGAAATTGGAAGGAAGGGTCTGCAAAGGCCCGGGGGTGGGGGGCCCTGGAATGAGGCAGGGAAGGGGGAAGGCGGGAGGGACGCCCGCGGGCCCGGCTGCGCACCTACGCCCTTGAGGGCCGGGTGGATGGAGCTCCAGACGCCCATGCTGCCCTTCCGCAGCCTCTGGCCGATGGCGAACTCCAGGTACAGCAGCGGGATGCCCTCCAAGACCAGCAGGATGAGGAACGGGATCATAAACGCCCCTGCGTGGGGAGAAGCGGCGGGGGTCAGGGGACGGCTCGCGGGGGGGCACAGGGCCACCTCTGGGGACACGGGCGTTTGTGGAAAGCTCCTGCAGAGACGAACTTGGGAGGCTGCCGATGACGAGGCCGCGAACGGGTGCCTTTGGGCCCCCCGGGAATCGGGGGAGGCAGCGCAGGGAAGCGGGGTGCGAGGGTCAGAGGTCACGAGAGGTGACCGGGGTGGGGGTTCAGACACCGACCCGGGGCCCTCGAGCTGAGCCTCGGGAGGCTAGCTGGATACACCGAGGCCCTCTGAAGGCCTGGCCAGCCCTGACCCGGAGCCGAGGCCACACGAGGGGACGCAGGGACCACCCCCCGGGGCTGCGGGCGCTGGGAAGCCGGCGGCTCGGTGCAGGACAGCAGGTGGAGAAGGGAAATTAGCCCCTGGGCCGCTCCGTCCCCGGGCGCAGCGTGACCTCGCAGGGACCAGCACAGCCGAGTCCCCGGCTGTGAACTCCAGGCCGGCCTCAGGCCCGAGGTGCCCTCCGGAGGGGGGGCGGCCACCCGGTCCCTCTGCGGGGGCGGCCTGTGCCAGCGCCAGCCTATCTCCGCCTTTGCCCCGCGTTAGCGCCCGGCCTCTTCTTTCTCCTCTGCGGGGCCCGCGTGTCGGGGGGCCCAGCGGCGCTCCCCTCCCTGGGGCCGTCCCCTGCCTGCGCGCTGGACGGCCCGAGTGGCCTCTCTCCCGGCGCGAGGCTCCAGGGACAGGCCCTTTCAGATGCTGAGGTCAAAATTCCAGGAAAGCAAGGGGCCTGGGCCGCAGCTGGGGGTGTGGCCCTCAATGTGACGATGACAGAGTATCAAGGAGGAAGGACGGGCACCGGGTACAGAAAACCCACAGGCTGGAGCCCCTGGGTCTGAGGGCACAGCCCGGGCCACAGGCTCACGCCAGGGCCACTAACATCCCATCAGGACCTGCTCGCCGTGCTCCGTGTCAGTGAGGGCTAAGCTAACACAGGACAAAATCGGTCGCCACCGTTTTCCTAGGGGCTTGATTTGAAAGCCTCCAAGCAGGGCGCCTGGGGGGCTCAGTGGTTAAGGGTCCGACTTCAGCTCGGGTCAGGATCTCACTGTGAGTTCGAGCCCCACGTCAGGCTTGCAGCTGTCAGCACAGAGCCCGCTTCGGACACTCTGCCCCCGCCACCTCACGTGCTCCAGCTCTCAAAAATAAACATTTTTGAAAAATAAAAAAAATAAAAAAAGAAAACCTCTCAGAAAAATTAGCAAGGAAACAAGTCCATTTGGGACAAAGCTCTAAAATGTCCTTTAATCCCCCCTTTCCTCGTGATGCCACTTTCACCCGCCAGCCTTCCTGTCCCTCCATCTCCATCAGGAAACTCCTATTCATCCCAGGAAACCCCACTTAGAAAGCCCCTCCTCCAGGAAGCCACCGCTGCAGCCGATCCTCCTGGCCCCCCTCCCCCCTCCCCCACACGAGCTCTTCCGCCAGCAGATGAGTGGATCCCCTGTGTGGGAGCTCAGCTTTCGGGGGGCACAGCCAGTGGGGGCAGGGGGGAAGAGGGGTCAGGCACACGCCCTCCACCCCCCAGAATGAGCCATCTGTGTCCCCATGCTGTGGGGCCCACCCCAACAAGGCGGTGGGTCTGCCCACCCAGTACCCCCGGCCCAGGGCAGCGTCTGGCCCTCGGCCCCGTGCTCGCTCCAGCGACGAGGATGTTCTCAGGCAATGCCAAGCGCTCTGTACAGACTAGGCCTGGGGGACACACGCTTCCTGCTTAAAACCCGGCCACGTCTTCCCTTCCCGCGGGTAAAGGTGCAGGGCGCAGGGGAGGGCAGAGGAGGGACGGGGGCCAGCAGGCACCGGGGCGCCCGGATGTGGTACAAAGGTCCCTGGAGACGGGCCTCCCGGGGCTGCCCGGGCTTCGGCACCCATGGGCACAGACGCAGGCCGCCCGCTGCGGCGGGAAGGCTGGACGGCACCCAAGGGGGACAGACCGCTGGGCGGAGACACGGCCCTTTTCCTCTTTGAGGAACCGGGAAACAGGGCGGGGGGTGCGCAGGTCCTCGGGCCACGGTTCTGTGTCAGCGCCGAGGGGTGACCGCGGGCCCTCAATAGGCTGCGGGGGCTCTGCGGGCGTTGGGTGCTCTCTTCATCCGACCGGTCCTGGGACGGGTGTGGCCTGCCCCTGGGCGAGGGGACCGACAGGGACCCTTGAGGGGCTCCCCAAGCCTGCTCTGCGCTCACGCGCCCCTGCCCGGCGCCCCGGCCCCGGCCCACACACGGGTTCCCTCCCACGTCAGCGTGACCCACAAGCCCTGCAGCACTTTCCCACCCCCTCCCTATGCNCTGCCAGGTGCCTGCTCGGGGTCAGGGCGCAGGGAGGCTGGGCACCAGCCTGTGACGTGGGGATGAACCTGCCCTTCGGGGGCACGTGGGCCTGTGTCGCCTGCAGGTGAGCACAGAGCCCAGGGCTTAGCTTTGAGGTGGGAGGGACACCAGCTGCCTGAGGCAGTGCAGGCGGAGGACACAGCCCACCAGGAGCCACCTGCACCGGTCCCCATCACAGCGCTGCCCCGGGGACCCCGGTCAGAGAGACCCGGTCAGGGGGACCTTTCTCATGATCACAGTCTCCTAACACCATGCGCCTGAGGGGGCACTGTGCATGGGTGCACATGTGCACACGCGGTGTGTGGGTGCATGGGTGTGTGCATGTGTGGCTGTGCGTGTGTCAGTGCATGTGTGTGCATGTGTGCGTGCGGGGGGGTGTGCATGTGTGGCTGTGTGTGCATCAGTGCATGTGTGTGCATGGGTGTGTGGGTGTGTGCACACATTGCTGTGCGTGTGTCAGTGCATGTGTGTGAATGTGTGGGTGTGTGGGTGTGTGCACGCGTTGCTGTGCATGTGTCAGTGCATGTGTGTGCATGGGTGAGTGTGTGGCTGTGCGTGTGTCAGTGCATGTGCGTGTGTGCACATGTTGCTGTGCATGTGTCAGTGCGTGTGTGTGCATGTGTGGGTGTGTGCACGCATTGCTGTGCATGTGTCAGTGCATGCGTGTGTGTGAGTGTGTGCACGTGTGGCTGTGCATGCGTCAGTGCATGTGTGTGTGTGTGTGTGTGCATGGCTGAGTGTGTGGCTGTGTGGCTGTGCGCACACAGGTGTGTGGGTGGACGGGCTGTGCGTGTTGCGTGGGTGTGGGCGTGTGTACGCCTGCGCACCATCGCGACCCTGCAGATACAGCAGAACGTTGTTGCCACTGAATGGAAGTCAGGTGGATGGGTCTGGATTGTAGTTTTCTGTACTTTTCCATATTTAAATTTTTTCCATAATATAAAGTTAAAAATAAATGAATATTTGTTGTACTTTGCAAATTACCCAGAAGTGCTGGAAGTAGTGGGAGGCACATACCGCCTTCCGCGAACCGGCCCCCCCAGGTCACACGGACCCCCCACCTTACAGCCGGGGCCATGGGCGAGGGAAGCGTCACACGGAGGGTCCCCGGCCACAGTCGTCTCCCTGCGGCCGTCCGCCTCCTGGGCTCCTCCGGGCGGGCGCGGGAGGACGGGCGGTGGCCTGGGGGGGACGCCACGGAGTCTCCAGGGGGCGCCACCCTGGAGGGTGAGCCACGGAGGGTCCCAGAGCGCAGAGGTGGGCCCCCCAGCTCTGCCGACAGCGTGGAAGCCACTGCGGGGCGCAGGGCAGGCTTCCGCTCGCTGCTGACCCGGGGGACAGCCCCGCCAGTCGGCAGGGTCTGGGGGCACGGTTCCCACGCGGCCCCCTCGCTGCCCGCACTTCCCCAGGTGAACGCTTCCCTGAGGGAGGGCCCGCCGCCTGCGGCTCCTGGGCTTTCCTTGGGGGCTCGGTGGTGCCACCCACCCTCCTCTCAGGGGACAAGCGTCCGGGCCACATCCACCATCCTGCGTGGCCCCCGAGGCAGCTGGGAGGCCGGCTCCCTGGCGCCGCCCCCGCCGCTCTCGCAGGGCCATGGCCGCTGCCTCCGGAGTTGCCGGCTGGACCCGGGGCTTGTGAGTCACACCCTCCCAGGTCTGGGGAAGCTCAAGCCCTGGGAAATTCAGGGCCCCCGAGGCTGAGCAGGAACCGTCAGCTCTGCCTTTCCTGGGACACTTTTCTACCCCAAAGCCCAGGTGACAGCCTGCAGGTGCTTCGGAGCAAGAGGCAAGCAGCCCCCGCTAACTCGCGTCACCGGAGCGCCCGCGCCCCCAGGACCGCCCGCTCTGCGCAGCCCGTCTCCCCAGTGAGCACCTGCACCTCCCAGACCCCTCCCTGCTTACAAGCCAGCCCGCGCCCAGGGTCCCCAGCTGGGGCTGCCGCGCCGCCGCCGGGGGCTCAGGGCCCAGGGCAGACAGCCCCGGAGGCGGGCCCGAGGTCAGGGAGTCCTTCTGTGGGTCGCCTGCCCCCAGCCCAGCTCCCTCCTCCGTCCACCCAGGCCGCGGTGCCCGCCGGTGGGCTTAGGGCATGGACGCTGCACGAGGAGAGCTGAGCGCGGTGCCCGCGCGGCGGACGCACGAACGCGGGCCCCACTGCCCCGTCCACTCAGTGAGGGGCTCCGTCGGGGGGTGGCCGGTCCCCCTCAGACCCACGCAGCCCGGTCACAGGTGCCCCCCGGGAGCACACGGACCCTTGGACGTCCCTCGCCGCCCCCGCGAGCCAGGAGCAGAGCAGCATGTGGGGGCCCGGCCCTGCCCTCGGTGCAAACGGGGAGGCGGTGTTCACAGGGGAAGGGGCCCAGGCGGCACTGCAGGGGGAGGGCGGGGCGTGACCCCCCGCACAGGGTCCCGGGGTCTGGGTCCCCACCATGCTGTNTCCAGCCCCGGGGCTCACCTCCGCCGTGGCTCTGGCACAGGTAGGGGAAGCGCCACACGTTGCCCAGGCCCACGCAGAAGCCCACGCAGGTGAGCATGTACTGGGCCTTGTTGTCCCACTGGGGCCGGGAGCCGGCCTCCTCGGCCTCGATGCTCTCCAGCTGGTCCAGGGACGGGATCCGGCCCTCCAGCCCCGGGTTGGGCAGCACGAGCCTCACCATGGTGGTCGCAGGCCAGGTCCCGCGCAGCGCAGGCAGCCGGGGTTCAGAGGGTGAGTGGCCGCCGGCCCAGAGCCCCAGCACTTTATAGGGAACCTTTGGCACCTCGCCCCAAGCACCTGGCGTCAGCAGATCTGGAGGTGAGTCCGCCCCAACTGTTAATGCCTTATCTGTAGAGGCGCCGCAGACCCTCGGGACTGGCCCACAGGCGCTGGCCGGCCCCTCCCACTGAACAAACGCAGCCGCCCCGGCCCCCGCCCCCAAGGGTGCTCCTGAGGCCAGGCCCCCCCGCCCCCAGGGTGACGCCCCAGCCTCGCGGCAGGACGGCTGCTTCTCCCCAGGCCCTGCAAGGCTCCACGCATCGTCACGCCGCCGCAGTCTGGGGCGCCCCCTCTCCCCAGTGCTCTCCGCCAGCGAGCTCTGTGCTGGGCCATCCCCGCCCCCCCCCGCCCCGTCAGGGACCTGAGGGGACCTGGGCCCCACCAGCGGCCCACTGCCCTGCTCACGCAGAGTTTGGGGCTGCCCGGACCCCTCTCGACCCGAGCACCAGGCTCTAACCAGCTCCCCCACCCCCCGGCCCGAGCACCAGGCTCTAACCAGCTCCCCAGAGAGCTTTGGGTCCCGCGGGCGGTGTCTGGGTGCTCAAAGCCGCTTCAGACGCGGGTGCCTGTACGCGGGCCCTTGGGACTCACGACAGCCTCCAGGGCGCTCAGCCCCACAGACTGCTCCCCGGGTCACCGCCTGGCTGTCCCCCAGCCTCTCAGGGCAGCTGCGCGGTTTCTGTCCTCCTACCCAGCGCTCCGCATGGGGCGGCCCCGAGCGGGCTTGGAGGGTGGCAGCAGGAAATGGGGTTCCTCTGTGGTCAGGCAGGGAGACTTGGGGGAGCCCGCCGCACATGCGGAGAGCACCGCAGCCTCCGCCCGGTCCCCCCGAAGGACAGCCCCGCGGGGTGTCCAGCCTGGGGGACAGGCGCAGAGCCCCACCCGAGGCTTCCGTCCAGGCCGATCTGAAGGCAGCGCGGAGTCGGACAGAGCTGCTGCGGGGCGGGGGCGTGCCCACCACAGCCCTGCCGCCCGCTGCCGCCTCTCCTGGGGCCCCTCGTAGGGGCGGCTCCCTCCGGGACGCCCTGCGCGGGCCTCCGGCCGGCCGGCCTTCGGGGTGGGCTGCGCGCAAAGCCCTCCCTGACTGCCCCTCCCCCCCGTCCTTCCCAGGGGGACGGGCTCTGTCTTTGTGGCTCTTGGCTTATCTGTCTAACGTCCCCAAGGCTGGGCACCGTCTGCCTGACCCCGACCCCACCCCACACGACTGCTTCGTGCTGACATTCGAGGAACAATCCAGCGAAGGCGGGTGAGGGTCACTTGGGGAGGGATGAGTCAGGAGCCCGACCTTTGCCCTCAGGACGGGGGGACTGCGGAAGGGTGGAGGCCAGTAAGGAGGAATCACGGGAGAATTTAGGGGCATCTAGTTCCTGAGATGAGAGGGCAGGACAGGCGGGCAGGGGCCACTGCGGAGACGGACGGAGGGGGAGACAGAGGGACAGAGAGATGGGGGGGAGGTGCCCCAGGCTGGCCCAGGTCATGGGGTGGGGACGGGGGAGGTGCGGGGATGGTGATGGTGGATGGTCTGGACACAGGACGGAGGTGCTACCTGGACCCCGAGGGCCAGCGAGGGAGGGGACTCTGGGGTGGGGGGTGGGGAGCAGCCCAGGGCTCTGTCCCGGGTGTGTCCAGAGCGGGGCCCCTCCCCACAGGAGGCAGAGGCGGGAGCCCAGGTGCAGGGAAGGGCCCCTCCCCCCNTGCCCCCTGAAATCAGCTCCTACACTCTAAGGGTAAGGGCGTCAGTGGCCAGGAGGTCCCACTCGACCTGCCTTGAGCTCCACCCTGTCCCCCTCCCCCCGACTCCGGCCCAAGGCCTCCTGCCCACCAGACCCACGTCTGCCCCAGGGCCTTGGCTCTCTGCCTGCTCCTCTTGCCAGGCTCCCTGCAGCGTCCACCAGGCCACGGCCCCCATGTCAAGCGGTGGCACGGACACTCAGGCCGCCCGTCCCCCCCACCCCCGCTGCCCTCTCTCCTTCCCGGGTCACAGCAGCACTGCCGTCTAGGGCGCCGTTTACTCTGTTGTTTATCTAACTGCTTCTGTTCTCTCTTCCCCCGGAGGCTGAGGCTGCCCCGGCTCTCAGGTCGGCCGGGCGAAGGGGTCCCACGGCTGCGCCCCAGATGGGTACGTCGAGGGAGGTGGCCAGACAGACGCCTAGGCCTCCGTCCGCAGCTCCACTTGCCCCGGGGCCACGGGAGCCCCGCAACCACACTCGGTGGTCTTCGTGGCCGGAAATGCCAGGCAGTGCAGGTGAACGGGTGAAGCGACTCTGAGCCGTGTCGTCACCACAGTTGTGATCGGAGACGGGAAGGCTGAGGCCGGTGACAGCGCCCCCACCCCCCGACCCCAGCCCCAGTCCTGGGGTCCCACGAGTCTGCAGGGGGCAGGCGCCTCCCTCAAAGCCCAACAGGCACCCAGGGCCCACTCAGCAAGGACCCTGGAGAGCGGTCTCCCTCCCCGGCCTGGGGGCCCCTCCGCAGACCCCAGCCCCGCCCCCACATTTGCCCCGGAGGGTTTTCAAGCCCCCAGTGCGTTGCGCTTCCGCTGCCCTGTGGGTTTACAGGCCCGGGGCCCCTCAGGACGGGCCGATAAACGCGGTTCCTACCTCGGCCCGGCTGCTGGGACGTGCAAACGCGGGGCAGGGTACGTGGGCCACTCCGGGCGCGGGCTCATCCAGTGGTGGTGGCATCGGTGAGGCTCCTGGCAGCGGAGGCCGGTAGGAGTGAGGGTTTGGGAGGCCCGGACGCTCACCCGCACTCACTCGCCGCTTCAGATCACACCGTCTGTGCCTGATCGTTGTTCACAGCACATCAGCCCGAGAACATTCCTTTTATTAAATTGAAGATTGTTAAACTAAATTTACAATTGCATTTAATTCATTTTTTCATCTATTAAATTTTTCTTTCAAATACCATTTTTTTCTTTTTTTGAAAAATATTTTTGTTTATTTCTAGGAGAGAGAGAGAGAGACAGCGTGAGCAGGGGAGGGTCAGAGAGAGAGGGAGTCACAGACTGAACAGGCTCCAGGCTCCGAGCTGGCAGTCAGCACAGAGCCCGACGCGGGGCTCGAACCCACGAACCGCGAGATCATGACCTGAGCTGAAGTCGGACGCTTAACCGACTAAGCCACCCAGGCGCCCCATCAAATACCATTTTTGATGTGGGACACGGGAAGTATCAGGTGGGTTGACTGGACCTTAATTGATTACAGCAAATTTCCCGAATGGGGCTCAGCCCTGCGGTTTTCCATTTTCCCTGAAATAAATGTCTCTGTATGTCCGTGTGGTTATATTGTCATGCAGCTCGATGACCTTCCATGAAGCAGACGCGTCCTGGTAACCGTTGCCCAGAGACAGAACGATCCAGAACCCCACGGCCCCACCCCCTCCTAGGCCCTGTCCCTTCCCCAGAGAACCGTACGACGGGGCCGGGGGTGCGCAGCTCGTGTGGGTTGTCCCTTCCTTCCCTCCCTCGGCCACCTCAGGGCCTGTGTCCGCCCTCCTGTTACGAGTCACCAAGTGTCTTTGTTGGTCGGAGGCCTGAAACCTTCTGGAATGCGTGTGCCGCCGCATCACCCCCACGCGGCCGTTGTCCCTGCCTCGCTGTCCCTGGTGTCTCCCTGCCACACAATCTCCGTCAGCCCCAAGGTCGTGAAGGGCACGAAGACGTCCTCGCGCTTTATTCTGGAAGCGG
>NW_027551559.1:10985575-10988442 GCF_008692635.1 Crocuta crocuta
AGGGAGCCGCCCCCACGGGGGCCCTGCTCGGCGCCGCAGGTCCGCGATGGGCGCCCGGGCCCAGCCACCAGGAGCGTCCCCGCCGGTAACGGAGCGAATCCGCGCGGGAAGCAGGGCAGCTGGACGGCTTGGGGGCGGCGTCCTGAAGGCCCTCCGTCACCGCAGTCCGGGGGCGTCTGCGCCGCCCTGAGCCCCGTCCGCCCCCGAGCGTGTGTCTTCCCGCGGCGGGTGGCGCCTCTCGGCCTCTCCTTCTACCGAAATCCCTCGCTCATCCTTGCGATCATTCATTTTTGCGGGTAACTTAACGCAAAATCGTACCAACACACATGGCTCTTCTGTTTCATCTGTCCCCGTTCTTCGCCTTTCGTCCTTAATCGTTGTCGCCTCACGCCAGCACGTCAGCCACGAGGCTGGGCACGCGCGGGTCAGTCGCGCTCCCGCGGCCACCGCGGGGCCGCCGTCGAGGACGGTGGGGACTTCTGCACACACACCCCGGCCCTGACTTCCCCGTGCTGCTGCCGCCGCGGCGTGGCCCGGGGTCATGAACGGGCGTCAGCATCGCCAGGTCCTTGTCCACGTTCGTCAGACGGTCACCAACTCGCCGCCCTTCGTTCTCTTCGCGTGGTGGCCGCACAGCTGTGTCCCGGCCCGAAGCAGTCTCGCGCTCGCGGAACGGCGCCAGCTGTCCCTCGTGCACAACCGTCCCTGTCGCTGGAGGCGGTTCAGCCCAGATTAATCTGGGGGTTTGACAGCCGTTCCGTAACCGTGTGAGTCAGTCCGCAGTCGGGGTCCGCGTCCCGGCAGCGGGCTGTGCCCAACGAGGGGCCCTCGGGAACGGGGACGGGGCTGCTCGCTGCTCTGTCACTAACTCTGTCACTAACGGTAGACATTTCTCCTCAGAAGCCCTCGCTCGCTTCCTAAGTTTAAGAACACGTGGCTGGCAGGGCCTTTACGAAGCGAATTTGATCCTTAATCAGTTTCGTGGCTTTGTCTGCCGGGTTTTCTTTCAACAGGCCGCGTTCAGCGGGGGGCGTTTTACACGTTAGTCTTAGGGGAGGGAGCCCCCCCGAAGCACGGAGAACGGGCGGGGGGCCGGGGAGAGGAGCGCCGCCCCGGGACCTCGGTCCCCCAGGGAATTAGGGACAGGCTGTTGCGCTGGGGCCCCGGGGCCGGCCCGGCTGGGGGCTGGTCGTCTGTGACACATGCCCAGCCTCTGAAGTCCTCGAGCTGAGGACGGGCCGCTGCGGGGGAGGGCGGGCCCGGGGCTGTCCCGTGATCGCCAAAGTCATTAACCTTTGTCTTAAACAGGGTGGTTTGTTTTCACGAAGGAGGCGAGCGGAGCCGAGTTACTGAGTAATCACAGGTCACGGGAAGGGGTGNGGAGGAGGGAGGGGGAGACGGAGAGGTGGAGGCCAGCTGCCCTGTAGCCGTGCAGGGCTGGCACTAGCAGGTGCCCGCGGTGACAGGCGTGCATTGGCAGAAGGCTCTGGGCTCCACAGGCCGTGCTCACGGGGCAGGGTGCCCAGCCCCCACCCCCAGTGCAGCTTGAGGGGCGGCTGGCACTGTCACTCACCCTGGCCCAGCGGGGGGCCAGAGCCACCTGAGTCCCAGCCCTGCCCCCTTGTTTACCGCCGGTTATCATGAGCAACAGTTGTTACCGATCCGATGGGCTGGGAGGGAGGCCCCGAGAGCCCACCTCTGTCGTGATAAGAGCTTACCTGGACCCTGGGGGGCAGGGGGGGCGGGGAGGCTCACCCAAGGCCCAGGGTCCCCCCCACAGAGTCTCCCCGGCATCCTGTGCGGCTGGAAAAAGCGAACACGGCATTGGATCAAGGGTCTGGGGTAGTTTTGTCAGATAAATCGTAACACATTTCTACTTTTATAACGCTTGTGATCATAAAAGTAACACGGTTTTGTAGCCGAGCTGGCTACCACCGCATCCACGTCCTGCACCCGTGCTCACGACGGGCACCTGTGCCAAGCGTGTCCACTCGTCCCGCCCAGCACACGAGCCCTGCGCAGGGACGCGTTCGGACCGGTCCTGCCTCTCGCGCGTCGGGCGGTCACGTCGCTCCGGTTCGAGTTATGTAAGCGTCGCTGCAATAAACACCTTCGTGCACATACCCTTTCCCCTCCTTTCAACTTCTGGGACAGGTTTTTCTACGTTGAAGCCTGTGCAAACTGCCTTCCGGAAAGAGCTCGAAGCAGGAGCGTCCGTTTCACTCACGCCCTCGGGAGCGCTCTTCCACGTCTGCCGGCTCCACGAGTCGGAGCCGGGACCCTGGGGACCGGTCCGTGTGCCCCGGCCCTGGCTGCGTGGCTGTCTCCCCCGTGTCTCTGCAGCCAGCTGGAGGCTCCCGTTATAACCGCGACGCCCCCCTTTCCTGGAGTGGAGGCCTCTGGGCACTTTTCTGGCCCCTCGTGTGTTTGGGTCAGTTCTGGGCTGGGCCTCCCCGTCACGGTGACCCCCGGCAACCTCCGCGGGCTGGCGTCCCTGCACCAGCCTCGGGGGAGGTGATGTCCCTCAGCAGGAAGGGCCCGGAGGCCGGGAGGGTGCGGTTCACGCCCGTGGGCACAGAAACCCCAAGGGCGTCCCAGCGGCAGTTCACCTCGATGAGACCGATGCCCAGGAGGACAGTCCCCGTTTGGGGACCGCGGGAGACACGGGTGGAGGTGGAGGCGACGCCAGACGGCGAGGGCAGCCCCGGGTCCAGGGGGGCCCAGGGAGGGCACCCGGGGGGCAGGGCGGGCCCTCGGGCCCAGGACCCGGGAGGGAGGAAATTCGGCCACGTGTGGGGCCAGGAAAGCATGGACCGCACCCCTGCTCCCCTCACACAGACACCCCGCCCCACCCCCCTGCTCCCCTC
>NW_027551559.1:10988464-10990730 GCF_008692635.1 Crocuta crocuta
GCACCCCTGCTCCCCTCACCCAGACACCCCCGCCCCACCCCTGCTCCCCTCACACAGGCCTCTGCAGGAGGGTGGCAGGGTTAGCCCCTCCTGGACGGTGGGGGAAACTGAGTCCTGGGCACATGACGTCCTCCAGGCTGGAGGCAGAGCAGAGACCCACCCCTGGCTTCCTTCCTCCCTGCTGCTGCCACCAGGCCCCTCTGATGGCTCCTCCTGCATGTCCCCAGCCCTCAACAAGGACTACTACCAGCCTCTCCCAAGGGTGGTACCCTTTCCATCTGGGGGCTCCAGAGCCCACAGAGGGCTGGGGGTGGGGGTGGCGCTTGGTTGGTGAAAAAGCCCAGACCCCAGAGCAGGAGCCCAGAGAGAGGCAGCCGACAGTGGGCACAGGGCTCCAGGGGCCCTGAGGTGTGTGTGTGCGGGGCGGGGGGGGGGGGCCACCCATCTGTCCATCTGGCCCCAGGGCCTGTGGGGGCAGAGGGCAGCCCCCGCCCACAGCCAGAGCCCACGGTCGCTGGCTCCTCCCCGCTCCAGACATTCCCTGAAACTGGTCAAATTGTTTTCAATGGGACGCACTTGATTAACCATCAACCTGAGAAAATGACTTCTCCGTGGACTCTGGGCCGGTACTTTTCCAAGAGGCATTGCGCCCCGGTCCCCACCCAGTGTCCCTGGGAAGAACCCCCAAGCTGTGGGAGAAGGAGCCGGGGTAGGCGGGGCTCCTGGGCTGCCCTGCGGCCTTGTGGGGTCCCCACAGCACCCCGCAAGGCACCCTCCCTGCTCCCGGTCCACACCCCTTCTCCCCAAACCTTCCGCCCCCCAGGCTCAGCCCAGAGCACCCCCGGTGCATTTACGCCCCGCATCTTCCCCACCCCCAAAAGCCAGCGCCATCAGCACTGCCACTGCTCAGTGAGGGTCCAGATCCCTCCTCGGGCCCTGAGGAATGAGCTCAGGGACCCAGCCTGGGGCTCCCCCCCACTCCCTCCCCATCGGGGACCCCTAGGCGCACTCAGATGACACAGAGCAGAGCCAGGGGTTCTGCTGTGGGAGGGGCGCCCCGAGCCCACACACTTGGGGCAGCAGAGCGCAGCCCAGCTGTTTTCCAGGAGGCAGGGCGGCTGCGCATGAGCGTGTCAGTCACTAAAAGGACATTTGGCTCCAGGCTCCTCGAGGACCTTTGACAGGCAGAATGACCCAGTGTGACCAGGCGCGCTTTTGGGAATGTAGTGGGTGCGGGGCGGGGCGGAGAGTGTGCTCGCCACTGTTTCTCTAGAACCCACGGCTCGCTGTGCACAGACGGCACCAGGAGCCGAGCCGGCCGTGGGACAGAGTGGCGGCGCTCGCACCGTCCCCATGTGGGCTTGGTGTGCTCGCAGACTGTGCTCCCACGGCACTTACTCGCCTGCCTTTGACGAGGGGCCATAGCTGAGCAAAGGGGGACGTGTCTATATGGACCTGCCCAAGGAGAGAGCGCGTAGCACCCTCAACACAGCAGCCCCAGTTGGCCGTTCCCGTCAAGGTGACCAAGCACCTTCTGAGCCTACTCTGTGCGGGTGCCCTGCGTTCCTGACGGGACCGCAAACACCGGCCACGACCACCACCCGTGTCCCTGGAAGTGAGTGCGGAAGTGAGCAGGACGGGCGAGGAGCCCGAGAGGAGCCCTGGGGACCCCACGTTCGAGGATGCCCACGGGGGTAAGGTTTGGAGAACAGGCCAGAGAAATGGGCAGGGGGCAGGCCCACAGGGTGGGGGTTCATCACCCAGAGGGTGAGAATTATTCCAAACCAGGGGGCAGGGTGAGGAGACCCCCCAAACGTCCTGGCTGCAGGCGAAGTATGAATGGAGAGGGCAGGGGGAGACCCCGGTCCAGGGAGAGAGAGGGCTCTGTGGATGGGCTCGCTTGGGTGCTGACGGGACCTGAGACTGACAAAGGAGAGTGGGCTAAGAAGACCCCCCACCTCCCAAGACGCAGCTGCCCCCCCGCACAGGTGCGGCGGCGTCCTCCCGNTCTTGCAGATGTGAGTGAGATGGAGAAGGAGGTTCTGAGCGGGACGTTATCTGCTCACGTGCGGCCGCACCTTCCGCACGAACTCAAGGAAACAGTTAATTCCTTCAGAGTCGCCGCCCTGACGCGGAGGAAGGGGATGCGAACTGGCCAGGCTGCCGCAGGGGTGGGGTCCCCCGCCCCCTGCCTGGCTGGTTTGGAGGGTGCAGCGGGAAGGCAGGGAGAGGCGGGGGAGGGACCCGAGGAAGGGGGAGGGGAGGG
>NW_027551559.1:10990769-11037800 GCF_008692635.1 Crocuta crocuta
AGGGGAGGGGGCCTGGAGGGCGGGGCCGGGGAGGGGAGGCGCCGCGGAGGGGGGTCAGGGTCTAGAGTCGCCCCAGGCTTCAGGACGCAGGTCTGGGGGTGTGGGCAGCTTTGAAACGCTGGGCTGAGGAGCGGGGGAGAGCCCCCGGGGCCGTCTCCTGAGACAGAGGGTCAGAGACCGCCCCTGGGGAAACGTGAGGCCGGCCGCAGTATTCGGGAAGTTTGGAGAATGGGGCCAGGAAGGGTCACCCACCACCCTCGCACTTTTGCTGGGGCTTGGGAGAAGGTTCTAGAGCATGAGGACGGGCGAGGAGAGTGGGCGAAGGTTGAGGATGGAGGTGAGCCCGCCCAGGCTGGCCAAGGTCCTGCTGGGGAGAGGCCAAGGGCACTGAGCAGGTCCGCTGGCAGCACAGCCTGGACTCTGGGCTGGACTCGGGGCTGGGGGCCACACTGGACGCCAGGAGCCCGGGGTGGGCTTGGGGAGCGACAGCCCTGGGGTGTGGTCTTTGGTGTGGCCAAGGTTCAGAGGACAAGGTCACTGGCTGCGAGGCCGGAGGGCGGGGTGGGCAATGCCTGAGTCAGCTCTGGGAAGCGGTAAGGAGCTGAGAAAGTTGTCACAGAGGGCAGAGAGCCTGGCCAGAGTCTTCAGAGGAGGGACCCGACCCACAGGTTGGAGGTCAGAGGTCAGAGGAAAGGAGAGGAGTAGCTCGGACTGTGGTTTGGGAAAGGCAGGGCGGACCCTCCATCCTGAGGTCCAAGGGGCTGGGAGAGAGGCGGCACCTGGGGACGCACACTCATGTTCTCAGCCAAGCGCCCCTGGGCTGTCTCTGCGCTCGGAGCCCAGCGTCTCTCCAGGCACAGCTACGAGGCTCCTTGCTGGCCTCGCGTCAGGTCCCCCATCACCATCCGGGGACTCCGTCTAGGGCCAGCCCTCGGGGCCCACCCCTCCTGGTTCACTTTGGCTGCAGGGCAAGGCCTGACCCACAGTCAACTTCAGCCAAGACCTGTGCACACCGTAAAGCAGGGCAGCGGCTTTATGGGGGTCTTAGGAGTGGCTCTGATGGACGCGGAGAGTGCCCTGCGGCGGAGAGAGTTTACAGGGCCAGGACCACGGGCTTACAGGGGCTGGGTGGGAAGAATCACGCCTGGGGGCGCCTGGGGGCTCAGTCGGTTAAGCATCCGACTTCGGCTCAGGTCATGATCTCAGAGTTCATGAGTTCAAATCCCGCATTGGGCTCTGTGCTGACAGCTCGGAGTCTGTGTCTGCCTCTCTCTCTGCCCCTCCCCCCACTCTCAAAAATAAAATAAACGTTAAGAAGAAAGAATCATGATTGGCGTAGGCCAAAAAAGTGTAATGCTGGCCTAGATGAGACAGGGCACCATGCTGGGTGCTGAGTGCAAGTTCAGTGAGGTCTCATTCTGTGAACCGCAATGGGGGGTGACAGCCGGCCATGGGCAGGTCTATAAGTTCCCGTCCCGGGGTGCCTGGGGGCTCAGTCCCTTAAGGGCTGGACTCTTGGTGTCAGCTTAGGTCATGATCTCAGTTTGTGCGTTCAAGCCCCAAGTCAGGCTGTGCGCTGACAGATCTCTCTCTGCCTCTCTCCCCTGCATGCACGCCCTGGTTCTCTCTCCCGCTCTCCCCGCCCCTACCCCACGTGTACCCTCTGTCTCTCAAAATAAACTCACTTTAAAAGCTCAGGTTGCACCCAGGGGTGGGCCCTGCACCAGCTCCTGGCCCCCCGGGGACGGAGGCTTCGGGCGGCATCTCCACCGCCTGTGTCATTCGCACCAGCACAGTTCCGAGCTCGAGGGTCCCAGCAAAGCTTCGCTCAGGACACCTGCACGCCTGACTCGGACCAGTCGGGGCTCCGCCAGCCCAACAGGCGAGACTGGATGGCCGAGGAGGGTGTGTGGAGACGCAGAGCCCGCATGTGGCCTGGGGAACAGGCAGGGGCCTCCCAGTGAGGGGCATGACGGCCCCGGCCGGTGGGGGCGGATGGCACTCATCCCACAGAGTGACAGGTGCACTCCCTCCAGGCCCTGGGAATTTGGGGGGCACGTGCCGGCTCACAGGCCACAGGAGAGGGGTCCCATGGAGGGAGGGGGTCCCCGAGGAGGAGAGAGGGGTCCGGAGGACAAGGAGGGGGTCCTGCAGAGGGGGAGGGCGCTGAGGGACCTCTCTGCGGGGGTAGGGGGCGGGGGCGCTGAGGGCACAGGGTCCGGGCCTGCCCTTCTCCGGCAGTGGTTACGTAGCCCTTCTGTGAAATGGACCCTGAAGAGCTGCTGTGAGGTTTGAAAGCCCTTCCGAGCTGCGCGTGTGTTTATTTCCGCTCCGCTTACGCGTCAACGCTGACACGTTCACTGAGCGGAGCCGCTGTGACAGCCAGCCTGGTGACGCTCACTGGCTCAGAAGCACACACTGGAGAGTAAGGACGTCAGCAGCCCCACCTCAGCCGTGGATGGGACCCCAGCGACGGGCTTCCGAATCTGAAAGTCCTGTTGGGACGCACGGGGCAGCCAGGGGAAGGCACAGCCGGGTGAGAGCCCAGCCGCCCCGGGGGGCAGCCGCTCCTGCACCGGCCCTCCAGCCGCCGCTGTGGGTGGGAGAGAAGGCACCCCTGCAGCGCCCCCTCCAGGAGAGCGGAGCCGAGCTCTCGCACAGGTTCTCCGGGCCCCGCTGCGCCCCCACCCCAGCCCCGTGCATCTTACGTGCCCGGTGCCCTCTGCGGGGGGAACTGCCAGGGTTCTCACTTTCCAGACGGGGAAACTGAGGCATGACAGAGTTAAGGACCTCGTCCCAGGTCACGGCTGGTCATTTCCTTCGCGCCCGCCGGCCGACTCCTGGAGGGTGGGAACCATGGAGTCCCGTCTGGTGAGTGCGTGGAGCGGTGGAGGCACGGGTGGGTGGGCGGTGGGCGAGGGTAGGGGCCAGGCTCTGGGCCAGGCTCCGCCAGGGCCCGGCTGCAGCTCCGCCCCGGGCTTGCTGGGTGCGGCCCAGCCCCGCTTCAGCCCTGCAGTCCCCCAGAGCCCTGCGGGCAGAGCCTGGAGCATGGGGGAGGTGGGCGTGCAGTGCCTGCCCAGGGCTGAGCAGGCTGCAAAGGCGGCTGGAGTTACTGCACAGCTCCTGGCGGCGAATGGGAGCCCCTGCAGACGGGGCTCGTCCTGGAGCCCGGGAGGCCCCCTCGAGGCCCCCAGGAGGCCCGAGGCAGGGGTGGGGAGGAAAGGCGCCACTGGGGGAAGTCTCCTAGCAACCCGTGGCCCTTTGAGCAGGACGTCCTCCCCAGATGAAGAACCAATTTCCCGTCTTCCCTGGGGGTTAGGGGTGTCCGCATGGAAGAGTAGAAGGAAGGTAGGTGTGCAACCTCCCGGCATCGCTCCCAGACGGAGGGCACGCCCTTTTCGTCCCCTTCCCTCCTTTCTGCTGGCTGGAAGGCACGTGGGATGGCCGGGGTCTCAGCAGCCATCTTGGGCCACGAAGATGAAGCCCGTGCTGCTGACAGTGGAGCAGTGAGTCAGAGGGACGCGAGAAGCCTGTGTCCCTGACACCTGGAGCCCCACAGCGGCCCTGGGCCCCTCCCCTGGGCTTCTCTAATGAGAGAGAAACAAGCTTGGGGGAGGCTAAGGCACTGGGTGGGGGTGGAGAGGGTGTTGTGTGAGCCCAGTCACTGTCAGCCAGGAGGCTTTGCTGATGCAACATCTGGGTAAGCCAGCAGAGGGCACACACACTCAGAGAATACAAGGTTGGGCACACACATACGCACACACGCCTGCGGGCACACACGGACACACACATGACTGCACTGTACACACGCCTGTGGGTACACATGCACACACACATGCCTGCACGTGCGCGCACACACGCCTGCGGGTACACATGCACACACACATGACTGCACGTGTGTGCACACACGCCTGCGGGTACATATGCACACACACATGACTGAACTGCACACACACACGCCTGCCTGCAGGTGCACGCACATGCACATGCGCACACACACCTGCAGGGGTGCACACGCACACATGCACGTGATCACACGGCCCCCATGACTCCCCCTGGGACTGAAGTTCATAGATCAGCCATGAAAGCCGCACAGATCTACCAGCACCGAGAAGCCCTGGCGTCATGAACGCTACGGGTCAGCGCCCAGGTCGGCGCTTCACAGACCGTGAGATAAGGTAGTGATGTCACTGGGAGTGGGGAGGAACATGGTTTGATCTGCCCTCAAGCTTCCCTGCCTCGCGGATGAGCCCATAACTGCGGTTGAGGGAAAGGGTCAGGAGTAACATCCTGTGAGAACGTGGCCTTGTGGCCTGGCCCCGGGGCGGCTGGTGGGGAGCCCCTCCCCCCAGATCGTGCAGGGTGCCGTCAGGCAGAGCCCCGTCTGGCAGCCTCCGCCAGCCTCCGCCATTGCATCCACCCGGCTCCTCTCGGATGGGGGCCCAGGCGGCCGCTGGAGGCAAGAAAGGGGCCGGTGCGCCGTGGGAGGGGAGGGGGGGCGCAAGATGAGTCAGAGAGCGCCCTGAAACGGGCCGGGAAGAGGGGCCTCCAGCTGCTGCTGTGGGGACAGCAGGTGGGGGCTCACGGGGGGACACATTTCCCCTCCTTGGTGACACATCTGCGAGAGACTGACCGTGCAAATGGGCAGTGGCCGGGGCCTCAGGAAGAGTGGCCTCCGACCCATGACCTGCAGCGACCTCCCCGGAAGCCGACCCGTCGTCTACGCCGACCGGCCAGGGGCCCCCCAGCAGGCTCTGCCCCAGGTCCGCCCTGGTGCCCACAACCGGCCTGTGCCTCCTCAGACCACCCGTGGGCCCTGGGCCTCCACGGCACCTATGCCGCATGAAGTCGGGGTCCAGGTGTGTCAGCGGCACGCAGACCCTGGGGAAGGCCCAGTGAAGCTGAACTTGGAGCCAAGGGGGAGGGCCTCCCGCCAGCTCCCTGAGGTCCCCTCGCACCCTGTCCCCGCCACAGTGGCTGACGCTGAGGCCCCTGAGCTGGGTCACCCGGTGCCAGAGTGATGTGTGAAGTGGTGTCCTTGGCCGGGCTGACCAGGGGCCAGAGGGGGTGCCGACGGGAGGGGCCTGGGGGTGACCACACCAGAGGGATATGGACACAGAGGGCCCTGTAGCTCAGTCTGTATTTTTCTTTATTATTATTATTATCAATTTTTTTCCTGCTACAAAAACTATATTCTTTCCGTTTGGTTCACGGCTCAGGAGCGGATTCCCGAGAGCTTGCAAAGCTGCCGAGTGGCCACAGGGAGAGGCCCAGGCACCAGCCGTGGTTCCGGGGGGCACCACAGGGGCCCCTCAAAGGCTGCCAGGCTCGGAGGCTCCCAGTCGTGCTTCACAGTGAGGCCTTCAGAGGGCTGGCCCTGCCCAGCCTGGGGGCAGCCAGCCTGCAGGGGTGAGTCAGGGGGGTCCCCATCTCCCTGAGGAGTTCTCCTCATCCAGGAAGGGCTCACCAGGAGGCCACGGAGGGGTGCGGTGCGCCAGGACCCGGGGCGCGCAGAGCCCAACAGGCCTGGCTCAGGCTCTTCTCCAGAACGAGGGCCGCTTCCCTGGTGCCCGGGTTCAACCCCCTCGTCCCCGAATGGTTTCTGCACGTCCTGGGAGAGGGCGCGGCCGTCACTCTGGTTTCGCAGCTTTGAGAGATGCCCCCGCCCTCCGGAGCCACAGGGTGTCGGTGGAGATAGAGCCCAGAGACAGGGAGACACGGGAGCCCGCGGGTGCACCTGGACCAGATGGTTGACCGCGGGCCCTCGCCCCAGGGGAGTAATTCTGACGAACCTGGGAGCTCACGGCTGATGGGTAAAATAGGGTGTCGTGGGGGGGGGGGCTGGGAAGATGGCTTGAAGGTCGGGACTGGAAAGGAGGTTGGAGGGTGGGAGGCTGGTAGACGGGGCGTCACTGGCTCTGTCCTGTCCAAACACTGTTGAAGCAGGAGACAGATCCGCGGTCGCCGGGGCCTGTCCTCATCGGCACGGCGGAGCGGATGCGTCAGCTGACTTCGCCAGTCCCTTCCCCTTGCTCTTGTCATGATGCGTGAGCAGCGCCTCCCCGAGGCCTTGCTGGCGGCCGCACGTGCCGCGCATAAGGGCGCTAGGCTTCCCGCGCCTGTCTGACCCCTCTGTTCTACCTTCCGCTCCCAAGTATCACTGCTCCTTCTGGGTGATCATCACGTTCCAGAACATTCTACTTCATGGAAGGAGAACGGAGCTCCTGAGAGCATCCAAGGCCTCCAGTGGAGTCTGAGAGCATTGAAGGGCGTGAGGTCCCTCGGGGCGGGAGGGCCCTGACAGCCGGCGGAACTCAGCGGACAGCCGTGGCGTGCCGCGGACACACGCGGGTCAGTAACAGACGTGGAGGTGAGGCCAGGGGGCCACCCCAGCTCCAGGTCAGCCGGGGGCAGGGCCCAGTGCGGCCCCAGGGCTGGTGGGGCAAAGTTTAGGCCAACTGGTGTCCTGGAAACCAAGGGACCAGGACCAAGGCATTGACAGGGGACCCTGAGCAAAAGCGCGGAGGAAACAGGCCGGAAGCAGGCCTCCGGGGCTGGCCTGGGGTTGGGGGTCGGGTCGGGAGGGCGAAGAGAACGTGTGCCCAGCCTGAGCAGCGGGTGAGAGCGCTGCTGGCCTGAGGGGCCCTGGGAATGATGGTCCCTGCCACACGGACCCCACAGAGGCCCCGGGAGGCCGGGACCCCTCAGGTGCGCTGACTCTCGAGAAGGCCCCTGGTGGCAGGGTCTGCACATGGCATCGGCCCTCCCAGACCCTTGTGGAGCAGGCTGGGCACAGGAGGGCCCGAGCCCCGGCTCTCCAAGCCCCCACCCCCAACCTGCCCTTCCCCGGCTTTCCTGGTGCCTGTCGTCCCCGGGGCCCCTTCTGTATGGAGCAGCCCCGTCCAAAGACCTCACCAGCTCCAAACGCAGTCAGTTCTCCAGGGCGGTGGGGNAACCAGCCTGTAGTCCCACGGGGCGCCGGCTGGTGGTGTCTGGCCCCGAAGACACAAGGAGCCTGTGCCCGCCTCCAGGCTGAGGGCAGCGACCACACCCTGCACCGGCTGAAGGGACACCCGGCCGATCCTGTCCACCCGCAAGGGCCTTTGCCTGGGGCTGAAACGCCTTGCGCGTGTGGATCCCTGGATCCTGCCCGTCTCTGCCGCGTGGAGACCAGGCGGTGTCCAGAGCACTGGCCTGGACCGCAAGCACGGCCGGTGCAGGACGGGCCCGGCACATCTGGGCGCACGCGGCAGAACACGGGGACGGTGGGGGGGTGGCGGGGCAGGGAGGGGCGAGGAGAGGCTGGGAATGAGCCAATCCTGGGGAGTCATCATCTCTGGGGGAGCCGGGGGGGCCAGTGAGGGACTCGGGGGCGGGGCCGCTGGTCCAGGGCGCTCACGGGAGAGGGCGAGACAGGCGGAGTGTGGGGAGCGGGGAGAGGAGCCCTGCCAAGCACACAGGAGCTGGACTGGGAAACAGGGAGCCACTGGAGGGCCCAGGGGGAAGGCAGCCTGAGTGGAGGAAAAGGGAAACACTGGATCAAGGAGGTTATGTCGCTTGTTTTTATTATCAATCTCTGGACCCCAAGGGACAGGTGAGCACGTTGAAAATGTCTCAATAGCTGAAGAAAGAGGCCACTTCAGCTCAGGAGTGTGACAGGCAGAATGTGGCTGGGAAACTCCAAACAGGGCGTCTCTCATCTTTCCTCTGCTCCGAGCTGCCTGCAGCCGGGGCCGCAGCGCGGACAACTTCTGTCTCTTCCTAACTGCTCCGAACCCCCATCTTACCCTGATGGACAGGGGGCCCTATGCTCCTTCCACACTGTGTTGCTCACCCCAACTCTGTCCTTCTCTGGGCTCCTCACACATGCCCTTGACTGCCCTTGCTTCCTCCTGATAGAGTCACCTGAGGGAGCTGCTCCGGGGGCTCCCATTTGTGTCCCCAGCCCTGTGCAGCATCTGATCGTCGGCATGCCCTGCACCATGGAGGGTGGATGCGTGAGTGGATGAGGGGATGGATGATGGATGGATGGAAACACGGATGGATGGTTGGATGATGGATGATTAGATGATGGATGATGGATGGATGGTAGAGTGATAGATGGACCATGACGGATGGATGATGGATGGATTGATGATAGATGAATAGATGCATGGATGGATGGACAGATGGATGGAGGGAGGGTGGGAGGGGTAGATGGATAATGAATGGGTGGTGGAGGGGTGGAGGGATCATAATGGATGGATGATGGATGGATGATGAATGGATAGATGGGTGGTGAAAGGATGGTGGATGGATGGATGGATATGATGGATGGATGGATGGATGGATGGGTGGGTGGGTGGATGGATGGATGGATGGGTGGATGGATGGATGATGAATGGACGGATGGGTGGATGGGTGATGAGAAGTAGATTGAATGTACTGAATGTGTCCTGTCTTAGTCATTCTTAAAGAGCAGAATGTCTGTGATGTGAGAAGACTTTCAGATTCAGACTGCCCACCCATGGGCAGCACCCAGACCACCTAGAATGGGAGGCAAATCCAACTGGGGTCTGCAGCACCTTGAAGCTTGAGGGCCACAGGCTCTGATGCACTAGGTGTCCCCAAGGAAGTAGCTCAGGGAGGCTCAGGGCCAAGGTTTCCCCAGACACCCCTTGTTTGAGTGGCTGAGATGTGCAGCCCAAGAAACCTGACCTCCCAGGGGACTGAGGGGCCAAAGGAGCCCAAAGGATCGGGTCACTATGCTGAGCAAGGCAGCAGGTCGGGTGGCCCAAGTTTCCGTGTTTACACGTTCAAGTGGGGCAGGTCTCACCACAGAGAGGAGCCCATGGCCAAGTGCTGACCCAGTGACCTGGGAGCAGCATGGCCAGGGTCGGGGCAGGGGCTCCCAGGAAGGAGAGGTTCAAGGTCCATCATGGGGATGTCTGAGCACCTTGACCCTGGGATCCCCTGAGACTGATTTCGGAACCTGGGCTGACCTGTCCAACTTGATCCCCAAGCACCAGACACTCTGCTGAATGAGCCCAAAGCCAGACCAGAGCTCCACCCACTGCGCTAGCACAGGGCACAAGCAGAGGGACCACACCCCTGCCCGGGCCTGAGGAGGGGCTGCCACTCCAAGTGGAGCATTGTCAGCTAGGCTCTTTCCCCATCCTCGCCCTCACACCTACCCCCGCAGCTCGTTGGCTAGACACTTACATGCAGCCACAGCAAAACCCAGAAAAAGCAAGGGGGGGGGGGGTCAGAGATGGAATCAGATGGCAGGCACCTGCTGGCGTTCACCCAGGGAGGCAGGCATCCGGACAAGCCCAGGCTTCCCCAGCGGGGTAGGATGACGGGGGAGGGGTGGCCACAGGGCCCGGGCCACCCCCTGCTGTCCAGCCGCCCTCCTGCGTGGTCCCGTGTGGTCCCCCCCGGCCCTGGCTTCGGCTTCTGCCCATTCCCGCCTCATGACCCCAGCGGCCTTCAGAGCCAGCCCATCTCTGCAGCCAGTCCTGGCTCACGTGCCCTGCCGCGTGCCGGTTCCTCACCTTTCTTTTTCTCCCTTTCTTTGTCTAGACTAAACTCCTTGAGGATTTAATCTACCTAACACACAGTTCAAGGGAGAGATGCGAAAGTTAAGCCAAATAGCCATGAAGATCGAGCGCAAACAATAGCCATTCCAACATGTTCCAGAAGACATAATGAGAATGAACATTCACTGAATGCCAACCCTTCTGTAAGGAGGCTCCAGACACTTATCCACGCTTCCATTATGATTCCATCCCCCACTCATCACGTCTTCTTACATCAGTTCAGCATCCCTCTGTTCCTCCATCCATCCCTCATTCACCCACCATCCATCCATCTCTCCATCAATCCTTCCTCTATTCATCCATCGTTTCTCTCTCCCTCTATCATCCCTCCATCCTTTCAACTACTGTCCATCGCTCCATCCATCCATCCACCATTCATCATCCCTCCTTCCATCTGTTCGTCATCCCTTCATTGCTTTATCATCCATCCATCCATCCATCTATCCATTCATTCAACCACCACCCATCCATCTCTCCATCAGCCCTTCCTCTACTCATCTATCATCCATCCCTCCATCCCTCCGTTATCCATTCGCCCATCATCCATCCTCCTGTATCATCTGTTCCTCTATCCATCCGCCATCCCTCGCTCCATTCATCTCTCCATCCCTCCGCCATCCATCCATCCACCCATTCAACATCCATCCATGTGTGCATCCACCATCCCTCCCTCTACCCGCCATCTGTCCATGTATCCCTTCATCATACATCCATCTGTCATCCATTCACCCATCATTCCTGTTAATTTAGGAACATCAGAGGCACTTTGCTCCCTCCTGAATGCGGAAGCAGGAGACAATACAGGCGTGTCCCCTGGGAGAACCAAGGTCAGCTGCTTCCGTCCAAGAAGGTGTGTGGCTGGCAGGAGCTGTCCTGCAGGCACACAGGGGACCTCCTGGTGGGCGTTTAAAAAGTGGGGAAGTGGCACCAAAAGAAATACAACTCCCTGTAGGGGTGTCCTGGGGACTCCGTGTGTATGGAGGCCAGCCCTGTCTCCCCAGAATGGCTGACGTGCTCCTTTGCTGGCTCGGCGAGGACCCTGCAGCTGGGAAGCATCTTTCAAAGTCAGTGTGTATGTGTGTGTGTGGGGGGGCGGTTATTGGTTAGACCCTCCCTGCTGCCCCTCGGCCTTGAGCGTGAAGAGTGCGAATCTCTCCCTGGCACACGTCCAGCACCGTCCGCTACAGCCTTCGCCCCCAGATTTGCCCCCAGGGCCCACTCACTGCATCTGTCCCTCGGGCTCCTGATGGTGAGTGACAGCGGGTTGCAGGAGGCAGGACCACACACACACACACACACACACACACACACACACGGGGGCTCTGAGCCAGGGCATTGAAACACACTCTTCACAGAGTCGGGACACGCCCAGTGGCCGGTGGGCGCATCCAGTCCTGGCCACGTATAGAGTTAGGGACAAGAGCAGTGGCCCCCGGTGCTGTGCAGGGAGTTCCCGTGGCCTGAGACACGTCCGCCCGCACCAGGCCTGTGCGGAAGGCACCATCCTGATTCTATGTTCAAATGGGAGGAAACTGAGCCCCGGAGAGAATTTTTCAGGGCCACAGAGCAAGCGTGTCTGCTAGCAGTTGCTGCGCTAAGGCCCCAAGGCCATGAGTACCCCTCATTCCTGCGTTGCCGGGCCAGCAGGGGGCCAGTCCGTCCAGGCGTGGCTGCCTCGCCTCAGCCCTGACCTGAGGGCTGGCCCTGGAGCTGTCCTGTGGCTCTTCTTCTCCAAGGGCAGCAGGCCAGCCGCTGTGTTCCCCTCGTGGTGACACAAGAAGACAAGTCCCAGCTGCAGAAAGTCACTGACCACCATCAGCCTGAGCAGGCCTGTCCAGCCCGACGCCGCTGGGGCAGGGCGGCCCCTGACCCTGGGCGAGGCTGGGGGGCTGGCGAGCAGCTGCCGAACCGTCATCCAGACTCTCGTGGTGAGGCTGTGACAGCCGGGATGGACACCAGCCCCCCGGGCCACAGAGGGAAGGAAGGCAGTGGTGCTGGCCTGAGTTAGCCCGAACGGGCCACCTCGGACCCAGGTCCCGCCCCAGCCAGAGCCCTTCCACACACAGTTCCAGGCACCCCAAAAGGAGCCATTTCGCAGAGTCCTGCCCCGAGCACAGGGGAGCACTCCTGTGCCTCTCAAGGAGGAGGGTGGGCACGGCTCTGGGGGCCACCCTGCAGGCCCAGGAAGGTCATGTGCCCTACAGGGGTGCGGAGGGAGAGCCACGGGAGCACGGGGACCCACGGTGCCCCTTCTCTGCCCACGCGGTGGGGGGACCCCTGGGATGCCCACGGCGGGGCCTTGGGAGGGCCTGGCCGGCAGAGACGTGCGCCCCCAAGGCTGGTACCCCTGCTGTCCCTGTTCCCCCGGGTAGCAACGGGTCATACCTTTGCTACAGAACTCAAGAAACGACGGAGGGAAAAAAATGAATATTCCAGGACGGCCTAACCCAGCTGGTTCACTTCAATGTCTTAAAAAATGAATGT
Organism: Crocuta crocuta; assembly: GCF_008692635.1. NCBI lineage: Eukaryota > Metazoa > Chordata > Mammalia > Carnivora > Hyaenidae > Crocuta > Crocuta crocuta. The sequence goes on from NW_027551559.1 coordinate 11,002,832, forward strand.
TTTCCTACTCATTTCGTTTCCTTATCTCAGCCTTTTTTGGAGCGATTTTAGGATTACAGAAAAATGTGGTGGAGAATAGGGACAGTCCCCATATGCCGCTCCCCTGTTGTGAACATCCTGTGTCAATGTGCTACGTTTGTTACAACCGGTGAGCCCATTCGGGCTTGCTAGTAACTCAGACCTGTGTACATGGCAGCCTGGCCGAGGGTCGTGGGAAAAGGCGGAGTGAGGGGCGGCCGGGGCGGGAGCCGCTCGGCACCAGCGTCCCGGCCTTCTCAGAACCGAAACCCGGGCAGTGTTTAAAAAGACAGTGAAGGAGCAGTGGGAAATGGGATCCCACAGCATCCGAGCCCCCTGGCGAGCCTGAGAACACTCCAGGGTGCTTGCCAACCCCTTCCCTCCCCGCGCCCCCACACCCCTGCAGGGACGCGGGGGGCTCCCCGCTCTCGCAGGAGGACGGGGCCCTTCGCACAAAGGGGGCACGCTGCCCTCCCTGGAGCCTGGAGCCCGGGGGACCAGCCTCCAGCCGGCTGCTGAGGGCCACACAGCTCTCGGGTTGGGGGCAGGGTTTGTGCCATGAATCTTGTGAGCCTTAAAAATAAAAGTCAGTTATTCTTCCGGCAAGAACGGGTCTCTTGCGAAACCTGTGCCCGCGTGGTCAGTTAATCTTCGCAAAGCAGCAGAGAGCACACCCCGAGGAAGACGTTCTCTGCGGCGAGCGGCCGGCCCGCTGGCACACACCACGCGCAAACATAAACTCAAAAGGGATTAAGGACCTGAATGTGGGAACCACGAAAATCCTAGCGGAGAAAACGGGCGGTCATGGCTCTGACCGTGGCCGCAGCGTCTTGCCGTGACGCTCTGCGGGGGCCAGGGAGGCAAAACCAACGGGAACCACTCGGCTTCATCAAGATGGAAGCTTCTGGACAACAGGGGAAACAATCGACAGAACGAAGTGGCCGCCCGTGGAGTGGGAGGAGACGCTGCAAATGGCACATCTGATAAAGGGCTAGTACCCAAAATCCAAAAAGAACTTATAAAACTCAACACCCCCAAAACCCAAGACCCCAGTTATGAAATGGGCCAAAGACATGGCCTGGGTGTCCGTTGAGCGTCCGACTGCGGCTCAGGTCATGATCTCGACTTCGTGGGTTCGAGCCCCGCGTCGGGCTCTGTGCTGACAGCTCGGAGCCTGGAGCTGCTTCGGATTCTGTGTCCCCCTCTCTCTGCCCCTCCCCTGCTCTCTCTCTCTCTCTCTCTGTGTCTCAAAGATAAACGTTAAAAAAAAAAAAAGAAATGGACAGAAGACATGAACAGACATTTCTTCAAAGAAGACATCCCGACGGCTAAGAGATACGTGAAAAGATGCTCAACGTCACTCATCACCAGGGAAATGCAAATAAAAACCACCGCGAGACACCACCTCACACCTGTGAGAATGGCCACACTGACAGCACAGGAGACGGGTGGAGGCGAGGGTGTGGAGGAAGCGAGCCCTCTTGCACTGACGGTGGCAGCGCAGGCTGCTGCGGCCGCTCTGGAGAGCCGTGCGGAGGTTTCTCAAGGAGTGAAAATAGAACTACCCTACGAGCCGCAATCGCACTACTGGGCGTTTACCCAGGGGACACAGGAGCGCTGCTCTGAAGGGGCTCGTGGCCCCCACCGTTCACGGCAGCGCTATCGGCCGCAGGCACAGTGTGGCCGGAGCCCAGTGTCCATCAGCGGACGAATGGATAAAGACGCGGGTTATACACGCAGCGGAGGGTTGCTCGGCAAGCAAAAAGAAATCCTGCCCTTTGCCACGTGGTGGACGGAACTAGAGGGTATTCTGCTTAGCGAAATTAGTCAGTCAGAGGAAGTCAAATACCGTGACTTCACTCATATGTGGAATTTAAGAAACAAAACAAATGAACAAAGGAAAGGTGGGGGTCGGAGGCAACGGGTGGGGGTTAGGGTGTGCGCTTGCGATGAGCACAGGGTGTGTGTGGAGCCACTGACTCCGTGCTGTGCTCTGAAATGAACAACGCTGGAGGTTAACAGCACTGGAATGTTTCAGAAAGCGCTAGGATTCGGGACTGGCAAGCTGGAGCCACACGGAGAGCGAGTCTACGAAGGCGAGGACCTTTGTTTTCTGCAGGGGAGTTGGGAGGAGTCGTTTTCTGGAGAAAAGCGGGGCTCAGGGTGTCCTCCGATTCCCGACCGCGCCGGCGCGGGGGACCTGGCTGCCCGCCCGCCTCGCCTCCCAGCCTCCGGGCTCCACTTCGGTTCATTGTCACCATCGGAATATTTACAGGGAGTCTCTCTGATGGCTGAGGTTCCGCTCGAGATGGTGCAGGCTGGGGGTGGACGGAAGGCATGGCGCCTGAGCCGCGGCAGGACGGGCCTTACCGGGCTGTCCGCTCATGGTCAGGCGCACACTCAGGTCCCCGCTCTAAAGGTGCAGGGAGGGCCTGGGGGGGCTCCTTCCTCACTGGGGTGGTGTCCGCCCCGTGGCCCAGACCCCTGGCGCACAGGCCTGGCCCGCCCACCAGGCATGGCCCGGGACGGCCCGGCTCGGCCCGGCGGGGGACGCGCCCTTTCAGCCTTCGTGGCTGGGCCCCTGGGCCCCACGTGTGGCCCCGTCTGTGCTCCGGGCTGAGCGTAGGGCCCAGGGCTTGGGCTGGGGGATGGGCAGCGGGGCCCGCTCTCCCCTCCCACCTCCAGGCTGCTCTGTATCAACGTGACATCATCTGCCGAGGGGTCGTCCCCCACAGCTTAGCGGTCACCCTCACAGACGGGACGCGTGGACAATTGAACGAGGTATGACGCGCTGGCCTGGCGGCGAGGTGCACAGGGACGTGCAGACTGAGTCGTGGGGGCCCAGGCCCCAGAAGCCCGTCCCCAGACAGGCTGCCCCCCGCCTAGGGGTGAGTCCGGCACCCAGAACGGCCTTGCACACTGCGGCCCACTTTCAGGGCCGCCTCATACACCGCCGGGCAATGTCCCGCCCTCGTGAGTGCCGCCCTCCCAGGCCCGAGAGGGCTCTGAGGGGCCCCAAGGCCCAGGCACAGCCTGGCAGCCCGGCTGGAGGGGGCGTCCGTCGGTCGTGCGGGCCTGGCTCCGGGAGCAGGGAGGGGGCCAGTGGGGCCCTGCCTCCCGTCTGTCTGTGTGTCTCCCCCGCCGCTACCCCCACCTCTGTCTCTGCTCTGTGTCTTCCTCGCCTGGCCCGCACCCCCATGACCCGCCCTCTGCTCACTGCCCGGCCTTCTCTGGGAGCTCGCTCCTGGCAGGAGGGCCCCGTCCCCCTGGGAGACCCACCTTGTCCGCCTTCTCCCTTCCCGGGGGCAGCTGACGGGGGACAGGCTCCAGGTTTTAGGGGGGCCCATCCAAAGCCCCCCAGGACACAGACCTGCTGAGTGGGTGGTGGAAGTCCGATTCTGGCCGAGCCTCAGGTGTGTGTGTTTTGGGGGTGCGTCCTGCCCCTGGAGTCACTGGGGTGGGCTCCAGGGTGAAGGGTCCAGGCGTTAGGGTCTTTGTGCTCCCACCACCAGCACCCAGCACTAGCTGGTGGGCCCTAGGGTGCCCTGGAGTCTCCCCACCACCCAAGCTGTCGGCTCATTGGCCAGCTGTGGGTTCCGATTAACACCTGCCCAGAGCCCGCCTGGTGCATCACAGCGCAGACCTCTGGGCTGGCACCTACCGAGGAAGGGGTGGCTCTGGGCAGCCGCTGGGTCCCCTGGGGCCGCGTGGACAGCAGTTGGGAGGGCCCCTTTTCGGCCTTGACCCTGTGGATGGCCCCCGGATAGTCACTCTGTCTGAGAGGTCTGTGCAGAGTGACCGCCTGGGAGTCGGGGACAGTGGGAGCCTTTGCACACGTTCCATCAGGCACCAGAGGACTGTCATTGCTACCTGCTTGTTCCCATCTGTGTGCGCAGGGCCCCACCCCAACAGGCGTGCACACACACACATGCACGCACACGCACACACACTCCCTTTGCTGACTGTCTCTGCCAACGGAAGGACTCTGGGGCCGTGGCCTTCAGGGTCCACGCGAGAGCCCACCCTCTGCCACAGCCTGAGGCCGCACAGCCCTCCCGCCCCTGACTGAGCACAGGCGCTTCCCCGAGATGCACATGCAGCCACGGGGGCAGGTGAAACGTGCTTTATGATTGTCCAGGCTGCGTGCCGCACAGTGGATGCCGCTCGTGGATGTTCCGGAAAATAACGCAGGGATTGGGAGCGCCCAGTCGGGGCGGGGCCGGCGCCAGGATGGCCTTCTGTGTCCTGCTGCTCTGTTCTCACTGGTCAGGACCCTGGGACCTCAATTAACAGTCAACCAACCAATAAATGCACCCATGCAGACACACACACACAGGCACACACACACACACAGGCAGACACAATACACACATGCAGACATACATGCGCGTGCACACACACAGGCACACGTGCACATATATGTATACACATGCACGTGCACACACAGGCAGACACACACATGTAGACATGCATGCACGTGCACACACATGTACACACGCACACGTGCACATATATGTATATGCATGCACATGCAGGCACACATATACACACACACTCATACATACTTACATAAATTTGAAACTTAGAGGCTATGAAAATGTTAGCTGAATAGATTAAGATTCTGGAGTAGGTAGAGGGTGATGGTGTTGAGAGGGCGCCCCGGGAAGACTGGCTGAGAGGTGAGGCCGAAGGAAGGACTCTCCTCCGTGGGAGACTTGGGGGGCAGAGAGCCCAGTGCTGGGAAGCTCCGGCCACAGCTGCTCGGTGTTTTCCGTGGACAGAGTGGAGCTCAGTGGTCCTTCCCGGCCCTGTGAACTCCAGGGGCCTCTGGCCACGGAACACGGCGGGGGCTGTGGGGTTCAGCCCTGCCCTCCGGGAGCAGCACCCCGCTTCGCTGGGAGGCACCAGACTGTTCCCGTTTCCGCTCAGACCAGACGAGGGGCTCTAGCAAATGTGTTGTTTCATATTGCCCTGGAAGTTCTAGAAAATCCCAAGACCAAAAAGGGCAGCGAAAACAGAGGAGGCACAGCAATGAGGAAAGACAAAGCTGCCGCTATTTACAGGCGGGAAGGTCCCTCGCGGAGCCTGAGGGCTGACCTGGAGAAGCTGCTGGAGAGAGCGTGCGGCAGCGGAAGGAAGCGTGCATCACCAACACGGTCGCCAGATCCGCTACACCGGTAACAAGACGCGAACACACACACACACCAACCAACCCGGTGACAAATCCCCCCCCAGCCCCCACCCCAGCCTGGATGAAAAGATTGGACACCATAAAGGTGCCAATTCTCAGCAAAATTACTTACATAGATCGGGTGCCTTTTCAACCAAAGCATAGATGTATTGGGGCAAAACTTCCCAAAATAACTCAAATGTTCATCTCGGGCAAAAATACAACGGGCAGAAAGGGCCTAGAAAATACTGGCTGAGATTGGGTGGGGGAGGGGCAGGCCTGCCCTCCCCATCTGTGGCAGAGAACGGGGTCTGCCCAGCGTGGCCCCCGCCTGCATGGCCTCCCGAGCACCCACAAGAGCCCAAGGAGGCTGTCCAGGAATGAGATGGGGGGCCAGGTGTGCCTTCCGGGGCGAGGACTCGGGCCCTGGCTGTCTCCTCTGTACCACGTGAGTGGGGGCGGGGGAAGTAAGGAGAGGATGGGTGCAGAAAGGAGTCCTCAATATCCCAAACCTTGGATCTTTATTTCCTCCTGTGCTCACTGTGCCCCAAATACCTAACCTTTCATTATTCCTTGTAAACAGAGCCCCGCAGACATCAGTGGGGACATTTCCCAAACTTTTTCACGAGCAAGTGTGACCATATGACTAAGTTCTGGCTCACGGGTCAAGCAAAGGTACTGTGTGTGGCTTCTGAGTTGTTCTCTTGGGAGTGGGGGCTAAATGCTCTTCTCCTGTCTCCTCCCTCTACTGCTGGAATACAAATGTGATGGCTGGACCAGGGGCAGCTATCATGGACCATGAGGCGAATGAGTTAGAAATCACACACAGCTCATCACTGGCCTTCTTTTAATCACTGCTCCCAGATCTCCTGGATGTGCATTTACAATTTCTCCTTTCTAGACCCCTTCTTGATTTGTTCCTCCATCACAACTCTTGCCTCTGCTTGCTTCCCTTTTAGAATGTATGCTTCAAAGAGGCAGGGATATTTGTTGAACAAATACATGCACAAAAGATGTTGAATAGGGGCACCTGAGTGGCTGAGCTGGCGAAGCATCCAACTTCTGCTCAGGTCATGATGTCATTGGTTCCTCAGTTTCAGCNCCTCTCTCTCCCCTCCCCAACTCATGCGCTCTCTCTCTCAAAATTAACATTAAAAAAGAGTTTGAAAATTGTAAAGTGCTTTACTAAAAACACCAAGTGGTAACAATATTAACACAAGTGTTGCAGGGACCCGGAAACAGAGCGGATAGTTCAGGCCCCCGGGTCCCACCTCCTCCTCCCACCTGGCTCCGTCCTGGTAGGAGTCCGAGGCTGAGGCCCGAGGCCGGCTGCCTGACCCCCTGGGCCAAGTGCTGAGCACCCTGGTGGTCAAGAGGCCAGCACTGGGGGGTGGGGCATGCCAGGCCAGGGGGCCCTCCCCCGGACCCTGCGTCCTGGATGCCTCCCCCTGGCTCATGCCGGGAAACTCCGGCACTGGCCTCATGGGGAGTGGTGCCCGACGGGACCTGGGGGTGGTCACTCTTCCAGACCAGAAAGAGGCCTCCTGTGTCTCCCCGGCCCCGGCGCTGACCCCTGCGGCCTGGTTTGGGGGAGGGGTGGCTCCAAGGTCTTGCAGAGAGACCCCCAAGGCTCTGCTGTTCTGAAGGGACATATTGGCTTGGAAAGCAGGGTTTCCGCGTCTCACGGAGCCAGGGTGCCCCTGTCCCCGGTGGCTGCTCCGAGCCCCTGGCCACCNCGCGCCCGGAGGGGGCCGCGCGCCGCTGGGGCCGTCGTCGGGAGGACGGAAGGCTGAGAGCCCCGGGGCGCCGTCTGACCTCATTGTCCCCGGGGAGGGGGGGCGTCCAGGCAAGTCCCCTTCGGGTGTGGAGCCCGAGGCGGGGGTGCTTGGAGACCGCCAGGACATGCCCAGGGTCAGCGCGGCCCGGGGCACAGCTGTGTTCCTAGAATCGCACTCACCTCCGTGAGGCCCTAGGCTGTGTGTCCCCCGAGTGGGCCCCGCACCCCCTCACTTGAATCGTCCACCAGCGACTTTCCTCCGGTTTTGAGCGCTGGGACCGCGAGGCTTCAGGAAGTGCCGGCCAGCACCCGGTGGTCCGGCCTGGAGGGTGTGGGGGGGCATATGGACACGGGGCCCCCTGGAGTGCCCCCCCTGCCCTGGGTGGGGGAGGGTGCCGACCACCGGGAGGACAGGCCAAGCGGGTCTCCAGCAGCCCCTGCCCTCCAGCTTCAGGCCCCCGCGCCCCAGGGCTGCCGGAGCCCATGTCTGAATGACCTGCGGCTTCTCAGGTGCAGGGTCAGCCTGCCGTCAGCGGGGTCCGCAGGTCAGCGGGGTCACGGCCCTCGGGCGAAGGGCCTGGGTCCGCCCCGGTGGGGAGGGTAGTACCGGAGAGTGGGGGTGCCCACGGTGAGGACCAGCTCGGGGCAGAGAGGAGATTTTAGGTTCCTTAGGCCTGTGCTGACGTCTAACGCGGGGATGAGACCTGAGTGGCCCGTACTCCTCGCACACGCGTTGCAGACGCCCTCGCTCAAGACCGCCTGGGTCGGGACTCAGACGACAGGGGCAGGACGCGGGGTGGGCGCCGGTGTGTGTCTCCGCCACTTCTGCTCGAGCGCCAGGTCCGGGCGCCATGACGCTTGTCAGTGTGGTGGCCGAGCGGTTCTCAGGCCCTGCCCCCTCCCCGCCAGCCTCAGCCCTGGGAGCCGCTGCCTGGGCTCCTGGCGTGGGTGGCCGGGCAGGGTCCCTCCCGCAGCGCTCCTGCTCACCCAGGAGCCTTCCTGTTGTCTCCTCTGTGACAGTGACTGCCGCTCACCGCTCATCGATTACTGGGGGTCAGAGCAACTGATGGCTCCTGGGGCTGCGCCTGCCCCTCTGTTCCGAGGGAAATCCTTGTGACAGTTGGGGTCAGGAGAGACCTGGGGACGGGACAGCACGGTGAGGAAACAGCCCCCTCCCCCGCAGCGGCAGGCAGCCCTCCTGCGTGTGGTTCCCTCCCCCCCACGCCCCCGCCTGGGCTGGCCGCCCCCGACCCGGCCTTCCTCTCAGGAACTGGGGCCTCGAAGGCCGCAGGCCGCGTGGCGGGAATTCGGGCTCTGAGTGGGCTGCGTGGAGGCGTTCCCCCCAGCAGGGCCCAGGCCCCGCCCCCCGGGGCAGGGACGCGGCCCGGTCCCCCAACTTCCTCATTGCCCCCTCTGCCCCCCTCTGCCCCTGTGTCCTGGTGCCCAGCATGCTGGCCAGGGCCCGGCGGAGAGGGTCTGGCGCCAGGAGGCGAGCTCGGGTCCGCCGGTCCTGCCCTCCTTCGGCCCATTGATATTGTCACCCTCACGCTGACGCTGACGGGGAGACGGGCATTGTGCCGGGGTCCTTGCTGTGGCGGAAGGCAGGCAGGGGCTTGTGTGGGGCCAGGCACCCGCCTGACCCTAGAATTCGCCCCTACACGCCTTCCCTCTCCTTGTGGGTCAGACCTCCCTCCTCCCCCTCCCCCACCTCAGCCCTCAGGCGTGGAAACCGTTCTGAGCTCTGGTCCCCTGGCTGACACTCCGATCCGAGGTTGGGCTCCTGCGCTGTGGCGCTGGTCCAGCCGGCCATCAATCATACGATTGTGTGCCACGCCCACCACGGGGTTGGGGGGCACCAATGACCTGACCCTCCGCCTGCCCCGAAAGACAACCTGCATGGAGGGAGTTCAAAAAGCAAGTCGGGCTTTTCAGCGCTCTTTTGTGTAGAGGTTGTCCCCCCCCCAAGGTCACCTCCCCCGTGTGACCCAGGGGAACTTTCTGACCCTGGGGGGGCGGCAGCTCCTGGCCCAGAGGCTGCCCGACTGTGGTGCCTCCCGGAACGGCCAGGCTGAGCCTCTGACTTTGCCCTTAGAGCAGCTGCGGGCCATTGCGTTTGCCCGGAGTGCATTCGCGCAGAACTGGCACGTCGGCGGCTGCCCCTTCTCTCCGCCACGGGGCAGGACACGGCCCACCCTGGCGCCCAGTCCCCGGGCCCCGGGCTCAGCCGGCCCTTCCCTGGAGCACGCTGAGTCTCGGTGGCCTCCTGTGGGTGGCAGGGCGTTGTGCCAGGAAGGGAGGCGGGTGAGAGGCTTGCTGCCCGCATGGCGGTGCCTGTCCCCACCCGGGATTGCAGCTGGGCAGTGATGGGGCCACGGTACCACAGCAACATTGGGGGTTACGAAAGGTGAGGTGGCGTAACCGGGCTGTGCCCCTGTTCCCAGCCGAGCGCTGGTGCCAGCTCCCCGTGCAGTTCCGTTGTGGGGTCGCACAGCCGCCCCAGATCCGGAATCAGACCCCAGAGGACACGCCCCACCCGCCCGCAGCCGATGGGCAGGGAGAGAGGGAGAGGGCTGGCCAGGGCAGGCTGCTGCGAGGACAGTGGTGGCCGCAGCCACTCGCCCACCCCTCCGACCTGGGCCACACTCCTCACAGCTCAGCCTGGCGCCCCAGGGGCCAGACCCCCCGCAGCCACCTCCCTGTCTCTGGTCCGGATGCCGAGTCTCTGGGGGTCACCCCGCCCCAGCACTCACCTCTGTGGGCTGCCCTGAGTCCCTGCTCCTGGGGGGCTTCACCTGGCGGAGGCCTGTTCCCTGCCCCCCCCCCCCCCCCCGCCCCCGCAGAGCTGGCCTCGCTGCTTCTCTGAAGCTAATGTCGGGCATCAGAGTCCGGAGCCTGAGCAGGACACCTGGGGGCTCAGGACACTCACATGGGTTTGTGCATCTTCGTGTGTGTATTAGGCGGGTGTCTGCGTGTTCTGGCCCCTTGTCACTCAAGGAGGAGGCGGGGGCTTGACCGCCCAGTCTCGGAACTGCCCCAGACGGAGCCGCACTGCGTGTTCGGAGGCGCCGACGACGCACACTCGGAGGGGAACGCTCCCTCAGGGGCCGGGGCGGGGCGGGAGGGTCCTGGGCTTGCTGCCGGCCGCTGCCGGGCGCTGGTCCCCCACAGCGCTGTCCTTGGGAACGGGCTCCCCCGTCACCCTCTGGGCTGGGCCCTCTGCCCCGTCCGTGGACCCCAGGAGAGCACACCTCCCCCCTCCCCTGCCCCAGACGGCACATCTACACCTGGCGCAGCTTCACAACGGGGTCATGGGTTTCTGTTCCAGGGACATTTCAGGGGAAAGTCCTTCCCTGGCTGAATTTGGTGCTTTCTCTTGGGGAAGGAGGCTGGGCCGTGCTCTCGGCTGCCCCGGAAGGGAGGCTGAGCCGGAGTCCGGGACGCGGGCTGCCGGCTCTGGTGTCAGAGAACCCGCCGCCCGCCCGGCTCACTCTGTTTTCTTTTTGCTTAAATATTTCATGGAGCGCGGCCGTCGTGAACACATAAGCCGCCTCTGACTCTCAGGGAGCAGCGCTGCCCAGAACACGCTCCGGACTTTGTCACTCGGCCAGAGTTCTCGCCTCGGTGGTGCCTCGCTTGCTGAAGACAAAAACACTTTAGGGCACATCCGTCACTTCCCTCCGTTGCTCCTTATGCTCAGCTTGTCTCCTCTGTGGAGTGGTGTCGTGAATTTGGAGACACCAGCTTTCTTTAAACATCAAAATTATAGGACGGGGCGCCTGGGGGCCTCAGCCGGGTAAGCATCTGACTCTTGGTTTCAGCTCAGGTCATGATCTCGTGGTTCGTGAGTTCGAGCCCCACGTCGGGCTCTGTGCTGACACTGCAGAGTCTGCTTGGGATTCTCGCTCCCTGTTTCTCTCTGCCCCTCCCCTGCTCACTCTCTCTGTCTCTCTCAAGATAAATAAATAGAAGACTAGCATAGACTCTATATGAATGGCCAGTAAGCACATGGAAAGGGTGCTCAACATCACTGATCATTAAGGAAATCCCAACCACAGAAAGGTGCCGCCTCGTGCCCATTTGAATGGCTACAATAAAAAAGAGAAAGAAGCAGGTGTTGGCGAGGCCGTAAGAAATCAGAACGCTGGGCGCTGCTGGTGGGGACCGAGACCGGGCAGCTGCCATACAGTGTGGGGATTCCTCAAAACGCTGAACACAGAGTGACCGTGTGGCACAGACCTCACTCCTGGCCACGCACCCAGAGGGTCCAAAAGCAGAGACTTGGACAGATCTGTACGCCCGGGTTCAGGGCACCCAAAAACGTGTAAGGACCCAGATGTCTATGGACGGAAGAACGGATAAAGAAGATGGGGTCCCTCCACGCACGGGGACATTCGCAGCCTTGAAGAGGGACCCCCTCACACCTGCCGCCACAGGGAGGACCTGGAGGCCCGTGTGGCTGCGGGACCCCCCCGACTGTCCCGTCCCGTCTGCAGGGNCAGAGTTCAGGAAGACGCAGCCTTGGAGACGGCTGTGGGGAGGCTGCACGGCACGAACCCACTGGATGCCGCTGAACCGTGAAGACAACGGCTGAAAGTTTTAAGCTTTAGGTTGTGTATATTTTATCGCAATAAAAAAAAGTACCAACAAAAAAAGACAACAGCAACAGGAGAGGAAGCCAACCTCGCCCCCCCACCAGCCCCTTGCAGAGAGCAGGGGGCTCTGCATTTCCGCGGGGGGAGGCGGGGGGGGGAGGCTGTTCGATTAAATCAATTCTCGCCAGCCGGTGTTTCTCGGCTCTCACAGGGGTGAGCCCATTCTCATCTAAATTACTCTCTGCAAGGTGTGAGTTCGGGCCTTTGGCAGGAGATATTTTTGTCCAGGGACCTTCCTGTTTCAAGCAGTACCCAGTATGGCTGGCTTCCTGCCCTGTGGGAGGGGCTGCAGGCCCAGGACCCCCCCCAATACTGCCCCTGCCCCCAGCCCTGGACATGTCGGGGACAGCACTCCTGGCCACGGGGCCCAAGCCCCGCACCCTCTTGTCCTGAAGACCCCAGAGCAGGAGGCGAGCTCCCGGCTGCAGGAAGTGCGGGTGTGGGGCGCTGGCCTGCACTTTGCTCACCTTGGGTGGCCTGTCCTTGGAAATGGGGACGGCGGCTGCTGCCCGCACTGCCTCCTTCCAGATGATGCACTTCCTGGCTTTTGGCCTCAGAGTTGGCCTTGCTGGGGATCCCGGACCCGTTGGGATGCAGCCTCCTGCCCCTGGAGGAACCTGAGCGCCGCTCCCCCCCCAAGAGGCAGGACCCCAGGCGGCCCCTGTGTTGTCCTGCTGTTTCAGCCACAGGCAGGGAGTGTGTGTGTGTGGGGGGCGTGCGTGCATACTTCTGTGTAGGTGTGCATGCTTGTGCAGGTTTGCGTGCATGTGTGCACGTGTGTATACAGGCATGTGTGCATGGTATTGCACACATGTGCTTGTGTGTAGTAATGTGTGTATTGTGTGTGCATACTTGTGTGCAGGTGTATGTGGGTATGTGTACATACTTGTTTGTGTGTATGTGCATATGTGTGTGGGTGTGGGCATGTGTGTGCAGTCATGTGTGTTATCATGTGTGCCTGCGTGTGTGGGCATGTTTGAGTTTGTGTGTGTGGGCGTGAATGGTCATGTGTGCATGTGTGCATGCATGCATGCAGGTGTGTGTGAGCCCGTGTGTGCAGATGTGTGTGCACATGTGTGAGGTCTCTCCCCCCTGCAGAGCTTGCCTCCTCGTGGACACTACTTCTGCATGTCACCATCAAGAGCCAGGCAGACGTAGCCCCCAGCCCTCGCTGGGCACGGGGAGCCTGAGCCCCCCTTCCTGCAGCCGCCCCGGGCCTGGTGCCGCCCCCTGCGGGCTGGGTGGGTGCCTCAGGGCATCAGGTGCTCTGAAAAGTTCCCTCAAAACTGTGGTGGAGCCGTGAGGCTCACTACAGACACCTGGGGAAACGGGGAAACTTGTGTAGCGGGGCCGCGGGGAGATGCAGCGTATGGAGAGACTGTGATTTATCTTCAAGAATTGGATTGGTTCACGCGGTTGTGCGGTGTTGAGGCCAAAATCTGCAGTGTGGACGGCAGGCAGGAGCCCCAGGGAAGGGCTGTAGTGTCCACAGGCCGTCTGCTGGCGGAGCCCTTCCTGCCTGGGGAGGTCAGGCTCTGGTCTATCCAGGCCTTTGACTGATTAGATGAGGCCCACCCATGTCAGGGTAGGGACGGGACTGCTTTACTCCAAGCCCACCACTTTCAGTGTTAACCTCATCCAAAACACATCTTCACAGAACCACCCAGAATAACGTTTGACCTAATAATCTGGGCACCGTGGCCCAGGTGAGGTGAGACATAGAATGAACCATCACAATAATGGAAAGAAAAAGTGCTCAGGAATAGTTACTGTGAAAAATCCTCTTCCCGGCTGGCTCTGTGTGTCTGTGTGCACAAGCACGAGCACACACACGTGGATGCATCATCGTGCTGTATGTGCTCTTTCAAACTCTATCTCTTAATGTGCTGAAGTGCTTTTTTTGAATAAAAATGCCTTTATTCTCTGTGTCCGCTGGCCCTGGTTGTAAGGGAAGGCATCATAGAACCCAGAGGGTGCAAAGCTTGAACGGTACGGCGTCCACAGCAAGCCCGCACGTGTTTTACCAGTGCTGTTGGGCGCGCTGGGTCCGTGCGCAGAGCTGCGCCCCTGAGCTGGCGGCACGCTCCTCTGCCGCGGGGCCCGGCGTCCCTAACCTGTCGTGCGAGTGGCCGACGCTGGTGACACGGGGTCAGTTTTGAGTGGTGGGACACATACTTCAGTGCTACACACAATCGCGAACTTCGGAGAGTCTGCTAGGATTCGGGGACTCGGAGAGGAGACCGTGTGGCTGCGTGGCTGCTCCCGAAAGGAAGGAAGGGCTGTCCCCGTCCCCAGTTATCCACGCGCCCAGCCTCGCCTTTGCGCACGCTGGATGCCGAGCTGCTGTGCCTTTCGGTCCGGTGAGGGCTGCGGTGTCTGCTCCCTGGACGTCATTTTGCAGGTGCCCACGGGCAATCCGCCTACCCTGCACCCCCCAATTGAGCTGCCAGGTTCCTCTCTGTGGTTGAATTGTTGTGGTGACAGTGCAGTGAATTCTTGGGCAGCAGCGGACGGCCTGGCTGGAGACCATTTAGAGTCGGATTGAAATGGAGGATGCAGGGGTTTCACTCAAAGGGGCCGGGTGGCTGGGGATGCAACGGGGCGCGTGGGCTGAGGGACCAGGCACCCCCCTCTCCCGCAGCTCCACACCCCTACTACCCTCGGTGGGGCTGGCGGGGGCTCACAGACAGGCTCTGTGAGTGCTGTGTGTGCCGGCCCGAGCTCAGGAAGCAGGTTCAGGGCGCTCTGGGTGGAAAAGCAGCCTGGGTGGGGGGAACCCCAGAGAACATCGACAGAGACTCAACATTTCTCCTGTTTTTGTTTGAGAAGAATGCTGCGGAATGTTCTGGAGCTCCAGAGGCTCCCCTTCCTGGGCTGTGGAGGACTCTGCCTTCCAGAAGGTGCTTTCCCTGGGGCACGGCTGTCACACACGTCTGTCTCCTGACCGCACGTCCCCCGCGGCTGGCGCAGGATGGTGCCTTCCTCTGCCCCCTTCACGGCCCCACCGAGCACGCGCACAGGACGCAGCGCTGACACCAAGGCAGAGAATGGGCCGAGTGGAGTCCCTGTGTCCGCCTGTCCACCGCTTTTGTGTGTTCTGAACTCTGCACACGTGGCCCAATGAGCCGGAGCCACCGGAAGAGCTGGGGGTGTGGGGGCGTGGAGGCCGTGGGGGCCACCCGTCCTCAGTGGCCGGCGGGGCCCAGGGGCGGGCGGGCCGGGCCAGGTGACTGGCTGTGCGCGGCGCAGGGAGCAGCCGTCCCTCAGGGTGTCAGTGGCCAGCGACGCCTGTGTGTTTCTGGCCCAGCTCTGTGGACCCGTCGAAGTCTCCCTCCCGACAGCCTCCCCAGTAATGGTGCCCGAGACAAAACGGCTCGTTTCTCTCTTCACTCATCCGTCGTTCGTTCCCGTGCTCGCCCATCCACCCCGTCGCGCCCGTCCTCTGGGGCTGAGCCGCCCGGCAGGCTGTCCCTGGTGGCAGCCACTGGCCACAGGGGCCGTGGACCAGTGGGATGTGGCTGCTGCCCACCTAAGAGCCGCATTTAAATTGTTTACATTTTTCACTAATTAGAACTTAAACTTAACCCACCACACGTGTTCAGTGGCTGCGACCTGCAGGGTGAAGTCCCAGCCGAGGGCCGTGGACCAAACCCAGGGCTCCGCAGCATGTGCTCTGCGATGAGTGTGGAGCAGGGGAGCAGGGAGGCGGGCGGCGTTAGGGGCTGAACTGTGTCCCCACAGAATCCTCCGGCTGCACTGGGAGAGGGTCTCTGAGAGGAGATGGGCCTCAGGAGAGAGCGCCCTGCCCGGCTCTGGACTCTCAGCCTCCAGGACGGTAGAGGCCTGTGCTGTCTACACGGCCAGGCTGTGCTGCTGGTGACTCCCTCCCGGCCCCCTCGGGTGGGCCTGTGTCAGCCCCGCCTCCTCAGTGTCCCCGGGGGCTCCTCCCCCCCGCAGCGTCCCCCACAAGGGCCACAGTCGACTCGGGGACCCTGCGCCGTCCCCAGCACCTGGGGCCTCCCCTGCCCCTCCCCCAAGGCCACCTGAGCCCTCCCAGGGCCAGGCTCCTCCTTGCTGCCTCTAGTTGCTTGGAGACCCAGCGCAGCTTGGAGTCCCTGTCCCTGTAGACCACAGACAGCGTGGGGTGGCCGCTGTGCTGCTGTGTGGGGCAGGAGCCTCCCATGGGGGCTTCCGCGGGGTGAGGGCAGCAGGTGACGCCCCTCTGTCTCCTGCTCACCAGGCCTGGGGATTCAGACAGTGCTCAGGGTCGTCCCCCAGACACTCCGCCCCCCACCCCACTGAGCCACCAGCGGGGGTCAGGGGCTGCGTCCTGAGGGGCACACGGGCTGTGGCTCCCACCCCGGCTGGGGCCGTAGGGTCCTGTGCTCTGGCTGTCCCCCCCCGCCCCCCGGCCTGGGCCTGCAGGCAGTGTGAACCTGCTCCCACCCACCCACCTCTCTGCCGGGT
This sequence comes from Crocuta crocuta, assembly GCF_008692635.1. Lineage (NCBI taxonomy): Eukaryota > Metazoa > Chordata > Mammalia > Carnivora > Hyaenidae > Crocuta > Crocuta crocuta. The sequence continues at coordinate 11,018,916 of NW_027551559.1, forward strand.
TCCCACCCACCTATGAATCCAGCCTGGGCCGGGTGAGCCCCCGGAGCTCCCCAGTCACCCACAGATGTGGGCTTGGAGTCCTCCCGGGCCTCGCCCCCAGCTGAGAGCCTGCTCCCCGAGGGTTCTCTTGAGGCTCCTGTGGGGGCGCTGGCCCACGCGGGGAGGAGCCAGCCCCTCGTCGACCCCCCCGCGCGGGGAGGAGCCAGCCCATTCGGCCACGCCCCCACGCGGGGAGGAGCCAGCCCTTCGGCCACGCCCCCGAGCAGAGAGGAGCCAGCCCATTCGGCCACGCCCCCATGCAGGGAGGAGCCAGCCCTTCGGCCACGCCCCCGAGCAGGGAGGAGCCAGTCCTTCGGCCACGCCCCCACGCGGGGAGGGGGCCAGCCCTTCGTCCACCCCCCCATGCAGGGAGGAGCCAGCCCTTCGGCCACGCCCCCACGCGGGGAGGAGCCAGCCCCTCTGAGACCCAGGGCTGTTTCTGAGAGGCAGAGTGGACTGGCATATTCTGGCACGTTCTAGCATGTTGCGTGCCTGAGCCAGGTCATCTCTGCTGAGCACTTCTGGGCCCGGTGGCCTGAGCCACGCGCACCAGAAGCTTTGTGCTGCTCCCAGCCCCCGCTGTGTGTGGGCCCCGGGGGCGGGGAAGGTGCTGTCACCAGCCCGATTGCCCTCCATGGGAGGTCTTGCCAGGCTCTGCCTGGTGCCCCGCCCTCGAGGGTGAGGATGGAACCTGGCCTGTGGGGCCATGGGGGGGTCCCAGGATGCACCTGCTGCCGGCCTGAGCCCCTCTGCCCCCGGCAGCCCTTCCAAACTTGGGACCTCAGCTGTCCCCCTTTGAAAGGCCGGATGGTAAATGGGGTCCACTAGGGACAGGACACAGTGGGTCTGGTCTGCCTGGGGAGCTGCTCCCTGAGGACACGTGTTTATGACCACGTTCCATGAGGATGTGGCAGACAGCCATGCATTTTAGGCGACTTAGTGGCAAGTGGACAGCAACTGAAGGCATGCCAGCCTGTCCCACTGTCGGAGATGGTCCCACTGTGTGCCGAAGGCTGCAGAGAAACTTTGGGGTCTGACCCTTCCGGCGCCCCTCCCTGGGAACAGGGACTTGGGGTCTGACCCTCCCGGCGCCCCTCCCTGGGAACAGGGACTTAGGGTCAGACCCTCCGGGAGCCCCTCCCTGGGAACCAGGAACTTCCAAGTTTGGACCTTACCTGGTGTTGGTTTTGAGGCTAGCAGGGGCCCGAATGAAGGATATATCTGTGTCCTAACTTCTGGTGCCTGTGAATGGGTCCTGGCTGGAAAAGTGTCCCTGCCAACGTGACTGAGTGAAGGATGTGGCGGTAAAGAGGTCCTGAGTTCTTTGGTGGCCTGAGCCCATAACCACTGCCCTTATAAGAGACACAGAGGAAGACGGAGGCGCACACAGGAGGCCATGTGAGTGGGAGCAGAGGTTGGAGGGCTGGGTCCCTGGGAGAGGCCAGAGGGACCCCCACCCCGGGCCTCCAGAGGGAGCACGGCCCTGTGACCGCTGGCTATGGGACGTGTGGCCCCAGAGCCCCGAGAGTAGGCTCCCTGTGTGTTTGACCCCATACGTGGCTGGGGTGCGGAATGCTCCCCCCGCCCTGTCAGTGGTGGCAGAGGGGCCGGCTGGCTTCCTGGGAGCCGTTTCTGGAGAAGGTGGGGGTGCAGCAGCTGGGCGAGCCCCGCTTTGGTGGCATCGTGGGGCCGGCTTCCCGCAGGTCCCAGCTGCCCTGGGTGCCGGCTTGGCCCTGCCTTCCGCATCTGCTGGGGCGAGTGGCCCCCCCTGCCCCTCCCCCGCTGTTGGCATCTGCAGGGGTGAGCAGCCCCAGCCCCGCCCGGAGCACCCGCCCTGTGGGCAGTAGCCTGGCAAGTCCTGCCAAGGCTGAGCGCCATGGACGCACCTGCTCCGGGGCTTCCCAGGGCCTCATCTGGCTGGCCGGCCCTGGAGGGAGAGGCTGGACCCCAGCAGGGAGGTGACAGCTGTGTCCTGGGGCCAGTGAATGACGGACAGAGTGGGGCCGAGGGGCGCTGGAGGGGCCTGGGAGGCTGGGACCTGACCCGACACCTGGGAAGGCCTGGGTCAGATGCCGCATCTGCAGCCACGGGAGCCACTTGCCGGCCAGCAGCCGTGCACACACAGGGCTCACGCAGACCCCACGCACGTCCCCTCTGGGTTTCCTCGCAGAAGCCACGGGGCAGCCCTGACCATCGAGCTCCAGAGCGCAGGCCTGCGTGGGCCTCGGCTGGGGCCCTGGGAGCGGAGCCTGTTTGTGAATCGGCTTTTACGGAAGCAAAGCGGCGCCTGCTGCCGCCCGGCCGTGATTTACCCCCGAGAGTCACTGGAGCTTGGCTCACGTTTGGAAACACGCCTTCCTTGAAGTGCGGTCGTGACCGCAAGACCCAGCAGGGGTGAGGCTCCTGGTTGTGATGCTGGGGTACGGAGCATGCAGCAGTAAGATGGGGTGCAGGATTTGGGCTGCTGACGCCCCGTGTCTTCCTGCCCTGCACAACACAGTCCAGAGCGTGTGGGACGGCCCCGGCAGGGAGGCGCAGTGCTCCGTGCCTCTCTTCCGCGGCGCCTGGGACGGGACAGCCGTGGCGCCCGCCCACACTTGGGCACGCCCTTGCCGTCTGGTGGCTGGGCCCTTACCCTGTTGTCCGGGTGACGGTGCGGGGCGCCCAGACTCGGGGCGGAGGCGCAGGGCAGCCCCAGCGAGCTGTGCGCTCCAGGCGCTGGGGGTGTGGTCCCGCCCGCCGCACGCAGGCGTCTGGGGAGGAGTCCCACACCGCACGGAGCGCCCAGTCCACTTTGTGAGGGTGGCGCCAGGCCCGGCCCCAAGGCAGGGGCAGCGTGGCCAGGGCCAGGCGGCAGGCAGGCCGAGGGGCCTGGGCAGGGCCGGGTGACGAGAGCGCGGTGACGGGGCGGGGGCACCGGCTGGCACCTGTGCCCTGGAGGCGGAGGGCCCAGATCCCCGGCTCAGGCGTCCGGCGTCCCCGCAGGGAGAAGCGAGCTGGGGCTTTCCCCCGAAGGTGGTGCCGCCCCAGGCGGTCTGCCCCCAGCGTGGTGACCCTCACCACCTACACGAAGGACGTGTGATTTAGCGGCAGTGGGAAACGGCCCAGCAGAGTCCATTCCGTGGTCTCGCCTGCTGAGGGCCAGGCCCCGAGCCAGGTGCTGGGGGCAGACCCGGCACAGATCTCCTGGTGGGGTGCCGCCTCCCCTCAGCCCCGACTGTGAGTTCAGGTGACGCGCTGGGGCGAGGAGCAGCCAGGAAGGGCCTTGAGTGCAAAGGCCGCTTCCCGGAAGAGGTGCCCTAAGCTGCCCAGATGCCCAGCCCAAGGGCCCTGGGGCAATGGCAGATTCAGGATGGGACCCTGGACGCGAGGAAGACGTGGGCGGGCACTGGCAGGGAGAGCTGTGGTGAGACTGTGGGCGCAGACACGCTGGGGGGCGGGGGGAGTGGGAGGAGGTCACAGCAGAGGGGCGGCATCTGGCGGGGGCGGGGCAGCACTGCGGACGCAGGGACGGCAGGGACGGGGAACCTGCCTCCCGTGTGGTTGGTCAGGGGATTGATTAGTTGGATGTGGGGTGGTCACTGATCAAATCTTGACCGTCTTGACCGTCTGGATCGATGGCGCCACGGCTGTGGGCAGGGCCCTGTCATCCTGTCCGGCGCACTGAGGTGCAGGGGGAGGAGGCTGCGGGTCATCCCGGGGCTCGACCTTCTGTTTGCCTGTTTGTGTTCAGGTTTCCGTGACGGGAGTGGGCAGCCCGTGCAGTGGAGGCAGCATGCGCTCGAAGGGGTGGAGACCCCAGGGGATGTGGTGGCCTCAAGGTGACCCGACAATGGTTGCTGAGTGCACACCATGGGGCACATTGGTGATGGTTCTAGAGAAGTACCTTCTACAAGAGCAAAGGCCCTCTGGTCACCCGCGTGGGGCGCGGCTTGCAGGCGGCTTGCTCTCGCTCTGCTCTGCAGGCCTGGGGGATCTTCCTCCCCCCCACCCCCGGCTGGCGGGACTGGAAACACGCAGACACGGCTGTGCAGGCTTCTTTTGCAGTCAGGGCCCCGTGTCCCTCGGGTCCCGGGCCTTCTCGTGCTGGGAGGGGATTCTGTTCTGACGGAAGGTTCCCTGGGTACGGAGTCACGGGCGATGCGACCGGCCCGGCGGCTCTGCAGCCACGGCTGCTGCCTGTGCGCCCCCTCCGTCCTGTGTTGCCCCCCGGGCCGCCCTCGACGCACGTGGCGTGGGCACCCCCGCCTCCTCGCAGGAGGCCGTGTGGACTATGGAAAATGACGAAACCTGCACGTGATTGCCAGTCCCTTGCTCGGGCCTGATCCCCTCCCTGGGGGGCTGACTGCAGGCAGAGCCTCCAGGGAGCGTCTAAAAATCTTGCAGGCCCTGGGGGAGGCCGGCTGGCGGGGACCCTGAGGCCAGCGCCGCGCAGAGGGGTCGTGGCCGCACCCCCACCTTGTGCCGCCAGCGTGGGGTGGCCAGACCCACGGTTTGGGGTAAATACAAGCAGTTTTTGGCACAAGCGATATGAGGAACACTCCTCACCGAAATAAAGTTCAGTGTTCATCTGAAATTCCGATTTGACCGAGTGCCCTGTGTGTACCTCAGACCCCCATCCTGTGTCCATTGACCACGGGGTCCTGCAGGGAGGGAGGCCGGGACCACACTTAGCGGAAGTGNGGGGGGAACAGCCTCAGCCCAGCGAGCGGGGGCGGGGGTATCACCGCAGAGGGAAGATCGTCTGTGCGCGTGGTCAGTGGGACCGTCTATGGGTCTGGTCGACGGGCCCTAGGCTTCCAGAGTCCCTCTCGGCGGTCGGGCCCTGGGGGTGACTCTGCCCATCTCCCCTCCTGCCAGGGGCTCCTGGACAAGGGGTGGGCGAGGCACCAGGGCAGACCCGCCCATGGCTCCCCAGGGTGGCCTTCCAGGGGAGGGACAGGCCCCGTAAGGCCCCAGCCGGATCAGGAGAGGACGCGCTGCGCTTGGCCGCCTCTGTTGCCCCCACGGGCTGTGGTGACCGCCCACAAGGGGGCTGTGCGGGGCTGTGTATCCCAAGCTGGAGTTTCCAGAACCTTCTGTGGGTGGTGCCGGCACTTGGCTCTCCAGTGTGGGCTCCCACACAAGCTGACAGCTTCTGGACCGGCTGGAGGGCAGCGTGCAGGGCCCCTTAGGCGAGTAACAGAGCGGCCAGCAGGGGGCGGGCGAGGACCTTGGGAGCGGCAGGCCGTGGCGTCAGAGTCAGACCCGGGTCCTCCTCCTGGGGCCGCCTCTTCGTGGCTCACTTCTGCGGCCTCGTCCATGTGCCAGACCCTGCTTGTCCCTTTGCGGCTGTTGGATCCTGCCTGGAGGCCAGGGGTTGGAGGAGGAGTTCCGGAACGTTCTAACCCAGCCTCAGGGCCCTGACTCCTACCCCGTGTCCATCCTGTGCCCCCCTCCGGGCTGGTCTCTGGCGCGTCTCCCTGGGCCCCTGCGGCCCTCGGGCCCTGCTCCCCGGTCGGTCCAGGGTGTTCGTGACGCTGCAGTGGCCCTTCAGAGCCGCTTGCCCTGCCCGCCCGTGGGACCCGCCCCGGGACCTGCCTCAGGCCAGAGCAAGTGCTGTGGCCTCTGGAAGATTCTGAAGGGGTCTGTTGCTGCCCAAAGTGGCTGCCTCCGTGGGGTCAGCAGGACAGTCACCCCCGAAGCTAAGACTCTCATTAACCAAGTACCTGCAATTTTAGGTCATTTTCTACATATTTTCTCAACCACATCCAGAAATACGGCCACGGAGGTGGCATCGAAGACTTGGTGGGTTTGCTCACTCCCTTCTTTAGGGGAGAGTAGGGGTGTATGCAGGGCTGCCCCCTCCCTGGACATCTGACCCCCACCCTGAGGGCTCGGCGCCCAGGATGCGGGGGACCCGAGGACAGCAGGTTGGCCGGGACTTCCCACCCCTGACACTGTCTTCCCGAATCCCAGGTCTGGGCCGGACCGTCCGGCAGCGCCTGGGAGCCTGTGGGCACCGCCCCAGCCCAGACCGTCTGCTCTCTCCTGTGGTTACGCCTGTCACGCCCGCCAGGGCCCAGGCCGCTTGACCCGGACTCCCGGGTGGCCTCGGGGTCCTTCCTGTGGGGCTTGGAGGCCCTGGCCAGGCCCCTGGTTGAGGCCTGCGGGCCCTGGGGTCGGTTTTGACCTGCTCGGGCAGGCGGGGCCGGCGCTCCCCAGGAGGGGCCCGAGGGCAGGGCGGGAAGCCCCGGAAGTTCTGGGGCCTGGGGCCCACCCTGCACGGTGCCGGGTGGCTCCTGGTGGCCTGGCTTTCTCCGTGCTCCATCAGCCCTCTCCACTCTCAGACTGGCTTGGCTGGAACCACACAGTCTTGTAAAATTTAGTTTTTAATCGTGGCAAAATAGGGGCGCCCGGGTGGCTCAGTCAGTTAAGCATCTGGCTCTTGATCTTGGCTCAGGTCATGATTTCACAGTTCGTGGGATCGAGCCCCGCATCAGGCTCAGCACTGATGTCGCGGAGCTTGCTTGGGGTCCTCTCTCTCTCTCTCTCTCTCTCTCTCTGACCCTCCCCTGTTCATGCTCTCTTTCTCTTTTTCTCTCTCAAAATAAATAAAAATAAACTTAAGAGAGATAATTGTGGCAAAGTGTACAAAACATAAAGTTGACCATTGTAACCATTTTCAAGCCTCTACACTCAGTGCAGCCACCCCACCACCCATCGCGTCACCCTCCCAAACCGGAGCTCTGTCCCCAGGACACAGTCTCTCCCCGCCCCCTCTGACCTCCAGGCCGCGGGGTCACCGGAGCCCTGGAGCCCGGGTTGCTGGGTCCCTGGGGGGAGCCGAGTGGGTGCTCCTGGGCGCATTTCTTACCTCTACCGTGGGTTTCCCTCTGGCCTGTCTGCTCTCTTGCCGCAGGCCTCCGGCTGCCCGGTCCCCGCCTATGCCCACCCTGGACCGTCCAGACACGGCCCTGGGCCGTCAGCGGCCGCCATCCGGCATCTGCATCTCCGTGGCCCCCTCCCCGCCTTGCCGTCCCCCTGGCTCCCCTCCTCCACACGGAGGCTGCTCCCAGCACGTGGGGGCCAGCTCTCCCGCCCCTTGGGTGGCGCTCACCCTGCCCATCAGCTGGCGTGGCGCGTGGCTGCAGCGCCCAGCTGGGGCTGTGTTTGCTCTGTCAGAGCTGTTTGCTTTCCAAACACCTCCAACCCCACCTGGTGCCGCTGGGCGGCTCCCAGCTGGGTGCAGGGGCTCTGCCTCTCGGGGCCAGGAGGCACGGCTTTCCCTGGAGCAGTGAGTGGCCCACGTGGGTCCCACATCCACCGTGCCCGTGCCCCAGGGGTGCATGGGGGGTGGCACCACGGCTTGGTGGCGGCTGCAGAAGGCCCCTTGGGAAGGTGCCCTGACATCTAGAAGACGTGACTGGACCCAGGAAGGGCAGAGGGCTGGGTGGACACACTCATGTGCTCACATATGCTGACTCACACACACACACACGCGTGCACCTCGGCACCTCGCGAGGATTGATGGGAGCCAGAGAGGCAGCCTCCCACCTCCCGCCCCCTCCTCTGGCGGGACCAGCCTTGCTTAGGCAAGCTCACTGGTTAGCAAATACGCATTGAGCACCGTCGGGTGCTGCGTTGGGTGATGGAGGGCAAGACACAGTTCCTGCATCTGAGAAGTTAATTCTAGAACCTTCCGCCAACAGGGTGAGGAGGAAAGAAACCACTGCCCAGGAGAAGTGCTTCGGGATATCGGGAGACCGGATGGCCGGGGACCAGCCCAAGGCCCTGGCCGCCCTGGCCGGCCGGCCGCTCCGGCGGCTCATTTACGTTGACTTTGTTTCTCAGGGGAGGTGGTGTCGGGTCCCCGGGGCCCCCCTCCGGCCCAGGCCCAGGCCCAGGTCTACGCACGAGCGGCGCGGTCTTTGGGGTCCTGTTTCTGTGCCGCAGGACAACAAAGACTCTATCCTGGCAACTGGGGCCAAGTGACCTTGATTCACTGGATCTGGACCGACGCCCACTTCCTGCCCGGGCAGGCCGGGGTGGCGTGGGGGCCGGTCCGAGCCACGCTCGCGGTGCCCTCCACCCCCGCCCCTCGTCCTTCCTGGTGCGTACATGCCGTTTAAGTCCGCTCGCACCGGCTTGTGATGCGAGGTGTCAGAAGCACACACGTCCCCCTGCGCCGCTTCCCCCGCGGCCAGGAGGTGATGAAACGCCCCGGGATAAGATTAGGACGCGGCGCCCTGCAGCTCGGGGCGGTTGATGTGTTCTGGGCGGGCGCGTCGCATTGTGGGTTCACCTAGAAGTTCCTTGATGACAAATGTTGATTTGATAAAACAAGTTCGGAAATACCCCTTCTTCTTTTTTTTTTTTTTAACTACGTAAAAGTTTAATACAGTTGGTGCTATTCCTTCCGTAAGTGTTTGGAAAACAACCCCAGTGTGGCCATCTGGGCCAGGGTGTGTGTGTGTGTGTGTGTGTGTGTGTGTGTGTGTGTGTGCATGCGTGTGCGCGCGCGAAGTTTCTAATTTCCTCATGAGACACGGCACTCTTCAGAACTATTCAGAGCTGCTCTTTCTTCTTGTGAAAATTTGGGGAGATTGTGTTTCCCAAGGAATTTGTCTACTTCATCTACACTTTCAAAACGATTATCTCCAAGCTATTCATCGCATCTGACGCTCAGTATCGGTGTCACAAACCAGGGGCCTGAAACAACAGAAGTGTTGTCCTCCGCCGGGCCTGCCGGGGGGGTGGCTGACCTCAGGGGCTTGGGGGGCCTCCCCTGACCCTTCCAGCGGCCGCCCCTCGGTCGCATCAGCCCGAGACTTCTTCCTCCCGCATGTTCAAACCTCTCTCCCCTCTTAATACCGCCAGCCATACCGGATCCGCGCCACCCGCCCCAGTGCGACCTTGCCTGAACTTGATCGCGGCTGCAAAGACTGCGTCTAAATAAGGCCGCGTTCGCAGTTTTGAAGTGGATCGAGATCTGCTTGTGGTTCTTCGTACGTCAGAGCGTGCGTGGGGAGGACACGCTGTGTGCGTGTCGGTGCGTGTTCGGCTTCCTCCGTGAGGCTGGCCTCCTTCCCTGCGGCTGCAAAGCTCGTTGTCTCCACTGAGCTTCTGTCTCTGTCCACGTGTCCTATCAGTCACTGAGAGGAGAAAGGTGTGTGAAAACCCGTTGGTGTGGACGGTGGATGTCCCGTCCACGTTTGCTGTGGGGGACAAGGCGGGCAAGGGACTGGAGCATGTGCCCTTAGAAGGGCTCGTGGGGGTTGCTGGAGTTCAGTGGGTGGAGCATCTGACTTCAGCTCAGGTCACGATCCTGTGGCTTGTGGGTTCGAGCCCCACGTCGGGCTCCGTGCTGACAGCTGGGAGCCCGGAGCTGCTTCGATTCTGTCCCCCTCTCTCTGCCCCTCCCCCGCTCACACTCTGTGTCTCTCTCTCTCTCAAAAATAAATCATTAAAGCTTTTTAAAAATTAAAAAAAGGGGGCCCCTCGGTGGTGCGTTCACCAGTGAGCCAGTGCGGGTCCTCTCTGCCTTCTCTGGCATCAGACGCATATTTTCATTATTCCACTCGGCCCCGCTTCCTGTGACTTGGGCCTGGCTTGCTGGGTGGCTGTGAGCTCGCGCAGTCACTACGCCCCGTTGGGTCCGTGTTGCTGAGCAGTTGAATTCAGTAGATGGACTTCATGTCTGTGCGTTTGCCCCCACGCCGTGTCGCCGTGCACGTCCTGACCCACCTCCGCGTCTCCCTGCCTCTGTCCGGAACTGCTTGCTTGCAGCCTGGGAGCCGTTCTCGCGGTGTCGTTTCCTGAAATGTCATTGTTTTGCCTCGCGCTGGAAGACCGTATCTGCTGGCGTGGATGGAGGGGTGGGCAGCCATTTTCCTCGGGCTTTGACGACACCGTCCGTGGTCCGTGGTGCCAGCGCAGGCCGAGGTGGCAGACCCTCTCTGGCGCCACGTCCTCAGTTCGTGCGTCCTTCCTCTCTGGATGCAGGAGGCTTTGTCGCGGGCTTTGTCAGCCGGCTTTGTAATTCTTCTCTGTGCCCATCACACTTTGACATGTTTTCGGCTGTGACGTCTGCCTCTGGGGGGACCAGGCTGCTGTCGGGGCAGATCGACCTCGAGGTTTTGAGCCTTAAGGCCCGAGTGACCTTCCTGTACTTCAGCTGCGATCAAAGCTGTTTTTTTTTACTTTATTTTAAAATTGTTTTTTTTAATGTTTTTTTTTTAAATTTATTTCTAGGAAACAGAGAGAGAGACAGCGTGAGCAGGGGAGGGTCAGAGAGAGAGGGAATCACAGACTGAAACAGGCTCTAGGCTCTGAGCTGGCAGTCAGCACAGAGCCCAACGTGGGGCTCGAACCCACGAACCGCAAGATCATGACCTAAGCGAAAGTCGGACGCTTAAGCAACTAAGCCACCCAGGCGCCCCTAAAAATTGTTTTTAACCTTTTTACTTATTATTGAGAGACAGAGAGAGAGCATGAGCAGGGGAGGGGCAAAGAGAGAGACAGAATCTGAAGCAGCTCCAGGCTCTGAGCTGTGAGCACAGAGCCTGATGTGGGGCTCGAACCCACGAACCGTGAGATCGTGACCTGAGCCGAAGTCGGAGGCTTCACCGAGAGCCCCCCGGGCACCCTGTAATGTAAGTTTTAACTCTTTGCCCCGAGGAAAGAGCAGTGAGTGGCTTGCGGCATTTACACTAAAGTGTTTCTCTGTAGATGGCTGCCAGGCTTCTAGCACTTTCTCTGTCGGTCCTCATGTGATTCGAACCAAATATTTGATGTTTGAACGAGGTACTTAAACCCAGAGATAGTTATCTCGCTCAGAAACTGTTGCTCAAACACCTTGCCGCTTCTCTTCCCCGGCAGAACAGAAGAAAGTCCAGAATAGAGGTGGATTTGGGTGCGGGCTGCCAACCAGAATTGGCAGTTTCGAGCTTGAGGTGATGGCTCAGCCGGTTGTAAACCGTCTGGCAGAACTGAGCGCGGCTGGGTCTCCGAGTGCCCTCGGCCCCTGCTGCCCCTCGGGGTCCACAGCCAGCCTCCAGCAGCCATACACACGCGTGTGCCCTGGACACTCGCACGGGCTGTGCTGGCGAGGCGATCTCAGCCTGTGGGGTGGGGGTAGGGGACGGCTCTCTGCGGGTCTTGGTCTCCAACCTTGTGACCTTGCTGTGCGGCCGCCCCTGGAGGGGTGCAGAGGGAGGGCTGGCGGAGGCTGTCCGAGGGGCACCGCCTCTGGCATTATTACCACCAGACGTCAGGGCCCGGCCAGAGCCCGTCCCCCTCCTCTGGGCTGGCATCTCCCCCGGAGAGAATCCAAAACCCGGCGCGGGTCCCCGCCTTCCTGGGATGGTAGGCGTGACCTTGAGAGAGGCCACCGGTCACCTTATCTGTGCCGTGGATAATAATAGGATAGAAATCACCGCCCTGGGCGCCTGAGTGTGACCTGCTTATCTCTGGCAGCCGCAGCTTGTTTAATTTAAATGATTGTGAAGTATTTTTGTCTCAGCGGTGCTGGCTTACGCTGCCGAACTGGAAGGTTTGGGGAGCGTCCCCTTCCTGTGGGCCCGGGGAGACACCCCCGTCCCCTCCCAGAGGGCTGGCATGGCCGCCTGGTCGTTCACAAAAACAGTAACGCAATCCCGACGCTTGCTTTTCTTCCTGGCTTAGACATATTGCCCGGAAATCGCCCCACCTCACCCCATAGGGGACGCCACTAGTGAGACATACTAGTCACAATAGCCAAAATGTGGAACCAGCCTCCGTGCCCGTCCGCGGACGGGTGGACACGCATGTGGTCCATCTGTGCCGCGGAACAGTGGCAGCCCCACGGCGGGCATGGGCCTTGAGGGCCTTGGTCTCCGTGGAGTTGGCCACATCCCACGTGATTCCACCCGTGAGAATCACACAGGGTCAGAAAGGAGGAGGTGGCCTCCAGGGGCTGGGGGCCCGGGGCTCGGGGTTAGTGTTTTGCGGGGACAGAGCTTCACTCGTGCAAGATGGAAAGAGTTATGGAGGCGGACAGTGGCAACGGCTGCACAACAATATGTTAAAAGGTAAACTGAGGCACCTTTCAGTTGTTTCTCTCCGGAGTGTGTCTGGAACGTGCCCAGCAGGAGTGAGGGACGGTCTGCAGGATGCGGAGCCCGGAGGCCACCTGAGCGGCCGCCGTGCACCTGGCCGGCTCGTTCGGGAGGCCCCGTCTTCTGTTTGGGTGTCGAGCCACCTGCCCACAAGCCTCCTTGGTGACTGTGTTAGCACACGTGAGGGTACTTACTGCCCCCAAACCACACACCTAAATACGGTCGAAACGGCCAGTTTATTATTCTGTATGTTTTACCATAATTAAACAGAATCAATTTTTGAGAAAGGGGAGGTAAAGTCAAAACGAGCAGACATTTTGTCAATACGTGAGGGTGGGTGGAGGAGGAGGGGAGGCCCGTGTGCGGCGGACTCACAGCAGCTGCGACCGCGGGGCTGCGCACCCACACGTGGTCACGGCGTGGCACTGGGTGGCCGTGACAACCCCCACGCTGGGGTCTTCACCCCTACTGACTGCACTGTGTGAGACCCCAATGCTTCTGAAGCTGCCTCTCTCCCAAAAAAGCCACCCAGGCCTCAGACAGATGATGGTCTGCTCACATGGACTCTAGGGTGACCCGGTGACCATCTCCCATGGGCTTGGGGACAGCGGGGGTCACTGCGGGCTCCCACGGACCACAGCCACAGGCCGCGGTGCCCACCCTCGGCCGTCCCCACGACCTCTCGGGAGCCTCAGGAGGGACGAGCCCATGGGAGCAGCTGCTGCGGGCAAGCAGTCTCCCAGGCGGTGGCCCCTGCAGTTTGTCACTTTGGAGGGGTCACTCCTCCAAAGAAGGGACAGCAAATGAACAAGGGGCTGGGGTGGGGGGCGGCAGGGGTCTGGGTAGCATTTGGTTGCTGGCCCAGGCAGGCCCCCACGGCCAGTCCCCTGGGGGCGGCGGTGCAGTGGCTTCGAGGCCATACTCAGCCTCCCCGGGGCCGAGGGTCCAGGGAGAGACCCTGGTGACCAGCCAAGACCCTTGAGCAGATGCCAGCCCTGGAGAAAGCAGGTGTCCTCCGGGACGGGCATGCTGGGTCCACCCACCTCCCTGCACACCCGGTGGCCTCCTGTCTGGCTCCTTCTGCCATTAGCGGGTCGGGGTGATACCTGAAATCTACTCCCCTCGGGGCCGGTCCCCACCCCTGCACCCCTGTGGGTCCCCTACCGTCCCCACCTCTGCACCTGCCCGGGGCCGGTGTCTCCTTCCCCCAAGTGCCCCCTGCAGCACTGTGCACCGTCTGCCTCCCTCCTCGAGGCCGGGAGACCTTGCCTCATTTGCCAGGCGAAGCCTGGGATGTGGGGGCCCTGGTGGCCCCCACTTTGTGTGTCCAGGGATGGCCACGGAGCTCGGCACAGAGTGATGCTCACCGATGGAGCGTTGAGCCCATAGAGGGACTGGTCAGCAAGGAGCTCACCTTCCCTGGGGGCCACGTGACCCCTACCCTTGCACAGCCTGTGAGGACAGCACCGCCCGGGGGCCACGGAACGTGCAGCCAGGGTCCCTTTCCAGGCTGGTGTGCACACAGCTGCCCTTCCCTGGGAGAGCCCACACCCGCTCCTGAGGGTGGCCTGGGCCGGTGTCCAGGGCTCCCCCGTCGGGGCCTGGGCGAGGGGTGGGTGGGCAGTGGGCTCGAGTCCCTGGAAAGGCAGCTCCGTCCTCCGCGCCCCACCTGGGGACGCCAGGGGCTCCCGGAGCTGCGCCCTGTCCCAGCCCCATCGCTGTGCTATGTGACGTCTGGCGTGCCGCTTGGCCTCTCTGGGGCCCACAGAATGGGCGTCACTGCGCCTCCAGACGGTTGTCTTCTCTCCTCATGACTGGTTGGCGCTGCACAGATAAAGGCCCTGGGTTGTGCGTGATATGCGAGTGTTGGAACAGTTCCTGCCCGAGGGCTTGGACGCAGGCCCTCTCAGGGCCAGGTACCCGCGGGGCTGGCAGGCCACCCACCCGGGATCTCCCGCCGGGACAGGTGCGCCAGATGGAGTTCTTTGTGATGTGACAGATAATTCTTGCTGGCGCTCGCCCAAAGAAGGACGTGGGAGACGTGGCCCTGGGTGGCCCACTGCCAGGGACACAAACGATTTGGGGCAGGGGGAAGGTTTGCCGGTGCCCTGGGTTTGCCGCCCCATCCCACGGAGCCCAGCTCTGTCCCAGGGCGTCCTCGGGCAGGGCTTTGTCCCAGGGCGTCAGGCTGAGCCCACCTCTGCGTCAGAGGCAGCTCCGAGCTACACTTTCTCCACGAGGTCACACACAGGGCTGACCGGTGAGGTGTGTGCCGCAGACCCGTGCAGGCGCCCAGGGCCACCATCTTGACGCGCCCTGCTCCGGCTGTCACCGACCCCCGCACCAGCACACATGTCCACAGCTCGGACCCTCACGTCCGTCCGCTCGTGGTGTTGCTGGGCCGTGGCTCGCTTCCAGCGTGGCTGACGACGACTGTGCCGCTCTGAGCACCCAGGAGCGCGTCTCTGCGGGGAGGGGACCGGGGGCTCCTGCCAACCTGTGTGTGGGTCTCCCGAAGGGGCTGCACACGTCCCACGCCCCGAGTGCAGCATGTGGCTGTGGCAGCCCTCTGTCGAGGTGCTGGCTTCTCCTTACTGATCCGTGGACTGTCTGTACAGACTCGGACACAGGCCTGGATTGGCTGCGTGGATGACTGTGGTCTGGGCACCCTGGGGCCCACCTCTTACTCTGAACAGACCTGTCGATGAGCAGAAGCACCTGATGCTAAGGGAGACTGGTAGGCAGCTTGTCTTTCAGGGAGAGTGCCTTCAAGGCCACACGGGAATTCCACAGCCACATTTTAGTGTCAGTCTGTTTCGTGGCCTCTGAACGTAGGCTGTGTGCCCGCAAACTTGGGGCCTGCCTGATGTCGTCACCTGACACCCAGGACCAGCCCCGGTGGGAGCTCTGGGGGTGTCCTTTGAGCCTGCTCGGGGGGGGGCCCACGGTGACCTGGGGGTGGGACCCGGCCACAGCTTTGTCAGCGGAAAGGGCCTGAGTTGACACCAGTGACATGCATTACCGCCTGGGAGCCCGTGTCACAGCCCATGTCACAGCCCGTGTCACAGCTGTTAGAGGGACCAGTGGCTGGGAACGGCCTGCATGTGCTCCTTGGGGGGACAGCAGGGTATTTGGGCCTGAAGGGAGGTCAGGGGCCCCAAGGCCGGAAGCTGGATGCTCCTGTCCCCCCGCTGCCCATTCCCGGGAACTCCCCAGGGAAGCCCAGGGGCACCAGGCACACTTGGCAGGATGGAGTCCCCTCCGCCCTTGCCGGGGCCGGGGTCCGGACTGGGGGTGCCCAGGGAGCAGGCCGCGGGGCCGGGGGCCGGACCCGGGGAGCCCGGGGAGCAGGCCCCGGGCAGGTAGGTGAGTCCGGGCACAAGGCCCCATTGCCTGGACAGTTTCCGCTGCCCCTCACTACTGCCCACGACCCCAGCTCCTACAGGAGGGGCTGAGGCCAGGTTGCCGGCCTGCCTGGGCCCCAGGACACTTGTGCTGGCGAGCTGGGCACGAGCGGCCTGAGAGGTCACACTGAGGCTATGCGTGACATTTCTGAGGGGGGTTCGATGGACTTGCGTGTCCACACGGGGATATGTGCTCGTCCTGGAATTTCCTCAGGGCTGACAGCCTCGGGGGTCTGGCCAGGCAGGAGGGCCCCCCTTTCCCCGGGGCAGGCCTGCGGGCGAGGGCGCCCCGTCCGGGCCCCGAGGGGGTGCCAGGGGGAAGGCAGCGGCGCAGTCGGGGCCAGCACCCCCGGTCGGGCTGCACGCACGCTCTCAGACTCTGTGGGGGCTGCAGTGAGCTTCTTGAATTTCCAGCAAGGTTTATCTGAAAAGAAGCTCCTCGGAGAACCAGAACAGGTGTGAGGTCTGAAGCTCTAAGGAAAGTGGGAAGCCTTCCTCTGTGCTGTGGTCACGGGTGTCCTGGGCGAGAGGTGGGAACAGGGGCACATGCTGCAGGACCAGCGCCTGGGTGTGTCGCAGGGGAGGGGGAGACCCAGGCGGCCACGGTGGGGTCCCCAGGGGGTCGACTAGAGTGGGATCTCTTCTCGTTAAAGGGCTATAAACCCCGCTCAGCGCTCAAGTCCTATAGGCTTTCTAACCTCCAGGCTCTTTAATGTTACTTTTCTCAAAAATAAAGTCCCTGCTGGGTCTCCGAGGGGCTCTGGAGGTGGGGACCCCGCCTTCCTGGCTTCAGATTCTGCCCCGAAGACACTCCTTCAGCACCACCTCCCACTGGACCCACCCGCGGGGGGGGTGGGGGTGGACCGTAGAGCCGGTCAGGTGGCAGCGGCCATCAGATTACCCTCCAGGGGGCATCCCAGGTTGTGGAGAGGACAGTGTTTTTAAGATATGGCCATTTGTCATTTCAATAGCAGGAGGCTTTACCTAGAGCTACAAAATTATTTTGAAAGCTTTCCAGGCTACAGAAAAGTGCCACAGTGGTGTGAGCGCGCCACACCCCAGACCAGCTCCATCTGGTGCGTCCTGGGTTCTCGGTCCTGTGTCCTCAGGTGACAGTGACTGACGTGCTTGAGGAGTCAGGCCATTGTTTTGCAGAACGCGGAAAGCCTGCCCCACCCTCCTCGAGAGGGAGAGGTAGTGTCCCCAGGGCAGGCCACAGGCCTTCCGAGCAGGGAGCCGCCCAGAGGGGCCAGACGGGGTGGGGGGGGTGTCGCAGGAGGAGCCTGGGGATGGGGGCGCGTCTGGGGCCAAGGGGCCCGACACGGGTCCGGGCTGCCTCTGTCCACCGCTGCACTGTCGGGGCGTCCACTACCCCTGGCCGCCGCCTGGGGGACGGACTTGGGGTGTGCAGAGCCCGCACGGCCTTGGGCGGCCCCGTCGGAGCTCTCCCAGCGCCGCCAGCCCTGAGGGTGCAGGTGCCACGGGAGGTGGCTCCTGTCCCCGCTGCCCTCACACCCCACCCTGCCGGGGCACTTGCCACACGTGTTCTCTGACCAAGTCGCTTTGGCTTTAGGTAAAGGGGTCTCCCTCCCCTCCCCCTGCCCCCTGGGCCTTTCTGGTTCTCTCTGCTCGCCTCCTTCCCTCCTTATTTCCCCTCTCCCTTGCCCCCCCACCCTCGGTCCAAGCAGCAGTGGGGGGCATTTGCTCCCCCTTTCCTCAGGACTGGCCCCAGACCCGCGGGTGCACACCTGGGTGGGCGCCAGGCTCTTCCAGCCTGAAGGCGTGGACTTCCTGCGCGAGGCGGTCCCGGGCCTCCCAGAGCCGGCCTCTCCCCGGACCCTCCCACCCTCTCCTCGGTGGCTCCTGGACAGTGCGCTCCCGGGCCAGGAAGATGAGCTGAAATTGTGAACCGGGAAAGTTGGGGTACCAGCCGTAGCCTTAGAAAAAGCAGGGGGAAGAGTCGTCTCCCAGCCCCCCAGCCCGCTCTGAGCGGCCCCTAACCCTGGACCTCACTTCTGTGAAGTGAAGGTGCTGGGCCGGCCGAGGGGCTCCTGTGGTCGCCTGGCCCTGGCCGCAGACCACTTGTCCGTCAGGGGCTGGCAGTCCCCTGGCTCTTGCGAGCTCCCCCTCCACCCCGGGGCCTGGGCACTGCCCTGCCGAGCCCCTCTGGGCAGGGTGCCTCTGTTCCCACGCCTCCACCCTTCGGCACCGCACTCGAGTTTTGCTGGGCGATGCCCATGCTGTTCAGTGAGGCCAGCCCTTCTCTGAGAAGGACGCCTGGAAACCTGCTGTATTTTGGGGTGGCCTCTTCCCCACGTTTCTGGCTGCTGCCCCAGGAAGGCAGCTGAAGCCACCCAGCGCCCTCTGACACTCCGGACCTCTCCGTAGGACCCCTGTCTCTCCTTTGTGCGGGTGGGGTGTGGGGGCAGATCCGGAACAGTCCCAGGTCCCCTGCTGGCTCAGGCCAGCGGTGGCGAGCAGCGCCCGTGCTGGGTGGGGCTGGGGCGAAGGGGACCCTTCCCAGAGCGGGGATGGGGGGCCTAGGCAGAGGGTGGGAAGCTGGGCTGCCCTGCTGCCTTCTTTCTTTTGTCGTAAGTTGGAAATGGACTTTCTGAATTTGGTTTTATACTGTTTGGTTGTTAATATGAAAAAAAGCAGAGAAGATGCAGACCTTTGTAGTCCTCAGGCCCTCCCAGCTGCTGTGTTTAAGGCCTATCAGAACATTCTGGCACACTTTTCAAACCTGATTAGACCACTCTGGTTACCCTTTTACGGTGTGCGTGGTGAAACCGTAGATGTGCTCTGGGGTGGTTCCTGCACCGGAGGCCATAACGCACTTTCCTTTTCCTGGACGTTCTGTTCCCTAGTTCTCCTGTGTCCTTCGTTCACGAGTGCGCCAGGGGCTGGAAGATAGGGGGCCGGCGGCCTCCCAGGGGTGTGCGGGGCTGGGGTCCAGAGCACTACGTCCCCTGGCCTTCCTTCCCCGGCTGCCTGCCCCAGCCAGGCCCAGATAAAGGAAAGGGAAGGGGTCCCCAGGGTGGAGGCTGGGAAGGGAAAGGCCTGGGGTCCTTTGTGGGCCCGGACCTGTCCAAGAGCTTCGGCAGCTTGTGTCTGGGTTATGTCTGTCGAGGACTGAGCCCCAACAGCAGCCTCTGCTCCCCGCCCCATGCCCTGCTAGGCATGGCTCCTTTAGGTTGGAAACCCTTGCTCTGGGTACCCCCGAGCCAGGCAAGGAGGAGGGAGGGGGGAGATCAGATCCGGCACGCTGTGGCGGGCGGGTGGGGGTCCTGCTCTGTCCTCGAGGGGGCCGGACCGCGTGTGGGGGGGCCTGGCGAGCGGAGGTCTCCAGGGGAGGGGGAGCGGGG
>NW_027551559.1:11037903-11038386 GCF_008692635.1 Crocuta crocuta
GGGCCGCGGGGCGCAGGGCCCCCGCCGCGCCCAGTGCTCCGGGGCTGTCGCTCCGCGTTGCTGTGCCCTGCGCGTCCCAGCCCCATGGGACACGGGAAGCACCTTCTTTCTTGCACTCTGGGTGGGATGGAAGGAGGTGTGAGACGCCCGGTGTAGCTATGGAAACGGGGAGGGGCCTCGCCCTGCGTGAGAACCCCCGGGCCCCCGGGTCCCCGCGTCCCGGGTAGGGCCGCCGGGCGAGGGCCGCCCAAGTGCCTTCCTGCTTCCTTCCTGTTGCCTTTGCTCTGCTCGTGCGCGCTGGGGCAAAGGGCCTCCGGTCAGATAAGCCCCGGCCGCCAGCCCGGCTGGGCGCCGCCTGCCTGACCGCCGACAAACCCGCTGCCTCGCGGGGTCATCAGCAGGAAGGTCGGCAGGTCCCCGTGGGCTGGGGGAGGGGCCACCCCATCCCGCAGAGCCTCGGCGGGCTGGCGGAGGGTCCCCGTC
>NW_027551559.1:11038502-11046974 GCF_008692635.1 Crocuta crocuta
TGGCGGAGGGTCCCTCTCACTCTTTGTTTCTGGAATCAGGAGATGTCTAGCGCTTTCACTTTCTCTTGGGGATCCCCCAGGCCTGCTCCCTCTGTCCTCCAGGCTCCAGACCCGGGGTTCTCTGTAACTGATGAACAGATCACCCTCAGGAGCTGCCCTCTAGAATTGGGGATCATCAGGGGACAGCCCACGGCCCTGGGTCTCGCTCCCTGCTCCAGGCGATTAAGGAAAGGGCCTCAGACTGCTGGGGCCCCCTCCCCTGGCTGACAAGGCCAGGCACTTCCTGAGAGCGCCCACCGTCAGGTGCCCCAGGGAAGGCGCTGTCCTCATGGGCTGTCCCTGGGTGCCCTTGTCTGCCTGCGGGGGCCTGGGGCTGGTCACCACCACCACCTGGCTCGAGGGCTTGAAAGTGGGTGGCCTGTGAAGGCAGAGTCTGCGTGCCCAGCCCTCCGTGATTCTGAGCGCACTCTAGCATGGTCTTCCTGGGTGTGTCACTGCGGCCACCGCAAGTGCATTGTGTCCCAGGGGAGCCCCTGCTGCCCCGCCTGGGTGTCCCGCTGCCCCTCAGCCGGCCCCTTCTCCGGACTGAGGTCCTATCTTTCCAGACTTGGAGTGCGTCTTGTTTTGAAGCCGGGGTGATTTTCTCCCTGTCCATTTCTGAGAACACAAGGGCTCAGAGCCGGGCACTGCCGGGCACTGCCGCTGCCCGGAGAGCTGAGCCTCTTGCCCATCTGGGCTGTCGGGGGTCCAGGGTACGAGCCCCTGCCCCCGTCTCACCCTCCTCCCCCTCGGTTCCTGCCTGCCGGCTCAGTCTCTGGAGCTCACAATGGGTGTGGGCTGCGTGCTGGCCGCGCAGCGAAGCCCGCGTCCTCTGGGCCGCGCTCCCACCCAGCCGAGCCAGCACAGAAGTCACCTGGCTCTTGGGCATTTTGTGCTGTCCACTCTTCATCTTCCCCCAGAAAGAGATGGGACGGAGCCCCCTGCGCGGTCACTGTGCTTGGGACCTGCGAGGCTGGACTCTGACGTTGCTCGTAAGCTTTCAGAACGCGTTTAGTGCTCAGGGTGCCACGTGACAGCGCTGTGTCGTGTGGCCAGCATGGTGGGCACTCTAGTGGAGGAGGGTCCTCTGCGAGCTGGCGGGGCGGGCAGGAGCCTCTCCTGAAGGCCGGGGTCCCAGCCAGTGAGTGGCCGAGCCTGGCTCCATCTTGGGCGGCTGGCGCTCCGGACTCTGGCCAATCCCCTGCGGAAGCTCCTGGCTCTCTGGGTGGGCTTCCCAGTGGGGATGGTGGCAAAGCAACCCTTCCGGAGTGTTCTGGAAGCCCTGGGCTGTCTGGAAATAGGAGGCCTGAGACCCCAGCGTGGGTCAGGGGCCAGGGTGTGCGGAGAGCAGATGGGAGTCGGCGAGGAGGGCTGCTCTGCTCAGCAGGCCACGTGCCTGGCAGAGCCCAGCGGGACCGTCAGGTCTGTTCTGCCTCGGCTGCGGTGCTGGAGCTGGGCAGAGCCTGAGCGCCATTGGGCGGCTGCTGCACGCGTGCCAGGCAGATGCATCGTGAAGCTGGGTCCTGTCTTCTGGCCGTGGGAAGCCCGCATTGCCGCCGGCCTTCAGCATGGAGGCTGGAGGAAGCCGGCACTGACCTTAGTTGCCCAGCTGTCTTGACCCTGGCTCAGCCCGGCTGGTGAGCCTGTGGCTTGTACTTTAGAGCCAGGAAGACCTGGCCCTTCACCCAGGTGGTGCTTAATGGAGGCCTGGGCAGGGGGTGGACTGGCGTGGAAGGGGGAGGCAAGGCCAGCACCAGCTTCTGTTTTGAACCCTCCTTGCCTCATTACCTGCTTCCGGCCAGATAGGGCTGTGTTCTGGAATGGCAGTTTTGTCTTGCCTGGGGGAGCGGGGGAGGGACATGCCTTCTTGAGGCCCTTGAATGTCTTGCATTTTCTTGCGATTCGAGATTGCAGGCGTGAAGGGTGGATTAGTTCTGTCCCTTTGTGTTGCCTTCTTTGGCGGAAGCATCTTCCAGAAGGGCGGTGGTGGCGAGTGGGGATGCTTCTTTCCTGATTTACCAAGTGTGGGGTTTTACCGACTTCGGGGAACCCTTCCTGACTGCTGGGCCTGGGTGGAGCCCCCTCCGGGACCTGGGGGGGCTCTGGAGTGAGCAGGTGTGCAAGTGGGGACCCCACAGGGGTCGATGGGCTCAGCCCTTGGAGGGTGGACCGGGCCAGCGGCTCTGCGTCCCCGTCCCTGGCCGAGACCCCTTGACCCCAGCCTCGTCGTCATCCCATCACTGTTCCCCTTTTTGGATCCCTGTCTGTGACTTCCGCTCTGCAGCTCAGCCCTTCGGGGCACCCAGGGGCTCCTCCCCGCCCTCTGAAGGGGGTTCTGCTTCCCTGGGGAGTCACCTCTGCCCTTGCAGGGTGTGCGGCAGCCCGGGCAGTGGGTGGCGCTCTGAGGCCATGGCCCTGGACCTCAAGTGACTCATCTGTTGGTGCACGTGGCCACTGCCCTGGGGGGTGGGAGGGAGTCACCGCTGCAAGTGGTCGAGCTCGCCTGGGGTGGGGACAAGGGTTCAGAGAGCCGTGTGGCTCAGGATGCAGCCAGGACGGCGGCTTCCGGGTTTGGTTCTGCTGGGGGAGGACATGGGGTTTCAGGCACGACCGGCCGTGCCCGCTGTCCCGTTGGCAGAGACTCTGCCGCTGGAGTAAGCGCCCGGCACCGTCTTGGGAGCAGCCATCGGTGGTCATGGTGTCGTGTAGGGAGATGTCGTGATACTAGATGGTGGACCGGGGGCAAGGGGCTGCCACACATGGGTGTGTGTACCAGACGCGGTTTTCAGTGGCGAAGGCACAGAGTGGAAGCACGCAAGTGGTGCGTTCATACTTCTGTGTCTGCCTGTCGGGTTCCTGCATGGTCTTCCTGGGGGAGGCCCTTGGCTTGACTAAGTCCCCTACCAAGCTCATGTGTGTGTGCATGTGTGGGCTGTGTACATGTGCATGTGTGTGCACACAGGGGCTGTGCGTACATGTGCATATGTGTGAGCACGTGGGCTGTGTGTGCATGTGTGCACTGTGGGTTGTACCCACACATGTGTGCATGTGTGTGCACACATGTACAGCGTGCACGGCTGTGTGTACACGTGCATGTGTGCACACGTGGGATGCGCGCACACCCGTGTGCATGTGTGGGTATGTGCTCGTGTGCACACATGGGTTGTGTGTACACATGCATGTGCACTTTCCTGGGCTCTGCATGCACGTGTGTGTGCACGCACATGGGCTGTGTGTACACACGCGTGTGCACTTTCCTGGGCTCTGTGCATGCACGTGTGTGTGCACACATATGGGCTGTGTGTGCGTGCACATGGAGGCAGGCGCAGGGGTTTGGTGGTCACGTGGTGTCGGGGTGTCAGGGCCTCTGTCCTTGTTCTCTCAGCCCAGTGACGTGGCTGAAGGTGTAACTCCGGGGGGGTGTGTCGCCACGCGGGCCAAGGAAGCAGTGGTGAGACACGTCTGTGCCTCTGATGTGAGATCGGCTCCCATGACCAGGACGAGGAGTCTTGCTACATAGATCCACGTCTGTGTTGTTCTGGAAAGTCCCCAGACCTTCCCAGTGGGGTGCTACGATGCTGGGGTGGCTATCAGAGCTGTGGACACCATCGCGGTGGCAGCTGCTTGGGGGGGGGGTGGCCGCCATGAGTTTGGCATGAGGCAGCCTGTGAGGGTCTGGCTCTCGGGGCTGCTCCCCTAGAGACTGCGCGCTTCCGGGGCCCACGGTGGGGAGGGGGCTCTGTGGAGACCATGGAGCCTCAGCCATGGCTGGCGTCCCTCGTGGCCCTGGGTGCGCCAGTGTTCAGAATGGCGTGTGTCCTGCTCCTGGGGGCGTGGAGGCTGTGGTTCACCTGGGGTACAATAGAGTGCCCGTGGTGCTGGGCGTCAGCGTGGCCTCGTGGGAGGGGCGCTGGGGCGCTGGGATGGCGGTGCCAGGGGCAAGAGCGGCCATGGGCAGTCCAGGCCTCTCCACGCAGAGAGCCTGTTCTGGTTGGGATGTCCCTGGCTGCACGGCTGTCCAGACGGGCGGGGGCATCTCTGATGAGCTGTAGCCTCCCCGCGGGGGCGAGGGAGCCCTGGTGAACCCCCCAGCCGGTCACTGTCCACAAGTGGACCCTCTGCTCACTCAGCCTTCCCTGGCCACACGGGCACTTGGGCCTGTGGCTGTGCCCATGTCCTGTGCTGGACCAGGAGGGGTCAGACCATCTGCGGGTGGTCAGCCCTCCCCCCTGGAATGTTGCCCCCCCCCCCCCCCNGTGAGCCTGGCCCCAGACAGGGAGGCGCGATGAGTCAGAGTTTGAAGCCACATTTGAAGCCACGGGACGTTGAGATAGCCCAGGGGAATTCCATGGATGGGCCGGCTGGCGTGGAGCCTGACTGCCCAGTGCAGGGGCGGTGGCCGGGCGCGCGTGCTGTGAGCAGGGAGGTGGCGGCTCTGGAGGCCGT
The DNA here is from genome assembly GCF_008692635.1 of Crocuta crocuta. Classification (NCBI taxonomy): domain Eukaryota; kingdom Metazoa; phylum Chordata; class Mammalia; order Carnivora; family Hyaenidae; genus Crocuta; species Crocuta crocuta. The sequence goes on from NW_027551559.1 coordinate 11,042,988, forward strand.
GGGGCTTGGATGTGGAGAGGCCACCGTCACCGGCCTCTCTGCTGGGGGCTTCGTAGGGCCGGCGCATTGGTGTTCTGGGCACTGCCAGAGAGAGTGGGGCCCCTCACCCTTGCCGAGGGGCCGGGGCCACGTGGCATTGCCCATCCTCCCTCAGTGGTTGAGACCCAGGTGAATTTCAGAGTATTTCTTTCAAGGAAAGGGTCTCAAGTGCTCCCTGCTTAGGGGTGTGTGGCGGGCTTACCCTGTGTCTCCGGGGGGTGTGGATGGAGTTCTTGGGGCGTTGTGTGCCCCGTGGGGGCCGCCAGAGTGGGCCCGAGGTTTCTGTGCCACGTAGGATCCTGTCTGCCCTCCCCCGAGCCTGCAGGAGGACCCTCTGTCAGGGCACGTGGCTGGGTGACTCCCGGGCAGGTCCCGGCTCCTGCATCGGAGGACGGGTGACCTTGGGCCAGGGACACCTCCCCAGGGCTGCTGTCCGCAGGGTCCTCACCCCTGCATGGCTGGGGCGCTGCCGCAGGGACGGGCCAGGCGGGCGGGAACGCCTCGGGACGTGCAGCTGGCGTTCGGCCTGCCCGGGGTCTGTGTCACCCACCCTGGGGTGTGCGTTTTGTGAGCGTCGGCTGCTGCAGATGTGGGCCCGCGGGGCTGAGTGTGGTGTTAGGTGTTACCCACCGTGTGCGGGCCGGGTGCTTCCCTGTTCTTGGGGGGCTGTGCTGGCCGAGTGCTCCTCGGGGTACGTCGTCCGCAGCCAACAGCGCGCTGGGCGGGCGGGCCCTCCGCAGGGCTGGAGGAAGACCCGCTGCTGGGGGACGGGGGAGCCTTTGATGAGGACCCAGCGGGCCTGGCGGTGGCTGGCACTCGGGGACCCGTGAGCCGGTCTCCCGGGCATCGGATTTGGGCCTTGGGCCGTCAGGGCAGCTAGCTGTGGGCACCCGCTGGGGACAGGCCAGCGCGGGCCGGGCTCCCTTCGGGGGGCTCTAGGGCAGTGCTTTTGGCAGAGACAGAGCTCCGAGGCTTAATCCCTCTCCGTTTGTGGGAAGGGGGAGTTCCGAGTAGAGGCCTGGTCTGTGCGGGTAAGCCCGGCAGCTTCTCAGGACAAGGGCCAGACGAAGTGAGGGCCCCGGCCAGCTGCCTTCGTCCCGGCTCCCTGGTCACTGGCTGTTGGCATCATGTGGGTCCTTGAACCTCCTGCCAGGAGCCCCGGTGAGCAGGCCCTGACCAGGGGTCCCCAGGGGGGGACAGGGTGAGCAGGCCCTGACCAGGGGTCCCCGGGGGGGACAGGGTGAGTGGACCCGACCAGGGGTCCCCAGGGGAGACAGGGTGAGTGGACCCGACCAGGCGGCCCCCGTGTCCTGGGGGGGCGGTGGTGCACCAGGCTGCCTCCCTGGTGGGAGGGGTGAGGCATCGGTGCAAGTCTCAGCCTAGGTCTCCCGCCCCTGCGCCTCTGGCCGCCTGAGGTCAGGCCCTGGTGAGCCTTGGGCTTGTTTTCTTTCTGTTCCTTGGGCGGCTTCTTTTTGAGGAACGGTTGGGGGAGGAGACGGAGGCGCTGCCCTGAGTCCTGTGTGGTCTGGGGGGCGCCGACTCTCCTGCGTCTCTGGCACGGCACGTGGCTCCTCGTGGGGGCGGGGAGCTCGCGGACGCCCCTGGCCGCGTGGCCGGGGGGCAGAGAGTGTGGGGGACAGGGAGCTGGGGGCCGTCAGGGCTGTGCCGCTGAGTCTGTGTCCATTCGGTGGGGGTGGTGGGCGCGTGGGTGGCGTGAGCCGGGACTTCCTACCGGGCACTGGCCACGGCCGCTCCTGTGTCCTCATGGGTGCCTCAGTTTCCCTGCCCAGGAGCTGGCCTGTTGCAGGGGTGGCGGTGATGTCTCGGCTCCTCAGTCACTGGGGAGGGATCGAGTTGGGCCGAAACCAGAGGAGTAGCTGCGGGTCAGTCTTGGGTTTCCTCCTCGCTGAGCCGCGGGGTCTGCGCCACCGCCAGACGGGAGCCTGTGTGGTAACAGGAGCCGTCCCAGGAGGCGGCTGAGGGCCCGGTGCCCCTGGCGGAATCGCACCAACCCCTCCTCGGGCCCCAGGTCAGCAACTGCAGGCCCTGACGTCGGGGAGGTCGCGGGAGAGGTCAGACCAGAATCGGCAAACAGCCGAGTGACTGATGGGAGTGGGGACCCGCCCGTTCCCTGCGCGGGGCGCACCCCTTTTCCCGGAAAGTCTGTGAGGCCTTCAGAGCTGTGGTCCCCAGAGATGCCCCACGGGCCTGTGTGTGAGTACGTGGGGAGCGAGCGTGTCTGCTTTTTTTGTGTCCGTGTGCATGTGATTGTGCACACGTGTGGTCCATGTCTGTGCACATGAGTGTGCCCCTGTGCCGTTCCTGTGTCGGTGCGTGTGTGAGTGTGCACACGGGTGTGTGCGGGGTCTTAGCCTGGTCTCTTGTGCGGCAGTAGCGAGTTGTTGTGGTGGCCATGGTCCGGGGTGAAGGTGGCTGTCCGAAGCCTGTGTGACCCCTTCTCCCAGAGGTCCCCGAGATGGTCCCCAGGAGACTCCCTGCTTTTGGAGCTGCGGGCATGTGGGAGGCGGTGGGCGCCCGGGGGACTGTGCCTGGTCAGTGACGCTGAGTGGGCTGCTCCTGGACCTGGGTCGGCTTTGTCCCTGAGGCCACGCCACCCTTCTGACCACGAGGCTGCTAACGGGGGTCTGCTGGTTTGGGGTCACACCTGGTGTCACGTGGTGCTGGGGTCAGGATGCTTCTGATGCTTTGGAAGTGAGGGCTCTGTCCTTGCAGGGAGGCCCCCCTGCGACCCCTCAGGGGTGCTGGGCTCCATGTGGCCAGCCAGGTGCACACGGGTGTCACTCGTGTGTGGGTGGACCCAGCACTAGGGCAAATCATGCCTCCATCCTGCATCAGGGACCCCAGACTGGAGCAGAAGTGTGACATTGGCCTCAAATAAAGAGATTTGGTTTTGGTGGTGCACTGGGCATAGGGTGAAGGAGACTGATGAGTCTGTGTGGAACTTGGGAAGGAGTGTCTCGGGCATCCGTCCGCCCCCACTCCCCCCCCAGTCGTGGCCCCGCAAGCCAGGGTGGGCGGGCTCAGCGGGCACCTGAGGAGGCCCTTGGCCCGGCCGGGGCCGCGGGCAGGAAGGGCGTCCGCTTTCCCGTCGGCCTCGGCTCTCTTCCCTGCGGAGCACACGCGTTCCTGAGACGGCCCTTCCTTCCGCTTTCCTGGAGACCCGGGGTGGGAGAGGCTGGGGCGCCGTCCCAGAGCAGGATGCGGAGCGGGGTGAGCGGCCGTCTCTGGCCGGGCTGTGTGGGTGGTTCTTGCCCTCGTGATATTTCCTCTCGTTTCGACACGGAGACTGTTTCTGTTTTAGCCAGAAATGTGCCGTGACTATCACAGGGACTCTGACCTGAGCCTGGCAGAGGCTGGACACGGAACTCCCCCTCCGCCCCAGGAGGGGCCTGCCGGCTTGGATTCCGGAATGCAGGGTCCGGCACTGGCCCCGGATGTGAGCACGGAGTGCAGGGGGCAGGGCCCGGGGTCAGGAATCAGCCAGGGACGTGGAGCCTAGAAAGCCTTCATTCCGGACGTAACAACTTCAGAGAGGTCCTGGCCATGGGGGACGCTCCGGGGTCTGGCACCGGCTGCACCAGCGGGTCCCGGGGGTGGGGGGGACTCCAGCCTGCTGGAGGTGCCCTGCATGTCTGGGGTCCAGCAGAGCCGAGGAGAGCCTGTGTTTGGGGGCAGGAGGGGGTGGCCGCCCACCCTCACAAGGGAGTCTCTGCCCTTCCCTCCAGAGCGGGTCAGGGAGAGATGCTGGTAAAATCCCAGATGCAAAGCCCCAGGCGGAAGGAGGCGGGGACATTGTGAGGCTCAGTCAGGAGACTCGGCTGGACGGCTGGACGCTGTAACCCGAGAAGGGCCAGGGACGCAGTGGGGGTGGCCCTCGGGGCTGCTGTCGCAGGAATGGGGGCTGTGAGCTCCAGCCCTGAGCCGACC
>NW_027551559.1:11047025-11053420 GCF_008692635.1 Crocuta crocuta
CGTCGGTGGCCGGCCTCCCTGCCTCCTCGAGCCCCCGCCTCCCTTTCCTGGGGCATCGCCGCCCAGCCTGCTGCGTTTGCGCGGTAACGACAGGAGCCTGGAGAGTAACCAGATTCAGGCTTGCGGGGGAGGCGCTGTCTGCCAGGATGACTTTGCCCCGGTCACATCCCGTCTTCCCTGACCTGGGCGTGACATCACAGTCAGAGCTGGCGGGGGTGGGGGGGTCGGGGGAAGGCCTGCGGGCGAGTTCTGTGCCCAGCTGGGCGGTTACGCAGGCCTCAGGAGGGCGAGGCAGAGCCCCCGGGTGGGTGTGCGTCAGTGCTGTGGGGAGAGGGGGTGGCTTTCAGGGCACGCGTGTTGGGCTTTTTGCGTTGAGCTGACGAGGTGAGGACGTGGCTTCGTCTGAAGCAGCCTGCACAGGACGGGGACAAGGAAAGCACGGCTGGCCAGGGCCTCGCTCCCTGCGCCCACCTGTGCCCCGTCCAGGGTGCAGTTACTTCCTTAAGCCTTGAGTCCTGTACCAGCAGATGCCAGCCATCTGGTCCGTCGCTGGGAGAGCTCGTGCGTGGTCTCGGTCCCAGGCCAGGGCAGCTCACCAGGTGTGTGTTCCGTGGAGCAGGTGTAAGTGTGCACGGTGGCTGACGGTGGCTGAGGCTCCTCCGGGCTGCAGAGAGGAGCGATCCCTGAGGCACTGGTTTCCGCGGACATCTCTGGGGGGGGGGGGGGCTGGTGTAGGGGCGTTACCAGGCCCATCCTGCACGCTGTGCGGGGGGCGGAGGCAGGGGCTGCTGGGCAAGCTGGGGGCAGGCCAGGGTGGCTGGGAGGCGGGACGGCCCCTTCCCTGCTCGGCGGCTTCCTGGAGGCTCGCACACAGCTGCGTGTCCAGAGCCCTCTGCTGGGCTCACGGGGCTCACTGGGCTCTGCGGGCTATGGCTCGGCCACCTGCTGTTGTCAGTAAAGTTTTATTGGCACGTGGCCCTGCTGCCTGGCTCCAGGTGCTTGTGATGGTACCGTGGCCTTTTACAGAGGAAGTGCTGGACTCGTACTTCCCTCACGTGCTGTCTATTCTGGCATTAGCACGCTTGAAGGATCTGGATCAGGAGGTTTGTAGAATGCCACAGAATTTATGTGTGGCCGTTTTCTTGGGGTGGTTTTCAGGAGAAACACTTTGAGGCAGGAATGCCACGGGGTGTCCCATCATGATGTGGCCTGCGTGGCCCCAGATGACTCTGCTACTGGACATCTCACCTTTGTGCTGACCGTACAGGGACCTGCCCCTCCGTCTTTCACCCATTGGCCTCCGGGTTTCGCAGATTTTTGCCTGAACCTTTCACGCAGTGGTCACGAATGGTGGTCTGATGCCCGTGCGCCGGCGATCGTGAATGGCGCCTGCCTGTGTGTTTCCCGGGCCTCAATTCTTAAATTTTCTGTCTGTGGTTTCTTCAAGATAAAACTTGCTTCTTTACATATGAGTGAGCCCTACATTGCGGCAGCTTCTCTGGCTTTGCTTTTTAATGTTTGTTTAGTTTTGAGAGAGAGACAGAGCTTGCAGTCATGCAGGGAGGGGCAGAGAGAGGGGGACAGAATCTGAAGCAGCCCCAGGCTCTGAGCTGTCAGCACAGAGCCTGATGCGGGGCTCGAGCTCATGAACCACGAGCTCATCACCTGAGCTGAAGTCAGACACTTAGCCGACTGAGCCACCCAGGCGCCCCTCAACAGATGGGTTTTAAAGTGATGTCCGTAAAGGGGCAGCAAGTAGTGTTTCCATTCTCAGCAAGTAGTGTACACGCGGGTGAGCCAGAGCGGGTCCCCGAGGGGCAGGAGGTGGGAGTGGAGCTTGCCAGGGACGGTGTGGAGACTAGTCCTGTGCCCTCGAGGCCGGCAGGCAGGGGTGGGGCCATCCCTCATCACATGGCCCTCCGCTTCACTGCTTCACCGCGGCCCCGGAGGATGCTGGGAGGCTGGGCTGCCATCGACCCGTCTGTCCTCTGGTCCTTGTTATCGTGTGAATGACAAGGGACAAGCCCAGGTGCACAGCCTCCCCAGCTCCGGTGGGTGTTGGCCAGCGGAGGACCCCTGCCCTCTGGGGTGGGGCTGGGGAGTCCAGCTGGCACGGGGAGGGGGTTTGCTTCGAAACCCAACACGCGGCTTCGGCAGCCGCTCTGCACCCTGCTTGTGCGCAGACAGATCAGGCCCTGGGGTCACGGTTTTCTTTGTTCAGAGTTTGATTGTAACCTATTCTTCCTTGAAAAATGTGAAGTGGAATCAGTGTATTTGGAGGAAAAAGCAGTGAGAGGAAGCTTCAGACTTGTTGGGGACAGTGGGTGACTTTGGAGTGCCTGGGGGGTGGTGGGGACCCTGGGGCGGGTGCTGCGGAGGCCCACGTGGCCAGCCCACACTTTCCTCGAGGGAGGGCAATTCTCATGGCAGCTTCCTTCTATTTGAATATTTCCTAATTAAGTTATATATATATATGTTTATTTAGTGTTGAGAGACAGAGCATGAGCAGCGGAGGGGCAGAGAGAGAGGGAGACACAGAATCTGAAACAGGCTCCAGGCTCTGAGCTGTCAGCACAGAGCCCGACGCGGGGCTCGAACCCACGAACCGTGAGATCATGACCTGAGCCGAAGTCGGAGGCTCAACCCACTGAGCCATGCAGGCATCCTGCTTGATAAGTTTGTTTGCTCTCACTGTAGAGTTTGTAGAAGCTGTGAGGATGCAGAGTCTCTGGGGACCCGTTTCTGTCCCCTCCGCTGCCCTGTCTCTTCCTGAGCCGCTGTGGGAGGTGCCTCTCCTGGAAACAGGCGCTTTTCTCTCTATTGTGGCTCTTCCTCTGGCTTCACCAGTCGGCCCGGCAGTGTCCTTTTATCAGAGAACCTAGGCCATGTGCTACTCTGCACTGCCCCGTCTCTGTGCTGTCCCTGCTTCTGGAACATTCCATGCCTGTCTTTGCCCTCTGGGGAGTCACGTTCCTGAGGGGCCACTTCTGTGCTTGTCTGGCGTTGTCTAGGCTTCCAGGTGAAGTCACCAGTCACAAGTGTTCTCCCTGGGTGTTGGCTGGCTTGTGACCCCGGTGTTAACCTTGACCTTGGCTAGGTCAGTGGGCTGGCTTCTCCCCCAGGGCATGCTTGCCTTGTGATGCGGAGATGGTCTGGTGCAAGTGGCCGCAGCTGTCATTCCTGTGGTGAGTTTTCCCTCCCCATCCCTCCCTGTGGGTTTGCGGGGATGCAGCGGGCAGGTGTGTGTGTCTGTCCCCTGTTCACACGCGTGGGACTTGGCGTGTGTACTGTGACCTTGGATGCAGATTGTTTGGGGGTGGCCAGCAGGAGCCCCGTCACTGGTGCTCCGTCCCTTTGACGAGTGCTGGGGCCTCCTCGGCCTCAGGGAGGCCAGACGGGTACATGGTTAGAGGTGAACAGCCCCCCAACCATCTGCCCCGGCAGCGAGGCTCAGGTGTCCGCGTGCGCTCACCCAGATCTCCGGAAGGGGACCCCCCCCTGCCAAGGGGCCCGGTCTCCTTAGTTTCCTGGGTCTGCAGCACAGGATTCAGGCTGTGTGCAGGGCACTTGGGCCGCTCCTGCGAGCCCCCGTTGGGGGTGAGTGTGGCGTTCAGTGGAATACGGTCGTGAATTCCATTTACTGTTCTGTCCGTCTTTGTTCCTGTCTTTTCTTTCTCTACGTGTGAAACGTGGACACGGTCAGAGGCCACCCGCGGAGGCGCTGGTGCCGCGAGCTCGGGCTGAGGTCTGGAGGAAGACGTGGGGCGCAGACCACAGGCTGACGGGGCCAGCGGTGCTTGTGGAGGGGGAGGGCCGGTCTGCCCGGGGCTGAGGGGTCCTCTGCTGCGACGGCATGGCGTGCCGCTCTCCTGCCCCCGTCGCCTCGAGCCGCCGCGGGGGTGGGCCGGTGGACGCCCCCCGCGCTGCGGGTGCCTGAGGGGGACGGTGGCCCTCCCGTCTTGTGGGGCTTCTGTCAGAGAGTTGGGCCGTGGCGGGTCACCCCGCAGGGCCTGCCGTGCGTCTGGCCCCGTGCCCGGGGTCTGAGAAAGCTGCCTTTGGAGACTTTCCCGGTGTCCCTGCTCTGGGCCGCACGGTCTGTCAGGGATGGTGTCCGGAAGAGGCGTGGGGATGGCATGACCCCCAGGCTGAGGGGCCAGGGCAAGACCTGTGGCCCGCTGGGATCCGGGGGCCCGGACACGCAGTGAGGGCCCTGCTCCTGGGAAGGGGCGGCCGGGACTTGCTCCTGGCAGGAGGCTGCCCCGGGCCCCTCTCCCCGGGCCCCGCAGGTGGCGCCACGTGCCCTCGCGGAGGCTGAAACCCTGTGCTGTGACCCGCTCTGTGCTTTCCTCCTGGCGTCCGTGGACACCGTTCTGTGTGCACCAGAGCCCAGGATCTGGACCTTGGGCAGACCTTCGCTGTGGGCTGCGTGGTCCGGAGAACCCTGTGGCCACCAGTGGGCTGCGTGGTCGCCGAGCGGCCTTTTTACTCCAACTTGATTGTCGGAAGCGCCGCGGGTCTCGGTCTGGGGCTGTCTGGTTACCGCAGGGTTTGCACCGCGGCTGTGCCCGCCTGGACCCGCCCCTGCGAGCTGCACTCCCAGGACGGGGCGAAGTCGGCAGCGTGCCTTTGCTCTGAACACGTTACTGGTGAGGTTGATGTGTTCACGTGTGTCGGGCGTATACGTTCTTGTTAAAGCGCGTTGTGGCCCTGGAGAAATAGGTGAGGGGCGGGCGCCGCCGCGGCTACTGGTCNTGCGATGGCCCCTGTCTGTGGTGCAGGGGCGGGGGAGGGGCACCCGGTGGCCAGGCCACGACCCTGGCTTCAGGAACGGAAGCCAGGTCGCCGTCCCGTGTGCGGCGGGCAAGGGGGCACCTCTGCCCCCTCGGTGCCTGCTCCTTCTGCAGACCCCGTGGCACCAGGATGCACCCCTGCCTGCCCGTGTGCGGCCTTGCGGGTGGAGCTGAGGCGCCCTGGCCTGCCCTGGGCCTCCGTGTGGGCACCAAGGCCTCGTGGTGCAGCCCCCGCAAGGCGTGCGGACCGTCCCCCTGCGGCCAGCCTGCTGTCTGGGAAGCGGAGCTGTCCCGTGGGGGCTCCCGGGGGTGGTCCATGACACCCCTGTCCGGCATGCAGCCTGGGCCTTGCTGAGTCGTGGGAAGTGCAGTTCCGGGGAGGGGCAGGGTCCTGCCTGCGGGACGGGGTGTGTGTGTGTGTGCGCGCACGTACGTGTGCGCATATACACTGGTTGGTGGGGCCAGGGTCCTGCCTGCGGGACGGGGGAGGGTGTGCACGCGGCGGCTGTAACTGGGCTGCTGCAGCGCCTGCGTGTGCCTGGTCCTGGGCCCAGCTCCCAGGATGGTGTGACTTCCGCACGTGGGGCGTTGATTCCCGGGGACACGGGGGTCTGACCTGTGGGCAGTACTTTCCCCGCCTGGGTGCCTGTGAGAGGCAGCCCTTCCCACCCCACCCACCCACCTGTCCCTTCCGGCCTTGCCCCTGCTCCAGCTGGGACAGGGGGCTCCTCTGTTACCAGCCCTTCACTCTGTGTTCTTGATCTTTCATGTGGGGAAACTGAGGCAGGGAGGGCTGGGCTGCCCAGGCACCAGACCCTGGGCGAGGCGTGCGGCCTTGCAGCTTCCTGAGCAGCCAGGCCTGGGCCGCAACCCTGAGGACCATCTCTGCGGGGGCGGCAGGGTCACATGCACGCCTGCCGGTGACGTGTGTGTCTGTCCCCGCAGCCCCGAGCCTGCCTGGGGGAGGGCGGAGCCTCCTGGTGTCTCACGGGGGTCCCCCCAGGCTTTCGGGGCGGGGCTGGGCGCGCGGGGTCTGCAGCGGCCCCTGCCTCCTCCAGCTGCTCCTGAACCTGACCCCAGCGCTTTCCCCACCAGGAGATGGAAACTCGCGAGAAAACAGCCCGTTTATCAACCACGTGGAGGTGGAGCCCGAGAGCTTCTTTGAAGGAAAGAACATGGCGCTGTTCGAGGTGACGCACGCTTCCTTCTGTAGAAAGTGTGAGGGCCGAGGCTTTAACTGGGCCACATACAGGGCGAGGCCCCGAGACCCCTCGGTCTGGTGAGGACCTGGGGGGCGGGCGGAGGGCCGGCCTCCCGATCGGACGGCGTGTGACCTGGGCCCCCACCTCTGCTCCTGACCCCGACCGGGGACCTGGTGTGCGGCGTCCGGGGCGGCAGGGGCCCGCCTCAGCCCTGCGGCCCCGCGTGTGCAGCGGGAAAGCGCAGGGCCGCGCTGGGCGTCACTGCAGCGGGCTCGGCGACCCGGGGAACTGACCCGCAGCGCGGCCCCAACAGGAGGAGATGGACAGCAATCCCATGGTGTCCTCCTTGCTCAACAAGCTGGCCAACTACACCAACCTGAGCCAGGGCGCCGCCGAGCACGAG
>NW_027551559.1:11054083-11067657 GCF_008692635.1 Crocuta crocuta
CCCCCCCCCTCCCGCCCCCCCTTCCCAAGTCCCAGGAAAACACTGCTTTTTGTCTCTCTTCTACATGAGGCTCAGTTAAGGGTGGAAAGGGGCTTTTTTCGACCTTCCACAGTGATCATTTCCCTCGGCTCTTGGCTCTGCCAGTGCTGCCCGGAGGTTCTGTGCCTCGGTCATGAAGCAGGGCGGCGGCCGGGTCAGCAGGGCGGAGCTGGCGTGGGGCCTGAGCTCCTGGCCTCCCCTCGAGGGTTCCTGCAGCTGGGTGTGTAGCATGGGGGCCCCCCGCCCGCCCCCTCCTCTGCGCGCCCTGCCCATGGCGCCAGCCCTGGTGCGCAGGGGCCCGCTTGTTCCCCACGTCCTGCCTCCACCCCGACCTTGGCTGTCAGGAAGTCGGGTCACAGACGGCACCTCTTACTGCAGACCGGCAGGAAGGATTCTCCCGTTCCCTGGCCGCTTGGGCCGCTTGGGCACGTTTGCTCTGTGTTTGCCGAGTGCCACTTACTTAGCCTGGAGTGAGAGACGTGGGGCGTGGGGACCGCCTCCCCAGCCCCGGCCGCCCTCCTGGGGGCGGGAGCAGTGCCCTGAAGGGCCCTCCCCAGCCGCCAGGAGCCCGTGGCTGCCCCGGTCACAGGGCACCTGCTGATGGGTGTGCTGGTGCTTCCCACGTGCGCCGGGCACTGCCTGTGGCCTCACAGGCTCTTCTCTGCTCCAGACTCGGGGAGCCACAGGCGTTTTCTGGGCAGGCAGCACACGTCTGTCCCTGTCCCTCTGTCTGTGTGCTGGAGCTGATACGGTGCCCGCTGCCTCCAGGAGCAGGTGCTTCGCGGTCGTGGGCCTGGGTGTGCTTGCTTCCTGGGACCCGCTTTGGCCCCCGCCGGCTCCCCCGCGGTCCCCAGGCACCCCAGCTCAGCCCAGGGCGCCCTAGCCTCCCCCTGCATGGAAGCGCAGCCCAGACCCTCCACGTGGTTTTTGTGGCGATACAGTCTAAATGCCCAGCTCGGGGAGCCTGTACAGCACGTGGCTCGGACCTGGCAGCTCAGCTGTCTGGCCTGTGTCCCCTGGAGGCGCCAGGGCAGGTGCTGCAGGCTGGATTTCAGTCACAGGAGGGACCCAGCCGCGCCGTGACCCTCCGCACACCCACTGTCACCAGGTGGACATACTCTGGGACGGATCAGCCGCCCCACTTAGGACTGACCAGGTCCTCTGGGTGTGGATGCCCGGCCTTGGTACCCACCCCCGCCGCGGCAAGGTCTCGAGCTCCCGGCCGGCCGGGCCGATCTGTCATAGCTGCCTGTAGGCGTGAACGGGAGACCCTTCCCTGGTGACCTGGGGCCCTGCCAGCTGCTGGGCGCAGAGCAGCGGGCACCTGCGTCAGCTGGGGGGTGGCNGCTCGAGCTCCCGGCTGGCCGGGCCTATCTGTCAAAGCTGCCTGTAGGCGTGAACGGGAGACCCTTCCCTGGCAACCTGGGGTCCTGCCAGCTGCTGGGCGCAGAGCAGCGGGCACCTGCGTCAGCTGGGGGGTGGCTGCCTGGCACTTACCCTTGAATGAGAAGCCGCTGCCTGCCTGGCACCACCCTTCCTTGGCCAGTGCGTTCCCAGTTTACACAACTGGAAGGTCCCTGAGTCGCTCGACGCCTGCCCTGTGGCCACCCGAGGGGGCGCACAGAAGCCAGGCACCCCGTGGGTGGGCAGGCCTGGGCCCTGTGTTAAGAGGGAGCTGAGCGTCCCAGGCATTAAGATGCCCACATGCGCGGGGGTGCCCTTGGGATTTTGCCCAGGCTTGGAGGGTCCCACGGGCTCTGGGGCCCTGCCCGTCCAGGCTCGCCGGGGCAGGCGTTCTGTGCAGAGGCCCGTCCTGGGGCCCTGAGCCCGAGAACCGCCTGCAGGCCCTTGGTGGCAGCCTGTTTTCATTCACAGGAAATTATTTCAAAGCAGATCTTCCCCAGTTTCTTGGTTTTGTTTGTTTTTAATTCACCTGGACTTGAGACGTTTTTCCTGTTGAACATCATCTCGCCTTTTCAGACAGCCTTTCAGCCTCGAGTCTCGGTGGGCCCGCTGACCGTGGCATCGTGCCGGCAGTCAGCGCATGGACTGGGACCCTGGCATTGTCTGCCTGGCCGATGTGCTGAGCCACGGGGGCGCCCAGACTTACCGGGCCTCTGCTGGACAGGGCCCCGCCCTGGTCCTCAGCGGCGACGTGGTCCTCCCCGGAGGCCTGGCTTCCTGGAACCCGCGAGGCCCGTGCAGCTGGAGCATGTAGCCCCACAGCTTCCCTCCCTCGCTCTTCTGTCCCGGGGGCCCTGGGGCAGGGCCGCGGGTCTGGCCGCCTGCAGGTGCTGGTCCAGCCTCCCCGAAACAGGAACTGCCGTGCTTGCTTTCAGAGCCCGCGCATGGGCACCTTCATTGGCGTCTACCTGCCCTGCCTCCAGAACATTCTTGGCGTGATCCTCTTCCTGCGCCTGACGTGGATCGTGGGGGCGGCTGGTGTCCTGGAGTCCTTCCTCATCGTGTTCATGTGTTGCACCTGCGTGAGTGACTGTAGGTCCCCGGGCGGGTGGCGTGCGGACCTCAGGGACCCATCCGTGTCGATGGCTGGGGCTTTCCGGGAACGCTGTGCCCAGACCCCAGGGCTCATGCCCAAGGGAAGTCAAGCTGTGTGGGGCCGGCCGGCCAAGGCTGGGCTAGTGATGGGCCACGTCTGTGGAAGGGCTCTGGGGCGCACGGCCTCCGTGTCCTGGGCACCTGCTCCCACAGCCTCTGCCCGACCTGCCTTGCTCTCACTGCAGGGACTGTAGCAGGCTGTCCCAATCCCCCAGCGTCACCTGGAGGCCTCTGGCTGAAATTCAGACAACCAAGCGAGAGTCCCTTGACCTGGCCCCCTGGGGACCTGCCCGTGCCCTCCACGGCTTCACGGGCTGTGTTGTGGCTGCCTAAACTGTCCCTTCCTCCTGTGAGGTTGCTTTCACTTGAGGAACCTGGAAATTATCTGGAGTGATTGCCACAAAAACATAGAAACCGGGAATAAGAGGAGGGGCTTCCTTAAGCAGCACATGTGCCCAGCAGGACACTTCGCCACACCCCCGGGCAGGTGGACACGCGGGTGGGGCCCCCACACCCCCGGGCAGGTGGACATGCGGATGGGGCCCCCACACCCTCGGGCAGGTGGACACGCGGATGGGGCCCCCACACCCCCGGGCAGGTGGACATGCGGATGGGGTCCCCACGCCCCCGGGCAGGTGGACACGTGGATGGGGCCCCCACACCCCCGGGCAGGAGGGGTCCTACGAGGGGCTGCAGGAGCTCCGCCTCGGGGCTGAGTGGGAGATGAGGGGGAGCGTCCTGAGCCCGCGCGGCTGCTTGCCCGCAGTCCCTTTGTGATTGGGCCGGTGCGGCTTCCGACACATTCTCTCTTTTGAGAGGCTCGCCCGTGTCTTTGCAGACGATGCTGACCGCCATCTCCATGAGCGCCATCGCCACCAATGGTGTGGTCCCAGGTAAGGGTGCCGGGCAGGTCGAGTGGGGGGCCGTGCTCCTCGCTTGGCGTCCCGGCCCAGGATGCACCGAGAGCTGGTGTCCTGGCGCCCCCCACAGGCATCAAGGCGGGGATCCTGCACACACTTGTCCGCCAGCGCCTGGCCTGACACTCGATCCTGCTGTGAAATCGGGCTTCTTCGGGTGGGAACCCACGGAATACTTCCCGATACTCTGAGATCTCGCCTTTGTCCACTGGTCGGAGGTGCTGGCATTTTATGAGCTGATTCTTGCCTTTGGTTCTGAAGTTAATTTCCGCCAGACCCTCATTCTCTTGCTAAACCAAGTCATTTCTGAGGCTGAATGGGCGCCGCAGCAGGCAGTCCCTGCCCGGGAGGCTGGGGGCTCCCTCTCTTGGGGGCCCTGCCTTGACCTTGGAGCCCTGGAGTCACTGCTGTTCGTAGTGACCGTCCCTGGGACGGGGTCGGTGAGCCCCAGGCGAGGACAGGGAGCGGATGGTGTGCTGTGTGACTCCATCTCCAGGTCGCGGGGAGGCTGCCCCCGGCCCAGAGCCTCCCCCGGGGCAGCCGCGGTGTAGGCAGTGTAGACCCAGGGGCCTGCCGGCTGGGCCGTCTGGCGTGGGGCCCGGAGTCCGCTGTGGCGCCGGCGTGCTCTAGCGCGAGACGTGCTTGCGCGGCCCTGGCTTCCTTGGCCTTTTAGGGTCAAAGTGCACAGAATTGAGGGGTTGGGTCCACCGTCTGCAGCACAGCGAACGGGGCGACCCTCACCTGTTTCTGTGTCTGGTTTGCAGCCGGTGGCTCATACTACATGATTTCGAGGTCTCTGGGGCCTGAGTTTGGAGGGGCCGTGGGCCTCTGCTTCTACCTGGGCACCACCTTCGCCGGGGCCATGTATATCTTGGGGACCATTGAGATTTTTTTGGTAAGTGCTCTCTTTTGGGCTGGTTTTCCAGACCCCGAGGAGCCCAGCCCCTCACCCAGTCGCTCTGACGCTGTCCCCCTGGGCTCCTGAAGGCTGGCTGCCCCTGTCTCCTCGGAGTGGTGTGACCCAGTGGCCCTGCTGGCTGCCCGGCGGGTACCTGCCCAGGTGATGTGCTTGCCAGGGCCGGGCCTTCAAGGCCTTCAAGGACGCAGGGCCGTCAGGAGAGAGCTCGGCCAGGAATCTGTCCTTGCTGCCCCTCCCCCACTTACCTTGCACGTGCCCAGTAGGGCCTCCCAGATGGTACCATTGCCCTCGTGTGGTCGAGCCCGGTGGCCCTGGCCCCGCAGGCTGGGCTGGGGGCGCCGCCCAAGAGCAGCCTCCACGACACCAACCCCAGCGCAGCACCTCTGTGAGCCTTTCTTCTCCGCTCCCGTGCCTTGGCGGCAGCTCCCCAGGGCCCACCGTGAATGGATGCTGGGGGGCTGGGGGCCCCAGTGCGGGAGGGAGCCCAGCACCAAGCCCCGCAGACCAAGGTGCCTCCCCCGCGGGGCCGTCTTCCAGGCAGGGGAGGTCGACGGCCCTCCTTGACCCCTTCGCGCTGTGCCCCGCAGACCTACATCTCCCCCAGCGCAGCCATCATCCAGGCGGAGGCGGCGGGCGGCGAGGCCGCGGCCATGCTGCACAACATGCGTGTGTATGGGACGTGCACGCTGGTGCTCATGGCCATGGTGGTCTTCGTGGGCGTCAAGTACGTCAACAAGCTGGCCCTGGTGTTCCTGGCCTGCGTGGTGCTGTCCATCCTCGCCATCTACGCCGGCGTCATCAAGACCGCCTTCGACCCCCCAGACATCCCGTGAGTGCTGCACACATGCAGCTTCTCTCGGCCCGGGGCCGTGGCCGCGTGGCCGGGGTCGGGAGCAGCCGCCGGGACGCTCGTGCGCCTCTGACATCTGTGAGGACAGGATGGGTCTGGCGGAGGTCGGGGTGCACAGGGTACTGGTGGCCCCGAGGACGGTCAGGCGTCACTGAGCACTGGGGTGGCCTGTTCTCAGTGTGCCCTGTGCCCGGCTCCCCTCGTCCTCACAGAAGCCCCCATGTGCGTTCCTTTCTTGACCTTCTTCTGGATGTGGATGCCAAGTCCCAAGGTCACAGCCAGTGATTGAGCCGCAGTGTGTCCGGTGCTCAGACACCAGGCCGGCCAGATGGGCCCAGCACCCACAGGGCGGGTCTAGGGGGAGCCTGATGGGGTGCATGGCCGCTGGCACCAGCCCCCAGCTTCTCCACACGGAGGGGGTGCCTGTGTCAGACGCCCCCGGGCGGGACTCACGCTGTGAGGAGCCCGTGACCCGGGACTGTGGTCTCGAGGGGCTATTGGGGTCCTGTTTCAACCCCCACCCCCCAAGGCTCACGCAGCGTTCCCATCCCACAAAGTGGGGCATCAGGGCGATGTAGCGGCCCCTGGCCCCGGTCGCCCGAGAAAAGCAGTCGTAGTTTCAGAAGTGGTCCCAGCCCCTCACGCCCGGCCGCCCGCCCTAGGGTCTGCCTGCTGGGGAACCGCACCCTGTCGAGACGCGGCTTCGACATCTGTGCCAAGGTCCACACCCTGAACAACAGCACGACGCCCACGGCGCTCTGGGGCCTCTTCTGCAACAGCTCCATGCCCAACGCCACCTGTGACGAGTACTTTGCCCAGAACAACGTCACGGAGATCCAGGGGATCCCCGGCGTGGTCAGCGGCGCCCTCCTGGGTGAGTGTTCCCGTGTTCCGGGTGGGGCCCCGCCTCCCCACAGCCGACCCGCCGGGCCGCTGTCTGTCGTCCCCAGAGCTGCCGTCACCACAGAGGGTGCAAAGCCCACAGATCCGTAGACTCTGTTTCTAGGAGTTTGCCACTACTGCACGGGAATTTTCCAGGTTCTCAGCGGAACTCGCAGGGCTTCTCCATTTCTGTTCTTCTGGGAGACAAACTTCGCGTCTTCCTGTGAAGTTGGAGCCCGTGGGAGCTCAGGAACCCTTTGCCACCAGCCGCATCTGCTGGGGCCTCTCTGAGTCAGGACCTCCGGCAGAAGGTTCCGGAATGCTGTTACTGCCCTGTTGTTGCCGCAGATAACCTGTGGAGTGCGTATGCAGACAAAGGGGCGTTTGTAGAGAGGAAGGGCACACCGTCGGTGCCCGTGCCAGAGGAGAGCAGGGCCAGTGGCCTGCCCTACGTCCTCACTGACATCATGACCTACTTCACCATGCTGGTCGGGATCTACTTCCCCTCTGTGACGGGTGAGCCCCCCCCCCGCCTCTGCGCACACGGGCCCTGGTCCCCTCACTCTGCACTCAGCCCACGACACTGGCCGCAGGCCTCTGCCCCCACGCCGCGTGAGGTTCGGGCCTCTGCCCCCGCGCGCTGTGTGGGGTTCAGGAAGTGGCTTTGTCCCGAGCTCTCCAGAGAGGCTGGTGTCACTCAAAGGAACCGTGACAGTGGCGGCCAGGAGTGGACACGCTTTCGTCCACGCCGGTGCCTCCTCCCCTGCACGCGCGCACATGCACCCCCTGCTGGGACAGCCCTGGGCTGCCGTGTGCGCAGCGGGAGCCCCCACCGCCCCAGCCTGGCGCTGGCTGCCGGAGCCGCCTGCCGCCGATGGTGTGTCTGCCCGTCTGGCACCTGCGGGGGCCGCTCGGCCGTGCTCCCGCTCCCGGAGCCGGGCCTGCGTGGCTGCCTTGCCCGGCTCTACCTGCGCACGCGCTGCAGCTGCACCTCAGCTGGGGGGGGCACTTCTGTCTGGTCCCACCCCCTCCCCCGCCCCCCGTGCATCCCAGGCGTGGTAAGCTGTCCTTCCGCGGGCTTCTGTAGGTATCATGGCGGGCTCGAACCGGTCTGGGGACCTCAGGGATGCCCAGAAGTCCATCCCCACAGGGACCATTTTGGCCATCGTGACGACATCTTTTATCTGTATCCTTAAAAGGGCCGAGGTCGGGGGGGCACAGGCAACCAGGCGAGGGTGGCCCCAGGCTCTGAGCCCTGGCCGCTGGGGTGGGCTTCCTGGGCCCCGCGAGTCCTGGCCGTCGCCCCTGAGACGGAGCTGGGCCGGCGTTTGTCTTATAATACTGACCTTCGTGGCTGATTCTGGCGCGAGTCGTCCATAAGCTGCACGTACCCCTCATGTCATCCCACGTAACGTGTCACTAACGCATAGCCGCTCCCCACCGAGCGAGCCGGGCGCCCTGCCTGGTCCCCATGGAGGTCATGCATCAGACTGTGTGCAGCCTGGCTCACCTGGCGGATGGGGTGGTGAGGAAGGTGCCCTGAGGGCCACCGGGCCTGGCGGGCGGGGGCGGGCCGGTCAGGTCTGCCTGCAACCCGGGCCCCGTGGCCACAGCATGTTTGGGCCGCCGCTTCCTTGACCTGAGACACAGACCTGTCCTGCATCGTGCTCTTCGGGGCCTGCATCGAAGGAGTGATCTTACGAGACAAGTACGTTGCTTTCCACGTGCAGCTTCTCGAAGCTTCCACTTCCTCATAGAGGGTCGCATTGTTGACCGTGGGACCCCCCCTGCCCCCCCCGCAGGACTTCAGGCTGCGAGTGATGGAGCAGGAAGCCCCGTGGCCCCTCCGTGGGGTTCTGTTTGGTCCACGTGTCTATCCTCTTCTGCTCCAGCCCGGGAGGGGGGGGCACAGGGCGGCCTCTGAGCCCGGGAGAGCGCCGGGGCTCCGTGCAGTCCCTGACCCCGAGGCCGCGGCGATACGCTCCCACGCGGGTGGCGGTGGCTTCCCTGCTCGTAAGAGGGACGCTCGGGGTGGGAGCGGCCGCGTTCCCGCTCAGAATGTCTGAAGCCCTCCTGCCCCTGCCCGCAGGTTTGGGGAGGCCCTGCAGGGGAAGCTGGTCATCGGCATGCTGGCCTGGCCGTCGCCCTGGGTCATCGTCATCGGCTCCTTCTTCTCCACCTGCGGCGCGGGTCTGCAGAGCCTCACGGGTGCACCACGGCTGCTGCAGGCCATCGCCCGCGACGGCATCATCCCCTTCCTGCGGGTGAGCTGGGCGGCCGCCCCTCTGAGGCCAGTCCGCAAGGGTCCCTGAGGGTCTGCCCCCAGAGCACGACCTTCACTGTCCCAGACTGTGGGCCCCGGGGACCCCAGGCAGTCACTGCTGTGGGAGCAGCGAGGAGCCCCCTCCTGCTGGGGGGGAGGGGGTAATAACTGTCCTGTCTGTCCTGTGGGGGGGCATCTGTCTGGTGGGGGGGTGGCCTGTGGGGGGCCGTCTGTCCTGCTGGGGGTCGTCCTCTATTTGGGGTGGAAACTTTCTGGAATGAACTCAAGGGCTCACATCTCAGTGTCCTGGGGCCCCCCTACCACACGCTGCAGGCTGGGGGCTCAGACAGCCTGAGCGGACGTGTGCACGCGGTCTTCTCCGAGGCCTCACGTGGCCCCCCCTCCCCGAGGCCTCACGTGGCCTCCCTGCACCTTCATGTCTTTATGCGAGGTCACCAGGCAGGACTGGTTCTGCCCCAGCGGCTTTGGCCCCCGTAAAGCTCACGCCTGCAAACGTCGTCCCCTCCTGGGGGCTGGAGGTTGGGTGTCTGCTCTGGACGCAGCTGGAGAGGGTGCCGGCCCAGCTGTGCAAACCCGCTTCTGCTTCCGTCACGTCCCTGAGGCCCTCTGGGGCTGCGCCTGAGAACCTGGGCCTCTCACCAGGACGCCAGGCGTTCCCGGGGCCCCCGCCACGTCTCAGCAGCCCCCCTGCCCTTCCCTGCAGGTGTTCGGTCACGGGAAGGCCAACGGGGAGCCCACGTGGGCCCTGCTGCTCACGGCCCTCATCTGCGAGACCGGCATCCTGATTGCCTCCCTGGACAGCGTGGCCCCCATCCTCTCCATGTGAGCGGCCCTGGGCACGGCGGAGGGGTGTGGGGACGGGCTGTGGGGACGGGCTGTGGAGAGGTGGCCGCCGCTTGTCGCCTGCGCGCCCCTGCTCTCGGGGCTGGCCTTCTGCTCGGGACGATGGGTGCGTGTGGTCACTGGGCTGGTGCTGCGGACGCGAGGGGTCTGGGAGACCCCTGTGGGGGGATGGTATGCAGACGAGGGACCTGCTCCCTGGAGCAGGCGGCCAGGCGCCCGCAGGACGGGGCGGCGTGTCAGCCGGGAGCCGCGTGGGACCCGCCCCGGCCCTCTGTGCTGTGTTCACTCCCAGGTTTTTCCTGATGTGCTACATGTTCGTGAACCTGGCCTGCGCCGTGCAGACCCTGCTGCGGACGCCCAACTGGCGCCCACGGTTCAAGTACTACCACTGGTGAGCGCCGAGCTGGCAGGTGGCCGTGGCCTGGGCCACCCAGGCAGCCTGTGGCACGTGGTCCCCCGGGGCTTGGCCCCAGTCTCCCCGGGCCCAGAGCGATTGACCGCGGCCGCTCGGTCCTTGCGCTGCCGCCATGTGTGGCAGATGCGTGAAGCCCACTGTGCGCTGTGCCCGGCGGGCGTTTGAGTGCCCTGGGGGCGGGGCAGGCATACCGGTGGGCACGGAGCCAGGACTGTTTCAGCCCCCAAGAGGGGTCAGTGGGGGGACCCGATCTCAGGGCATCGTTGCTGCTTTCTCACGGTGTCTGGAAAAGATCTTGGCGGGGCCTGTGAGGTTTCGGGGTTCGGCTGTGGGCAGCCACGTGAGGTGTGTGTTCCCCAGGGCGCTGTCCTTCCTGGGCATGAGCCTGTGCCTCGCCCTGATGTTCATCTGCTCCTGGTACTACGCCCTGTTCGCCATGCTCATCGCCGGCTGCATCTACAAGTACATTGAGTACCGCGGGTAAGCCGCTGCAGGGCCTGGCCTGGGCCACGGGGGGGCCGCAGGCGGAGGGGCCACTCTGGCTGTGACACCTTCGTGTGGTTTTTCAGAACTTTGAAGTTGTCCAGTGACAGCACTGGTGTGTGAGGGACCCTGCGTCCCGCAGCGCCTGGCCCATCCCTGGGCTGTGTCCCTTGGGCGCCTGGCCCCTCTGGGGGTGGGGTCCCGGCTGCTGCCCACCGAGCCCGCTCTTTCCAGGAGGTTTAGCAGGAGTGTCGGGCTGTGACCACGTGCTGGGGAGGCCAGGCTGGCGGTGCTCACCAGTGTCCACGCACACAGAGCCGTGTCCCCGACTCCCATGTCCCGCCCATGGTGGCTTCTCGGGGAGCCTGTCCCCGGGGGCCTGAGGCCTAACCGCTGCCGTTTCCTCACAGGGCCGAGAAGGAGTGGGGTGACGGCATCAGGGGGCTGTCACTAAACGCTGCCCGCTACGCCCTACTGCGCGTGGAGCACGGCCCTCCCCACACCAAGAACTGGCGGTGAGCGCCCTGGCTCACCCCGAGTTGGCTTCACACCCCCTGAGCCCCCAAAGCACCATCTCTAACATCACTCTTCAGAGAGGGAAATTTGCTCCTTCCTCAGGGGAGCAGTGGTCTCAGAAGCTTCTAGCACCTTCTCTCAGTTCATGTTGGTTGGCCACGGTGTGATCAGCATGTCTCTGGGTGCCAGGCCAGACCCAGGTGGCATGGTGGGTGGGGAACGGGGTGAGCCGACCACCCGGGGGTGCTGCTGAGGGTGGAGGGGAAGTGTGAGGGCGCCTGCCGCTCGTCTCCCGCTGCTGGAAGCACGGAGAAGGCCGTGCCGGCGAACAGCGGTGTCCCCTGCACCAAGAACCCCGCGGCCTGCCCGCCGGCCGGTGACGGGGTGACGCCGTCTCTGCCGCAGGCCGCAGGTGCTGGTGATGCTGAGCCTGGACGAGGAGCAGTGTGTGAAGCACCCTCGCCTGCTGTCCCTCACCACCCAGCTCAAGGCCGGCAAGGGCCTGACCATCGTGGGCTCCGTGCTGGAGGGCACCTACCTGGACAAGCACGCGGAGGCCCAGCGGGCCGAGGAGGTGGGCGGCGCTCGGCGCGGGCGGAGGGGGCGGGTGGCCCGCTGGGTCCCGCCTGGGCTGCGCCGGAAGGTCAGGGCGCGGTTCTGTGCGTCTCGCCGCTTTCTGGTTTCGAGGACCGCGGTTGTGGGGTGGCACTGCGCAGGCGGGAGCTTCTGGGGCCGGCTGGCGCGGGTGGGCCCGTGAGCGCAGGGGCCGGGCTGGAGGGGACGCAACATCCGCGTGTGTGGAAACGGCCTGATGTCCGCGTGTTTCCAGGCAGAAACACTTCCGTGTCTGGGTGTCCGTGTCCGTGTCCGTGTCCGGAGCAGGAGGCGTGGGGCACCGGCTGTTCGCAGGCTGCCTCCCTGCTTGCCCCGTCTGCCTCCCTTCCTCACGGGTCCAGCCGCCCCCCCTGCCCCCCCATCTGCGGTCATGCAGCTGCCGTGGGTCTGAACCCGGGTTGTGCCCAGAGGCTCGTGCAGATTCAGGGCAGTGGGGCGGGGCTGCAGGACGCTGGCCTCCGAGCCGGACAGTGGTCTGCGGACGCAGCGGGGTCGGGAGGGCAGCGGGCGCTGGGGCTTCTCCTGCCCTCCGCCCTCAGCCCACGGGCTCAGGCGCGGCGGTTTCTGGGTGCAACCGATGGAGGTCGCTGGGTCGTCCTTGTGATGCTCACACTGCCCATTTCTGGCCGGGGCTGTGCCCTCGGGGCCCCCGCCTGTGCGTGGCGACAGGCGCTCTGCCTAGACCCGAGGCGTGGCGGGACAGGCCCTGGCGTGAATTCCGCCATAGCTCGAGGGCCGCGCGGTCTCCGGGGAGCCTGCTGCCCGGCCCTGCGAGGGAGGTGGGAGTCCATGAGCCAGGGCCCAGGGCGGTACCCGCGTGGCTGGAGTCACCGTCCCTGCCCCAGTCTGGACACCGCTGGCATCACCTGACACACGTGGGTCTGTCCCTTGTGGGCTGAGACAGTCCTGTAGAAAGGGTTGCGCACACTTGGGCCGTAGGTCAGTTTTCTGTTCTGGAAGAGTGTGTGTGTGTCCGTGGTGGCCTCGTGGGATTACTTTCGTGGAAGGCTGAGCGTTCTGTCCTGCTCTCGTGCCGAGGGGTCCCCGACGTCCCTGGGACGGAAGCTCTGTTGTGAGTGGTCTGTGGGCAGGTTTTCCCACGGCGGAGCTCGTGGGGCAGAGCCTCCCTGGCCGCGTGCGCTCCACGGGCCTGGGCCCAGTTCTGGCTTTGTGGTCTACCGGGCGGTCTGCGTGCCGTCTGGGGACGGCTCCTGTGCCAGTGGCTTGGCCCCGTCACTGCCCTGGTGGCACCCCAG
This sequence comes from Crocuta crocuta, assembly GCF_008692635.1. Classification (NCBI taxonomy): domain Eukaryota; kingdom Metazoa; phylum Chordata; class Mammalia; order Carnivora; family Hyaenidae; genus Crocuta; species Crocuta crocuta. The sequence continues at coordinate 11,066,662 of NW_027551559.1, forward strand.
CTATACGGCAGGTGTGGGGCTCTGGGGCCTGGCGTCCCCGAGGGGAGGGGACGCTGTGAGCTGTGTCTCAGGACGCGGGCCCAGGGGCCCCTGGTGCCCAGGCTCCCACGCTGGCCGGGTGGGGGCGCCGGGCGTCCCCTGCTGTGCCCATGGAGCCAAAGCCAACGGGCCTGGTTGGGCCTGGTCGGTCCCGCTGGGGTTCACGTGCCGGCCGGGAGGCGGGGAAGGGCGAGGCCCGCTGTCCCCGGAGCGTGCATGCCGTGTGGCCCTGACTGTGCGCTCGGTCCCCTCACGGTCCCCCCACGTGCCTCCCCAGAACATCCGGTCTCTGATGAGCACGGAGAAGACCAAGGGGTTCTGCCAGCTGGTGGTGTCGTCCAGCCTGCGCGACGGCATGTCCCACCTGATCCAGTCTGCTGGCCTGGGGGGCATGAAGCACAACACGGTGCTCATGGCCTGGCCCGAGTCCTGGAAGAGGGAGGACAACACCTTCTCCTGGAAGAACTTTGTCGGTGGGTCCTGGGCCCCGGCCGTGCGCCCCGGGGGTCGACCCCTCCTTGGAAAGCCTCACCGCCCCCGGCGCGCCGGCCCTGCCCCCGCAGACCCCTCGGGCCCCTCCGGCCGCCCCCAGGGCGGGGCTTCCCAGGGGTGTGGCCTTGCCGCTCCCCCGCCGCGGTGCCCGTGACCCGCAGCTGTCTGTCCACAGAGACCGTCCGAGACACCACGGCGGCACAGCAGGCCCTGCTGGTGGCCAAGAACGTGGACCTGTTTCCGCAAAACCAGGAGCGCTTCAGTGACGGGGACATCGACGTGTGGTGGGTCGTGCACGACGGGGGCCTGCTCATGCTGCTGCCCTTCCTGCTGCGGCAGCACAAGGTGGGCCAGGGCGCCCAGGCCCCGCGCTGGGGACAGGGGCGTCTGTCACATGGGGCAGGTGGGGGCAGGGTCTCGGGGTCACACGGGGCAGGCGGGGTCCCGGGGGCACAGGGGGCAGGC
>NW_027551559.1:11067928-11078066 GCF_008692635.1 Crocuta crocuta
CAGCCAGGTGTGGAGGAAGTGCCGGATGCGCATCTTCACGGTGGCCCAGGTGGACGACAACAGCATCCAGATGAAGAAGGATCTGCAGATGTTCCTGTACCACCTGCGGATCAGCGCGGAGGTGGAGGTGGTGGAGATGGTGAGGCGTGGGGACTGCCGGGCGCCCTGCTGGGGCCACGTGGCTCCGGGCTGGGGAGTCCCCGCCCACCTGTCGCAGTGCCGGGCTGGCCTGCGCTCAGGCCTGGGCCTCGCCCCTGGCGGTTCCGGGGGCACGTTCCGTGTTGTGGATCCTGCCGCGCCGTTTAGATTTGTCTGACGTTTTTCTCCTCGGGCCGGGCTGGGTTTACGAGTCTAGGGGCTTCTGGCAGTGGTAGCAGAGCTGACGCGCCCTGCTCAGCGTGTCCTGAAAGACGATGTGACACCCAGCCTGTCACAGCTTGTGAACCCGGGGCCCGGGCCCCTGGGCTGTGAAGCCCGTGGTCCCACCTGCGGGCCCTCGGGTGGGAGCGTGTCCCCAGGCCCACGGGAACCTCTCACGCCCGTAACATCTCCCCGGGCAGCAGCCCCTGGCAGGCTGGCGGGAGCGGTGAACAGGGCTCAGGCCCTCGGGACAGAGGGGGCGGTGTGTGCCCGACACGGACCCCACCCAGGGCAGGGGAAGGACCTGGGGCTGCCCACCAAGCGTCAGGCCAGGGGGCTGGAGGAGACCCCGACCCCGAGGTCAGCAGGCGAGCCCCAGCCGTCGGCTCTCGCGGCACAAAAATGGCTCCTGTTGGCTGCGGTCTCAACTTCGTACGGGCCGTGGCTCGAGCTTGGCGTGGGTTCCCGTCAGGGGCTGCGCCGCGGGGCAGGGACGGGCCCCCCCCCCCATCATGGTCACAACACGGACACACGGACACGCTCCTGCACGCGTGCCTTGGGAAACACACACTGCGCCTGGGGCGCCTCTCACTTCCATGTCCGGGGACCCCCAGGTGGAAAACGACATCTCGGCGTTCACGTACGAGAAGACGCTGATGATGGAGCAGAGGTCCCAGATGCTGAAGCAGATGCAGCTGTCCAAGACGGAGCGGGAGAGAGAGGTGCGCGTGCGCGCTGTGGGTGCCAGCAGGTCCGGGCCTGGGGTCCCTGGAGCCGTGCGCCCCCCAGGCTGGGTTCCCCGAACGGGCAGTGGCACGACTCTGCCTCGGCCTGCTCTCCCTGCGCCGTCCCGGGTGTGAGGCTCGAGCCCTCCAGGGCCCCAGGGCGCCCGCGCACACACGCGGGGTGCTCAGGGCGAGCGCCTGCCGTATCGAGTGCAGGCGCTCCCTATCCCTGGCCTTTCCTCTGTGGGCTTCAGAGCCAGGGCGGGAAGCAGAGGGGAGGAGGGGACGAGTTTGGTCTGGAAGCCGGGGGTGGGGTGGCGCTGGGCCCCTGCGAGGGACCCTCCTCTGGTGCGTCTCTTCCCGGGAGACTGGGAGACCTTCCCGCTGGTGCGCCTGCTTCCCCTCCAGGCCCAGCTCATCCACGACAGGAACACCGCATCCCGTGCCGTGGTGGCCACCAGGGCCCAGGCCCCGTCCACCCCGGACAAAGTGCAGATGACCTGGACCAAGGAGAAGCTGATCGCCGAGAAGTTTAAGAACAAGGAGCCGGGCGTGTCCGGATTCAAAGATCTCTTCAGCCTGAAGCCGTGAGTGTGGCCCGCGCGGGCTCCTGGGTGGCAGGTTCTGGCTGTCACAGTGCGGTGGGTGCAACCTGTGGCCGGGCAGGCCCGAGGGCCACAGTCTGCTCTCGGGCAGAGTTTGCGGGATCTGGGATCACAGCAGCCAGGGGTCAGCGCCCTCAGGGTGCTGGGAACTCCCGGCTGTGATCCCACCAATCGCGTAGGCTGCCTGCCGGGGCCTGGGGGCTGCTGGCGGCATCGGGCTGAGAGCCCCCGGGGTGGGCGCAGGGGCCCGTGGGGGTGTGGCGCGCCCCCCAGAGCTGTTCAGTGAGGACCAGAGCCTCAAGGCCTCATGCTGTGGGGAAGGGCATGGGGTTTGGACCCCGTTGAGGGGAAGGACCAGTTAAGCTGGGGACAGGCAGCCAGGTGTGTCCGCAGTTGTTTACAAGTGCTCATCGCGCTCACCCTTGAAGTAACCTACTGTTTGTGTTTTCTCTTCTGTATAGAGAATGGGGCAACCTGTAAGTGCTCTTATTTTATTTAGGACGTTTCTCAGACCAGTTTTCTTGCATGCTTGCCATGCACTGCTCGTGAACTGTGTGTGCGTGTGCAGACGTGTGCGTGTGTGTGCGTAGCCCTGTGTGTGTGCATGCACAACCCTGCATGTGTGTGTGCATGGCCATCACAGCCCTGTGTGTGTGTGTGCATGGCCCTGAGTGTGTGTGCGTGTGTGCTTCTGCACGGCCCTGAGCTTGTGTTCGTGCACAGCACTACACGTGTGTGTGTGTGTGACTCTGCGTGTGTATGTGTACGGCTATGGATGTGTGCGTGCATGGCCCTGAGTGTGTGTGCGTGTGCGCTTATATGCATGCATGGCCCTGCACAGCCTTGCGTATGTGTGTGCATGGCCCTGAGTGTGTGCATGTGCGTGCACAGCCCTGCATGTGTGTGTGTGTGCACGGCCCCCAGTGTATGTGCATGCACGGCCCTGCGTGTGCACGCACACGGGAGTCTGCCTGCTGCAGCCGTGGCCTTCAGTGGCTTCTGCTTCCCTCACTCCTCTGTGCAGTGCGGCTCAGAGCACACAGCTGAATTCCTTCTCTAAACCCTTCGAGGGCTGAGGTCTGGGGGGCGGGGGCGGGGGGGGAGCTGGTTCTGAGCTGGCTCTGGAGCAGAGAGAAGCAGGTGCTGTGGTAGCTGTTAGTTAATCCGTCCACACCCTGGAGGCTGACCATGCGGGCTCTGCTCTGTAGGGGATGGGACCTCGTCCCGTTCGGCAGCTTTGGGTGCTTTTCACCCAAGGAAGCTGCCGGCCTTGGTGTGAAGAAGGGTGTGGACAGATCCTGCGTGAGCTCCGGTGCTGGGGGGCAGCTGGACGGGCAGGAGGGGGCCTGCCCCGAGGTCGCTGCACGCCCCCTGCCCCCCACGCCTGCGGTGTGGCCCCTATGGAGGCGGCTTCCCCGGGGAACCCCTGTGCGTCACACACCCAGGACACGGGCAGGTGGCGGTCTGTTGAAGGAGTGACGTGTGCAGACATGCCTGGGAATCTGTGGGGAAGGGCAGGGACACAGGGCTCTGGTGTCTGCTCCTCTGTGAACTTCAAAGTGCCCCCCAGATAGTCTGTCAAAACCCAAACACGGACACACACGGGACTGACCAGGGTTTCCTTCCTAAAACGCTGTGTCAAACGTGGGCTCGCCAGTCCCGTGCCCAGGAGGGCACAGGGCTGGCGCTGGGAGGCAGTGGCACGGGGCTGACGAACCGTGGTGTCCCCTGGGGGCGGGAGTACCTTGGGGTCTCTGTGCAGGTGCGTGTCTGCCTCTGTCGAGTGTTGTCCTGGCCATGAACCCACCAGCAGCCAAGGGACCAGCACCCCCACTTTGCTACGGGCGCCCCGCGCCCCCGCACTCGTCTGCACTGGGCTCAGTGTGCCTACAGCGTGTGGACTCGCGGCCACCGCAGGGAACAAACACAGCTCGTGGTGGCTTCCTGGCCCCTCCGTGCCTCTGACCTTCATGAGGCATGTCGCCCTGGAGCCAAGGGTCCTTCAAACCAGACCCAAGCCTCTGATTTTAAGATTATATGTGTTTTCCAAACTTTTAGCTGTAAGAGACCCTCTAACGTCACACACGCTCATTTCTCGAGTTGCCCTTGTCCCCAAACACTGGTGATTGTGGTCTGTCCCGGCAGCTAATGCAGGGCTTTTGTGACGGGAGGTCCCTGATTGTGGCCCAGATGGGCCGCCAGCCTGTAATTTCATCAGGCGAAACAGCGGGGTTGGGGGGGGGCTCGGCTTCCTGCTGGGAATTGGGGGTTGTGATTGCGTTCATTCTGATGGAGGGCTGAGCTGATGAAAGCTGAGTCCTGGACGCCACTCCCGTGGGCCTTTCACTGACCTGGGTGTGGGGGCCTCTGCCCCTGTCACGTCTGGGGCACGGTGACCCGCTCCCAGAGGGCGGCCCTCGGACTCCATCGTGCTGGAGACCCGGGCTCGGAGGGAGACGGGCGCCACCGAGGCAGGAGGCTCCCAATGCCTCCCGGGACACGGAGCGGGGAGACGAGGCCCTGAAGGTGCTTGAGCCCCAAGGAGCGTGTGTGGGCAGGGGGCTGTGGGGACTCTCCCCGGGGGGTCGTCAGCGCCAGCGGCCGAGAGCCTGCAGCCCTGGGTGGCCACTGGGGACCAGGTGCCGGGCCTGGTTGCTGAGCAGTGGGAGCTCCCGTCCGTCTGCCCGGGCTGGGCTGAGAACAGTGTGGCCCCTCGTGGTGGCCTGGTTCTTGCCCGGGATCCCCAGCCCTGAGCCGCGTGCAGGGGCCCCGGCCCCTCTTCCCACAGCGCGTGCGACCACCTGGGTCAGGACGAGGGAGGTGCCGAGGTGTGCGCTCCGTCCAGTGGGCTTATCTCAAGGCCGCGTGTAAAGCGGGGCCGTCCCGTGGCGCTGGGGCCTTCCCTAGGGGAGAGTTTAGAGCCCGTAGGTGTGTGAGCCCTTTGCACGCCCGATGGTGAGCTGGGTCCCCCGGGGGGCGCTGCGCGATGTAGAAGCTTGGCAGCTTGGGGACGCCTGGTCTAGAACGTCCGGGGACCAGAGCTTCTCGTGCTGAGCAGTCGTCCCCGGCCTGTGCCCGCCGGCCTCCCACGGAATCACCGCCCCTGTGGGTTCTCTGGGGAGCTGACGCCCTGAGTCCGCCCGGGATGGAGATGGGCAGGGGGCTCGGGCCGCAGGGCCGTGGGCACCAAGTGGCCGTCTCCCCACAGGAACCAGTCCAACGTGCGGCGGATGCACACGGCCGTGAAGCTCAACGGTGTCGTCCTCAGCAGGTCCCGCGGCGCTCAGCTGGTCCTGCTCAACATGCCGGGGCCCCCCCGAAACCGCCAGGGGGACGAGAACTGTATCCTCTGTGTGCGGCCTGCGGGGCAGGGTGAAGGCAGTGCCCGTCGGGGCATGTCGGTCCGCTCCCCTCGCTCACGGGGCCCCTGGGGCTGGGGGTGGAGTGGGGTGGGAGCCTCTACCCCCCGGTCCGAGTGCTGGGAAAGTGGGGTCTCAGCAGATGGCTCCTGCTTGGCGTTGGGGTATCTGCAAGTGCGCGGGAGCCGCAAACGCGCTGAGCGTTCTCGGCGGAGGCCCTCAGCACGGGAGCCCAGCAGTCAGGACCCAGGCGAGGTGGGCGCGGGCCCAGGCCGCCGCCCAGTGCTGGCTCTGCTGCATCCTCCGTGGCGCGTGGGCCCGCGTGTTCCCTTCGTTCTGGACGAGGCAGAGCGGAGCCGTCCCCCGCAGCGCCCGTGTCCCCAGGCGGGCCCGCCGCCTCGCCTGGCCGGTGCCGGTCGTGGCTCCGCTCCACTGCGAGCTGGGCTCGCGGCCTTTAACCGTGTGCGCCTGTCCTGTGACGGGGTCCCGGGGGACGGCCCCGCCCCCCCGTCCAGCACCGGGGGTCGCCGGTGCCTCTCAGAAGCTGGAGGACCTCTGCCTGCTGACCAGACCAGGACTTGGGGCCCCTTGTGGGCCCTCGGGGGACTCACCTGTCTGTGCCCAGAGCCCCGGGGGGTGGGGCGTGGGGTCCCCGTGGGGTCCCCCCTCAGGTCCCGGCAGGCCAGTGCGGAAGCCAGCTGACCCCAAGCGCCCTCTGCCTGGCACCCGGCTGAGGCCTGCGTTGGGCCACAGTGGGGCCCCTTCCCCGTACGCGCCCCCCCGCCCCCCCCCGGCCGGGGTTGGACCCCAGGTCGGTGCAGCCCGCCATCTCCTTAACCCGGCACCCAGACATGGAGTTCCTGGAGGTCCTGACCGAGGGGCTTGACAGGGTCCTTCTGGTCAGGGGCAGCGGCCGCGAGGTGGTCACGATCTACTCCTGATGTGCGGCCACCCAGGAACACGCCGGGCTGGGCTGGGAACTGCCCTGGGGGGCTTCCTACAGAAGTTTCCAGAACGGCCCCACAGCACTCCTCCAGGCCAGGAGCCAGCACACGGCCGCCAGGGTTTCCTCGTGTGGAGGGGAGACGCGGACGCTCCAGGGGCCCGGGGACGCGGCCTCCGTGTCCTGACCTCCTGACCCCGCGCTCTGGACCTCAGGCTCCAGACGTGGATTCCTTGGCCGGAGCCACCTGGTCGTCATGGTTACGCTTTAGTTCCGCCCCATCCAAGACGCCCACGGGAAAGCACGCTGGGACGAAGGTCACCTTCATGAGGGGCCTGTTTAGGAAGGTGGCCGAGGGCAGCGGGGCCTGGTCCGCCGCCTCAGCACCTGTCCCGGTCACGTCCCTGTTTGCGTTCCCGTCAGTTAAGTCCGAGAAGAGCCACCCACGCCTGCGCCCCTGGCTCAGCCGGGCAGCCTCGCTTGCACGCCCGCCCAGTGTGGGCACGCCTACGGAGGGGAACCCCGGGGAACGTGGGGTGGGGGGGGGTCTCAGGTGTGCGTTCCGCGGGAGTTCGGCTTCAGGCTGGGGTGCAGCCGGGACAGAGCTGGGTCCTGCGCGGGCGGCCGGGCCGGTTTCCGAGGCGCGAAGGTGGCGCCTGCTGAGGCTGCATGCGGCCCCCCACCTGCATGTGCCCACCCTTGACCTGGGTCGCACGCCCGCCCCCCAGGGAGGGGCTGGGGCGGCGGCACCGAGCTGTGTGTCCCCTCCCAGCGGGGGACGGGGACGGCCGGGCAGGGGGCTCGCGGGCCGCCTTTTGGGTCCAGACTTCACGCTCTGCCCGTGGCCTGTGCGCTCCGGTCCCGGTGGTGCCACCGCGGGCGGCTGCCCTGACCCGGGCCTGTTGTCTGGACAGTTTGCTTATTTATTTAGGTCCGTGGGGAGTTTCAGTGACAAGTAAGGTGGCCGTGAAGAAATTGTCTCTGCGAACGAGCCCCAGGTGGCCAGGTCCTTGCCTTTCTCTGGCTTCCTTGGGCCCTCGGTCCACGATCTGAAGTCTGGCACGGCCTGGGCGTGTGTGCCGGGACGAGCCTGGGGCGCGCAGGGCGGCAGAGAGCCCGCGTCTCATCGGAGGGACCACTGGCCAGAGTGTGTGCCAAACAGCCGCAGCTGGGCGTGGGGCGTCCACACCTGCCCGCCGTGGCTCTGCCCCAGGTTAGGCAGGGAGACCCCCCTGCGTGGCACTCGGGTGTGTGGTGGGGGCGTCCCGGAGGGCACCTGTGAAGCCACAGCGGCCTCCGTCCTGGCTGGGGAAGCGCCACCGTGTAGCAGGAGCGCCCGTGACCCTGAGCACACGTTCACGCGGCGGCGATGTGAGCGACGCGGCTGCAGGGGGAAGGCTCGGCTGCGCCCGCGCCCCTCGCGGCGCTGAACGTCGTGGAGCCCTAACCGAAGCCATTCTGAGTTGGTTCCGTGGTTTTCTCTTACAGCTTCCTTTGTATGATTGTGTTGGTAGAAAAATAAATTGTATAAAATCAAGCCCGTTGAAGAGTCCTGCCCAGACCCTCCCTCCTCGGATCGTATGCCGCCTGGTCGCCCAGGGCAGACGCGCGGGCCAAGGCGTCCTCGCTGGAATTGGGCCCGAGAAGTAAAGCCATGAGTCCGCAGGGAGGTGTCCGACCCCCGTGTTGAGGCGCTCCCGCCATGACGCAGGGCTGCTGTTTGCTGGCCTCGGAGGGGCGGGCAGAGAACGCCCGTAATTGGACGGAGGCCCTCGTGCGGGCTCCCACGTGAGGCTGCGGCCGGAGGAGGAACAGACCCGGGGTCCTCCCGCGCGGCTCGTGGGGACGCCGAGGCCCCCCTCCCCCAGCCCCTGACGGCGCTCGGCCCAGCGGTTCCACTCCCCGGGGCCGGGAGACCTGGCCCCCACGTTCACAGCAGCCCAAGTGGGAGGCCCCAGGGTCCATCTGCGGGAGGGTGAATGGCGTGGTCTGCATTCGGCGACCGCAGGGCAGCATTCAAGGCCGTGAAGCTCCCGTTATGTTTATTGTTACCGTTTTTGAGAGCGTGGGGGCGGGGCTGGGGGAGAATTGTCAGCCCGCCCTGAGCTCAGTCCTGACCTGAGCAAAACGCATCCGTGGCCCCCCACTGACCGAGGCACCCAGGGACCCTCATGGGGGTGGAGATCTAGCCCGCACAACGTGGAGGTGCGAAGCCAGTCAGAGGTCGAGTGTCGTTTGGTCACATTTAATGCGAAAAGGCCAGAATGTGGGCCAAACCAGAGACCCGAAGTGCAGGGTGATGGCCGTCCCTGGGGCAGGCGGCAGTGAATGGGTGACCGGCCAGGGCACGGGGCTTCTTCGGGGGGTGAGGAAAGTGCACAGTCTGAACAACTAACACACTGTGTGTGTGTGTGTGTGTGTGTGTCTGTGTGTGTGTGTGAGAGAGAGAGAGCCATTGGTTCTGGTGTCCCCTGTGGGCCTGACATGTGGACACCACGCTGCTGGAGAGTGACCCTCCTTCAGCCCTGATGGGGAGCGCTGGCCAGGCCCGGCCCCCCCACCCCCCCCACAGGACCAAGATGTCACAGCCACGGAGGTGGTGGGGTGAGGGGCAGGCAGAGATGTAGGGCAAGACTTAGCAGAGCCTGAGCGTCCTGACTCGGCCACGGGCCGCAGGTTCCCATGGGACAGGTCGTGTCGGCTGAGTGAGCCTGTGTCACGCCTTATCAGAGACATCAGTGAGTCCTGTCACTGCCAAGAGGGATCCCCGCTCCCCATGGGTCCGAGGGGCAGTTGTGCCCGGAAGTGATGGAGGCCTTCTGCACAGCTGTGAACAGGAGCCCTCCGTCCATGTCTCGGAGGCCGCGTCAGCCAGGACCCGACGGGTGGGAGAAGCTGTGGCCAGATGTCGGGGGAGAGAGGGTCAGTGGGGGTGTGGGGTTCTTCCAGACACAGGCATCAGCAGGTGCAAAGGCCCTGAGGCAGGGACAGCCTGAGGGTGGGAGGGGCTGTGGGTGGGGGCAGGGCTGGGCAGGGGACTTCCTTCTTGGAGCAGCAGGAAGCTGTACCTCTGGTGCGGATGGTGGGCGCAGGAAGTGGGGAGCCGAGGAGTTGGGGGCCCTGCTAGAAACAGGTGAGGTCGGCAGGGAGCGAGGGGGCAGGGCTAGCGGGCTGCCTAGACTCAGGCCTGGGGGGGATGGGGCCTCGGCCTTGGGTGGACGGGGCAGGAGATCCCAGAGCTCAGGAGGGTCGGGGCTCCAGCGTGTGTGACCACATGCTCTGGGCCATCCCCCCAGGCTCCACCCAGCCTTCCTCCCGTTCCCAGGCCGGTGGGAGGGACGGACGTGAGGGTGGGACGGGTTGGGGGACAGTGGCCTGGGGGGGAGGCTGCTCTGCTGGACAGCGTGGAAGGGTGTGTGGAGGCGCAGGACACCAGAGCACCCAGCGTGGCTGGAAGGTCAGTTTGCAGCCCAGAGATGGCACGGAACACGTGACGTTTCACAGCAGCGCTGCCAGCAACTGACCCTTGCTCCAGACGGANGCTGCCGGGTCCCTGAGGCGTCCACACACGCGGCCTCGCGGCCTGGGCACGGGTCTCCAGCACCTACCAGGTCCGAACCTGGGCGTGTGGTTCTCGACTCCAGCCAGGTCCGGGCAGCGGCTCCTCCGCGCAGCAGGGGTGGGGCTCCCGCGTGCGCCGTGGGGGTGAGAGGCCCCAGACGACAGCCAGGCTGCTGGCGGCCCCAGGCCCAGCTCCGCCGGGAAGGCCGTGGGGAAGTCACGGGGGCTCCGGCGTCCTCCCCGTTAGAGGCTGCGGCCGGGCTCGGGCCACCGCCGCGGGGCCTCCGCACAGCCCGTCACCCCGACACCACGTGGGGCCCCCGGGCACGGAGCAGGTCAGGGGGAGGCTCCGAGGCCAAGCCACCGGTGCCCTTCTAGCCTCGCTCACCTTGCGGGTGCCCAGTGCGTTCAGCCCCAGCAGAGTGCCGGCCGCCGGAGGGGCCCCCAGACAGCGCCCTCACCTGACGGCGGTGGTGCCCGGGCGCCTCGGCCAGCACCCCACCCTCTGCACCCGGATGCCTGACCGGGTGGCCCCGTCCAGAGGGGACAGCCTTCAGGCCTGCGGGGGGGGGGGGGGGCCGGCTC
>NW_027551559.1:11078273-11079893 GCF_008692635.1 Crocuta crocuta
GCTGCTCCCGCAGAGGACGACCCCGAGGGCAGAGCCAGACCCCAGCCCCTCACCTGACGTGTCGGCAGCCGCTTGTCAGCCCCGCGGGGGTCCTCGGGGAGCCCGCCCTCCGTCCTGCCCTGAGTGGGCTTCCGGTCTGCACACAGGGGTAGAGCATGCCTTGGCTCGCTCGTTGACTCGCTCGCTCGTTGACTCACTCATTGACTCATTCCTTTGCTCATTCATTCACTGATTCACACATTCATCACTCCCTCAATCCCTCCCTATTTACTCATTCACTCATTCCCTCACTCATATACTCATTCACTCATTCACTCACTCATTCCCTCACTCAGTCACTAATTCATTCACTCACTCATTCATCCACTCGTTCATTCATTCACCACTGACTCATTCATTCATTCACTCACTCACTGACTCATTCCCTCACTCAGTCACTAATTCATTCACTCACTCATTCATTCACTCACTCATTCATCCGCTCGTTCAGTCACTTACTCACTGACTCTCATTCATCACTTACTGAACAGACAGTCGGCCCGGGGTGCGGATGGGGCATTGACGGTACACGGAGCTGACGGGAAGCCAGAGGGTCAGGCGGTGAGCAGTCAGCACCGTGGAGACGGGGTGTGCGGGACAGGCTGCTGCAGGGAGCAGGTGGGCTGCCATCTAAAGCAGGGTCTCTGGGGCGTCCGAGCAGGGGAGCCCCTCACCTTGGCCTGAGGGAAGACTCTCCTTTCTCTCGCTGGAGGACTTGGGGCTGACGGTCAGCTTCACGCGAAGGGCCTTGCTGCTGCCCGAGGAGTGGCTGGCGGAGGCACCGACGGCTTCACAGATGGTGCGCGTCAGGCTGGACACGTCCTGAGGGTGGCCATCACGTCACCGGCACAGGCAGATGGGTGGGTGGCCGTCCGCTGCCTCCAGGCTGCCTGCCTGATTCACACAGCCTCCCACACAGACCCGGGGACGCCCACAAAGCTTGTCCCAGTGGCCTTTTTGTTCCCCTGAGTGTAGCCCTGTCCGTGCACGAGGCGGCCTGGGGACCCTATCCCTGGGACACTTTAAAGTTGAAACTGACTCTGTGTTCAAAAGACTTAGCAATCAAACTGCCAAAATTTTGCTTTTTAAGCCAAACGTGTCCTGCACGCACGGCCCGGCAGAGAAGAGTGCAGGGGCCCCAGGCCCCTCCCCGCCTGCCCCCCCTGCCCCCGGGAAAGGTCCCGGCCGCCCCTCCCTCCCTGCAGGGCGGCTGAGCCTGCCTCTGTCTCCTAGACTGCAGGCAGGGAGGACATTCCCCGGGGTGGCCTGGCCACTGTCGTCAAAGCCGTGAAATGCGAATGTCCACTCCTGAGTGTTGTCTTCCTCCACCGGGAAGTCCCCCTGGAGCGCACAGGGACAGAGGAGGCAGCGTGCAGGGCCGTCCTCACCCCGTGCAGGGGCCTGGGCCCTGCCTGCCCTGGAACACAGGCCCCTCCCACGGCCCCGGGCTGGCGGCACAGCAGCCTCTGTGAGTCCGCACCACACCCGGAGGCGCCTCAAATTACTCCGTCAGAGCCGCCAGTTTTGGCGGAGTTCACGCCGGCTGCGGTCTCCTGACCTTCACCGGGAGCTCCCAAATCC
>NW_027551559.1:11079919-11087758 GCF_008692635.1 Crocuta crocuta
CGGCGTCCAGCCCAGGGCCTCCCGAGGGGGGGAGCAGACCTACACTGATGTTAAGGCGCTTCTCGCCCAGCCCTCGTGGGCCCTCCCGGCTGGCCGGCCGCTCTCTCCACCAAGCACGCTGAAGGTCTGTCCTGTGCGGTCTCGGCCTCGGCTTTCTCAAGGGCGGCTGCCACTGGGGGGAGGAGAGGGCTGGGAAGGGTCCCTTCTGGGTGGGGCAGAGGGTGCAGCAGGTGTGGCCAGGGAGCATGGAGTCCCCGGTCCCCTCCGTCAGGGCCCAGGCTGAGAGCCCCGCCCTCAAGGAGGCGTCCGGGACCTGTGAGGAGGGCGGAGCGGCCCTCACCCGGGGCAGCCGGCCAGGCGCCCCTTCCGCCTCTGTCCCCGCGCCCCCCGCGGTAGTGACTTTGGTGCACAGGGTGAGGAGGAGGCCCCTGCAGGCCAGGACAGGGAGGTCCCTGCCCGAGGAGCCTCTGCTCCCTCTCCCCATCTTCAGGGTCCAGTTTCCCCTCGACTCCAGGACCCAGGGGAGGCCTGTGTGCCGAGTGTCAGCCCCCAAAGCCTGGGGGTGGACGGACGCCAAGTGCTCTCGTTTCCGGGCTCGTTTATTCTCTGGGATGGGAGCTGAGGCCTGTCCTGGCCCAGCACCCGCGGGCGGTGCTCCTGCCGGTAGGAGTGGGGTCGTGCTCAGGGCCCGAGCCCCCAGCCAGGAGGCCTGGGAGCCCCTCTGACGGCAGCCTTGCTGGCCCGCCTGCCAGCACCTCCGTGACGCACGTCTGTGGGAACCTGTCGCGCTCCGTGGGCGGGGCCGCCCCACCGAAGGAGCAGACGCGGGGCAGGGACTGGCGGGTCAGCTCCCCCACGCGGCGTGTTCCAGGCAGTCTCCGCCCACACAGGGCATCACACCCAGAGCTGACCCTGGACTTGCCAAAGGGCTTTTGTGCGAAGCCTGGCCGTCCCACCTGCACACCGGCTCACGTCAGCGGCATAAACGGGCAGCGGCCCTTGTGACTCCAGCTGCTGCTTCTCAGATGCAAAGCCCGAGTCCCCTGATTCGTGGGAGGGGCCCTGAGCGAGCTCTGTGTCTGAGTACCTTGCACTTGCCGACGGGGACCGTGGCCCCGCCCACAGCCGCCAGGGCTGGCCTGGCCCCGGGGACAGGCTGAGGGGGGCTGTCCGTCGCCAGGGGCTCCGCTCGTTCTGAGGGCAGGTTTCCGCGTGTGCTCTGGGCAAGGCCGGTCGTGAGGTTTGGGGGGAAGGCTTACCCTCGGGGGGACACGGGTCCTCCCGGAAAGGCCCCTCCTGCGGGTCTCCACTGCGCCGCTCCTGCAGCAACAGGACAGCAAGGTGCCCGGCTCCTCAGCAGAGACCCCGGCACGAGCCCCGGGCACCGGGCCTGGACTCCAGCCCCCCGGGAGTCACGCGCCCTCGGCTGAGAAATACCGACCTCTCCACGCCTCACGGGCCTCAGATTTTACAAAGCAACACGCACACCCCCACGGTGTCGTCCGGCTGCACCCGCAGCGCGTCCGGAAGACCTGGCTGCCTGCGTGCGCAGCGGCCGCTGGAGAACGAGCCCCGCGTGCCCCCCCGGAGCCCGCGGCACGGCCTTTGCTGGCAGCCGGCACAGCACAGGCGCCAGGCTGCCCCCCGCTCCCCGGCCGCTCGCTGCCAGAGTGCAGGGCGGCAGCGGGGAGGGCGTTCTGGGCGCCGGCTGGCGTGAGCCACCCACCCGGCGGCAGCTCCGTGGCCTCCGTCGCCCACCTCGAGGCCAAACTACGGGAAGGTGGGGAAGGACGCCTGGCACGTCTGCACGGTCTGGGCAGGAAAGCTGCCGAATGGGTGTTTGGGTCGTTGCGCAATGTGGAGAAAGCAACATCAACGACATGATGGAGGAAACCTCTGAATCAAAAGTGCCCCTTCGGCCTGGGAGTAGCTGCCCCGGGAACCTTCCGGGAGCCTTTGTGGGGCGACAAGTAACGATTCCTGTCCCGTGACTGGTGATTTCCGACAAACTTGTCTCAGTCACACAAAGACACCCTGAAATCTGTGCAGCTTTGGCTAAACAGGAGGGCGGGCAGCGTGGATTGGGGCGCAGCAGACGTACCGCAGCCCCTGGCCGGGGGCCCCAATCCCAGATCGCAGGAAGGGGGTGCAAACAGCACGCAGACCCGGGCCTCGTGGGGAAAGGCAGAGAGCCAGGCTGGGGTCCAGGTCAAGAGTGCAGGGCCCTGGAGAAGACGAGGGCCAGGGCGGGAGGCTGCAGGGGTGGGGGCGACGGGATCCCAGCCTCTGCACGAGAACCCCACGCCTGCCTCTCAGGAGTGCGAGGCGGCTTCCAAACACCACCCGGTGGGAGGTTTGGGGGCACGTCCGCCCCCACGCGTCTGAGGACGTCGGGGCAGTGTCCTCGCAGAGTCTGTTCTGGCAGGAAGGAGGCGGAGGCCCACTTTCCGCCGCAGTTGGGGGGGGCGTGACCCCACAGCCACCCGCCAGCGCGGCCGTCTGGGTCGCCGCGGGCGGCTTTGAAGTGCAGGTCTCGGTCCCACCGCTAAACAGTTTCAGGTGTGACCACGCAGCTTCCCGGCCGATGGCTCTGGCACATGTGCACTGAGGCCCGGGGGGCCCGCTCAGGACTGCGGACCCTGAGGCCACGGCCCCCCGCAGCCGCCGCAGATGGCTTCCGGTTCTTTCCTTCACAACCGCAAGGCTTCCAGATTGGAAAGGGCGTCCCAGATTTTGTCCGCCGGCCCCAGGCTAGCCCTGTGTCAGCAGACTTCATAGTCACCAAATCTGGAATTTCTGTCTAGAAGCGCAGTCATCTGGGACCAAGGGTCTCCGGAAACAAACGTGTGCGTCTCTTCCTGCGGGGACCTGGCGGCGGGGCAGCAGGACGACTTCTCATCTGTCACGTCCCCAACACGCTTTGCCTCAATCTTGCTTGTTTTGTGAAGAGAACATATGGAACGTATTACATTCCCCACTTCCCTGGTCTGTCGAGGTTGCTGGCACCCGCCCCCCAGAAAACACCGTGACCTCTGACACGGTCCCCGAGGACCCCTCGCTTGGCCCTTTGCTGGAGAATGGCCGCCAAGCGTGTGGCAGGAATGGCTGAAAACCCGCAGCACAGGGGACGGGAGCGTCCACGCAGGACACGCCGTGGGAGACACAGCCCAGTGGCAGCCCCGGTGCGTGGGGATGGGGGAGCGGACGACACACGTGTACAAATGTGTGCACGTGCAGGGCAGTATGTCATGTACACACACACGCACACAGGTATGCTCACAGCACACACTGCACACACACATAGTACACATGTATACACACATACACAGCACACACAGCACGCACATACACACAGTACACATGTGCACACAGGTATGTTCACAGCACACACTGCACACGCACACAGTACACCCGCACACACACACCCGCACACACAGCACGCATGTACACACAGTGCACACACACAGTACACACATAGCACACGCACAGTACACACGTGTGCGCGCGCACACAGCACGCACATACACAGAACACACGCACACACAGGTATGCTCACTGCACACACAGTACACAGTGCACCCGCACAGTACACACATGCACAGTACACACACGTGCACATACACAGCACACACGTACACACAATACACACATGCACACACAGTACACACATACATAGTACACACACCAGTATGCTCACAGCACACATAGCACGCATGTATGTGCGTGCNCACACGTGTACAAATGTGTGCACGTGCAGGGCAGTATGTCATGTACACACACACGCACACAGGTATGCTCACAGCACACACTGCACACACACATAGTACACATGTATACACACATACACAGCACACACAGCACGCACATACACACAGTACACATGTGCACACAGGTATGTTCACAGCACACACTGCACACGCACACAGTACACACGCACACACACCCGCACACACAGCACGCATGTACACACAGTGCACACACACAGTACACACATAGCACACGCACAGTACACACGTGTGCGTGCACACACAGCACGCACATACACAGAACACACGCACACACAGGTATGCTCACTGCACACACAGTGCACCCGCACAGTACACACATGCACAGTACACACACGTGCACATACACAGCACACACGTACACACAATACACACATGCACACACAGTACACACATACATAGTACACACACCAGTATGCTCACAGCACACATAGCACGCATGTACGTGTGTGCGTGCGACACACACACACACACACCCCTACCTACTGAGAAGGGGCCACAACAAGCCCAAATCCTCTGCAGTGGCGTCAGCACCCTGGCACCGTGGTTCAGCCTAACACCGGACGGTGGAGAATCCTCTCCCGCTGACCCGCAGACTCGGTTTTCTTCCCCCAAACACGCCCCCTACGGTCTTTGTCTTCAGAGCTTACTGGCCAGAGCCCACAAAACACACACGAGACAAAGACCCTGCCCCCTGGGAGCTGTTGCACCCAGGCCGGTCTGTGTAGACGAGGTTTAATGCACCAGGTTTAAAGTGCAGACCCAGAACTCAGCCCCTCCTGAGTCTTCCCCCGAAACCCTGGGCTTCTCCCTTTCATTTCTAGTAAAGCCTTATGTTTCCACTTCACAGGGAGACTAGTTCCCAAGCTGGGAAAGAACCCATGGGTTTTGAGTCTCTTGTGTTTGTTTCTCAGTTCAGCAGGCGCCGTATGTTGCCGCGCAGCCCGCGTGCTGAGCAGAGCCGGGCCCCTCAGCCCAGCCGCTCACTGACTTCCCTCCTCGGCTCAGGCTCAGGCGAGTCTGACTTCACAATGTACAGGGTTCTTTTTTTAAGTTTATTTATTTATTTTTGAGAGAGAACGCACGTGAGCAGGGCAGGGGCAGAGAGGCGGAGAGAGAGAATCCCAAGCCGGCTCCTCGCTGTGAGCGCAGAGCCCGGTGCGAGGCTCTGTCCAACCGATCGTGACCTGAGCCCAAACCAAGAGTCAGACGTTTACCTGGCTGAGCCCCCCGGCGCCCCTACAAGGTCCATTTTTAAATGAAGGTGTGGAAAGAGCCGTGCCACCAAATTGCCAGGTGATCAAGATTCGTCCGTGTCCCCTCAGGTGGAATCCAGCACGGGCCGGGATCCAGGCTCCCCACGGGGTCACTTGTGGTACGAGAAGCATTTCCCACAGGACGGGGCCACCGAGGACGGCCGTCTCCTGTCGCCGCAGAGGACAGCGCGCGGCCCAGGTTTCCAGCCTAAACTCCCCCTCATGCCACGAGGCGCGGCGCAGTCACTCCCTCGGCACACTCCCTGCTTCCACACTCCTGGGTCGAGAACGTGCCTTGCGCCCCACAACGAGGTGACCCGTGGAAACGCGAGCGCTGGTGGTCTCACTTGCCTTCTGACTGAGTGGACTCTTGGCAACTTTAAAAGCAAAGCCTCCAACACAAGCAAAGGTGAGTTGGCTCTGGCTGGCGCCTCCTTGAAAACACATGAAAACCACCTTGTCCCGCTCCAGCCGCGGAGGAAGGAAACGCGGGGTTTGACGCCCTCCGAACACAGCCTCCCGGAGCTCCGCTGACCACATGGCAGCCACGGCCACTTAAATTTAAGTCTAACGGAGCCACGTTAGAAATCAGTTTCTCTGTTGCATCAGCCATGAAGGGGACTCCTGTGGGCAGCATGGGCGCACACCACGTCCACTTCTACTGGACGGCACCCCGTTCCCCACCTACAGGTGGAGAAACTGAGGCCTCAAGACACGCACCGGACCCCAAGGCCACAGGGAGAGCCGGCTGGACTCGGGCCCACGCAGCGAGCTGCTTCGGGCCAGGACCGAGGCGGCCCCCTGGCCCCCGGCTCCTGCCAGCCTGAAGGTGGGGCCCACTTCGCACATGCAGAGGCCCTGACATCTGACCTGCTATGTTGTGGCTGGGAGTCGACCTCTGTCGGCCGTGGTGCGCGGGCCCTGACCTTGGCGCCCGCAGCAGGGCAGCTGTCGCCCCGGGCCCCACCCTGCACCCAGGTGCGGCCTCCAGGCAAGGGCTGTCAAGGGCGCTGTGCTTCCCGGATGCCCAGGAGGCGGGCGGAGGGACGGCAGCAGGCGCCGGCCCCGGGCTCATCCTGCTCTGTGGTGCGCCCTGAGGGTGTAGCCGGTTGCGCTGCGGAACACGCTCTGCAGACTGAGAAGCAGGAGCCGGCAGGTGTGGGACACGGAGGGGTCCCAGGCCCCGGGACGGGACAGGGAGGGTGTGCACAGGGACATCCTGGGACGCCCTTCAGGGGACCGTGGCTGGGCCTGCACGCGGCCACCTGGCTGGAGAAAAGCTGCAGGTTCCTTGTCTGCCTCCACAGCCGGCCCGCGAAGGTGCCTGGAGAAACACTCGTGTCTGTGGCAGAGTGCACCGAGCCACGTCCATGTCCACAGGGCCACGGGGGCCAGGCTTCACCCACACCCCAGCCTCTGCCGCACCAAGGACACGTGGGGGGGGCCCCACACTCCAGCCCCCCCCGCACAGAGCACACGTGGGGGGGCCCACACCCCAGTCTCAGCCCCACAGAGCACATGTGGGGGGTCCATAACCCAGCTCCCCACACAGAGCACATGTGGGGGTCCATACCCCGGCGCCCCCCTCATAGGGCACACGTGGGGGGGCCCACACCCCAGTCTCAGCCCCACAGAGCACACGTGGGGGGCTCACACCCCGGCCCCCCCACACAGAGCACACGTGGGGGCCCCACACCCCGGCCCCAGCGTGGGGAGCCGTCCCCGCCAAGGCAAGAGACTCCCAAGTGCAAATAAGCAAATGAGCCGCTCACACTGATGCACGGCCACCAAGGTGTCGCGAAGCCTAATGTGTGGCGCGCACGCGCCCTCTGGGGCACGGAGAGCAGCAGGCCTGTGCGCCCCGTCACTGCCGAGGCCCCCACGCAGCAGCGAGCCAAACGATGCTGCCAGGTCTCTGCCACCCGCAGTGTGACACACAGACCTGTCACTCCTCTCGGTGGCCGTCTCACTCGCTGCCACAACAGGTCCGCGGGTTCCACGGGAAGGGCGCGTCGGTGCTCGTGCTGAAGATGGATACGCCGGGCCGGGACCTGGGGTGTGACCTGGGCGGTCCCTGCCCTGCCTGGTGGCTGTCTCCTCCTTACAAGGGACGACGACGACGAGGGGGCAGGGAGCCACCGGACGCCCCGGACAGACAGACGGCGGCTGGCTCGTGTCCCTGCAGAGCAGCTCTTGTCTGGACCTCTCGTGGCCCCAGAGGGTCTCGGCCTGGGCTGGGCTCAGGGGCTGGGGGGCAGCTGAGTGATGGGAGGCAGCAAGGGCCCAGGGTGGCCGGCCGGCCTGCACAGACGAGGGTGTGGGCACAGGGCTGGGGGACACCTCAGGGGTTCAGTCCTGGCACGGCCCTGGGGGGCAGGCCGGTGGGCAGCTGGACAGATGCTCCTGGGTCAGGTGAGGTCGACGGAGATGCCTGACATGTAGCTGCCAGGGGCCAGGAGGAGACCCCAAGGAGAGTGCACGGGCCCTGGGGACAGGGTGCTGGTCACCCAGGCCAGGCGTCCAGGATGGGGCTGTGGGCACCGTCCGCCTCCCGACACTGAGCGTGAAACCCTGACCTCACCGGCAGGGGGCGAAGAATGTGCCAGAGGCCCACAGGTCAGCCAATGGGCAGCGAACCCTTGGGTCTGCAGAGAGGTCAGGACCACCTAAAACCCTCCCTCAGCAGCCTGGGCCGTCCGCACATCGGGCAGGGGGGCTGGTGCAGGCGGGGCTGCCTTCGGAGGGAGGCTGGGGGCTGAGGGCTGGGGAATGGGGGCTGGGGGCTGGGGGCTAGGGAT
>NW_027551559.1:11087805-11101225 GCF_008692635.1 Crocuta crocuta
TCTGGGGAGCGGCTGGGGGGGGTCCCTCTGGAGAGTCAGGCTGAGGCAGAGAGAAGGTAAAGAGAGCTGCACTGGGCCCCCCTGACCTGAGCTCCCGCAAGAGGCCAAGTCCCAGAAGGCCACGGACTTGGGGCCCGAGAACCATGGTCACAGGCAGGCCCAGGCCTGGGGAGGCCCTGCCATCGCGGCGGGGGCTCGGGGACAAAGGCTGGCGGCCTCAGCCCCCCGGGCGCCGCGGGCAGGGAGGGCGGCTGAGTCCTGGCCGGGCTCCGAATCCCCGTCCCCCGAGACGGCTGTGCTGGCCTAACCTGCGGGCGGCTCCGCTGTCGGAACCCGGCGTGAGGTTTCCCTGCGCGGAGGGCAGAGCTCAAACCCCGTCCTGCTTCTCGGAAGGCCGTGCGGAGCGAGAGGACAGCAGAGCCTTCCTGCGCCGCTGCCCGTGCGGCCTGGGCCGACTCCGGCTAGCACGGGGGGCAGCACAGGGCGCAGCCGGGGTCCTGTGAGGACCTGTGGCCAGTCTCGGCCGGGCTTCTCAGCAGAGAGGCAGCCCCGGCGAGGGTCCGGACGAACGCCAGCTTTCCGTTCCGACGGGTCACTGTCACACGAGGTGGAGCGGCCAGAACGCGGGCTCTGGCCTCACGTGGAAATTGGACAGTGCGGCTCTCCTGCTGAAGGAGAGCGACCCCACACACCAGGCACACGCCTGGGGTCAAGTTGTACAAATGAGGCAGCACTGAGCCCACGAAGGCCCGTGGTCTCCCTGGGGAGCCCCAGCCCAGCACCTGGGAGGGCCTGAAGGTGCCGGGCAGGGGACTTAAAAGGTCTCCAAAAAGGTGACGTGTGAGTAGACACCTGAAGGAAGGAAGGCAGTGAGTTGAGCCGTGGGGATGGGCTTTGAGGCAGAGGCAGCACATGCAAAGGGCCTGGGGCAAGAGCAGGAAGGAGGCAGGAGCAGAGTGGGCGCTGCTGAGCACGTTCAGAGAACGCACCGAGGGGTCAGCCTCCTAGACCTTCCTTCCCTGAGGAGGTGCTGGCATCAGCCCCGTGTCCCAAAGGCCCCTTCAGCTCCGGGGTAGGGAGGGAGGTAGTGGACGTCTGCGGGCAGCGGGTCACCGTGGAGGCGGGGAGAAACGGCTGATTCTAACCCACAACGTCAAGAGGCTGGGCTGATGGGCCTCCCGAGGGACGGGTGCGGTGGACGGGCAGGCACAGGGCCCGTCTGCTGACGGGGAGGGGTGCGTGAGCTGGCGTCCCGCAGGGCGGTCTGGGTGGAAAGTGTCCTTGACATCTGGGGACGCTGGTGCCCGTGGGTGGGGCACCGCACCCCTCAGCATCGCCCGGCCCCGGGGTGGCTCAGCCCGCAGGGGGCTCCTGACGTTTCTCTCTTCGAGCTCGAGCTCCAGGCCCACAGCCTGGCCCCACGTCAGTGGGGCTGTTCTGGGTGCGAGGTGACTATGTCTCGATCCTTCTAACAGGCCGCCCTCCCTCCCAGGCAGACCCCGATCCGGATGGGGGCCGGCGGGCGTCGGGGGAGCACCGCTGCGCTGCTCCACGCAGCCGAGAGCCTGCCTTGGCCCGTGAGGCCTGCCCGCGTGCGCGCCTGGCAACAAGCGCGGAGTCTAGAGCTTTGTTCTGGGATCAGCAAATCCTGGAGCTGTGGCTCAGCGCGGGCGCTCCCGGGGGCCTCGGACAAGGCCGCACCAGCCTGGCGGGAAGCTTTGCGGCCACGGCCGGCGCTCGGTTCCTTTTAGGCCAAACGGCGTGGAAAACCGCGCGTTCCGACTTGGCTCGTCCGTGGAGAGTCCTGGGCTGAAGAGCGCCCCCCGTAACCCCTGTCCCCGGAACGCGGATCGAGACCTTATTCGGAAATGGGGTCTTTGCACACGTGGTCTGTTAGGATGGGGCCGTGCTGGATCTGGGCAGACTAAGCAGGGGCTGCGTCGCAGACACGGGAAGAGGCCCCGCGTGCACAGGGAAGAGAGGCGGCGGTGCAGCCGCGAGCCCACACCGGCCGGCCCGGCGCTGGAAGAGACACGGGACCCTCCCGCGGAGCCGGGGGGAGCACAGCGCTGCCGACGCCTGAGTTCGGACTCCCGCCCCCGGAGCCAGCCCCCAATACTCGTCTGCGGTTTAGGGCACTTTGTTACAGCAGCGCCGCGGGTAGCCCGAGGCTGCTTTTTTATAGGATTATCTTAAAATACTTACTTTTGGGGTCCCTGGGACCCTCAGATGGTTGAGCATCGGACTCTTCGTTTCGACTCAGGTCACGACCTCACAGCTTGGGGGATCGAGCCCTGAGTGGGCTCTGTGCTGACAGCCGACCCCCCTGCTTGGGATTCTCTCTCTTCCCCTCTCTCTGCCCCTCCCCTGCTTGCTCGTTCTCTCTCCCAAAATCAATAAGTAAACTTTAAAAAATAAAATAAATAAAATAAAGTACTTAATTCTAAGGCATTCCCAGCACGTGCTTACATTGATTAGCTATCGATTGACTCCAGAAAGACGTCAAATGTCCCGGTGCCTGGTGTCCACATAAGACCGTGGGTCCAGCTTCGCTCAGGAAGAATCACCCGCACCCTCCTGCTGGGCCAGGGGCTGATCCACGCGGGGACGCAGGGGGCTGGCCCCCCGGGTTCAGCAAACACGTGTGGGCGTCCCCAAGGACCGAGAGGATGCGGCACCCCGAGTTGGTCAGGGCTCGCTGGGGCTCCCCGCAGGCTGGCCAACCTCTAGTGGGCCCGAGGAGAAAGGAGCCGGAGAGGGGGCGCAGGAGGGACTGAGGGGGCTGCCCCAGCCGGACCCCCCGGATGCCTACGTGGGAGCCCCTCTGCCCCAGGTGCCCTCCAGTGTGGGGGAAGGAAATCGGTGCCTGGACATGGGTGTGCTCACCGTGAGCCCCTCTCGGGGCCTGCCCTCCCCACGANACGGCAGCCCGCAGCCCTCCGTGGGCGCCTCCACGTCCGGCCCTTCCGGAACGCCTGATGCTGTCGGCTGCACGCCCCAGATGACCGCAGCGGCCAAGGGGGTGGCCAGGCGGGCACGATGGATCCTCGGCGCCCCCAGAGTCGGGTCTGCAGACAGCACCCGTGCATGCCCCCAGGCCAGGACATGGGCCACTCACCCAGCTCCTGCGCAGGGTCCTCAGGTCCGTTCTGGGGGCCCCTCAGAACCGGGTCACTGGGGTCACCAGGCTCATCCTCAGGTGGGCTGGGGCCCAAGGCGTCCGTGTGTGATTTCAGAAGCATGGGTGGGGGGAGGGGCCCCCTGGCGCTCAGTGAAGCCTGGGTCCCGGCATCCAGGTGGCCTCTGGACCCCTGTGCGCATCTGTGCGGCCTCACCGCACGGCAGAGCCATGTCTGAGGACAGTCAAAGAGCTGGTGCCCGAGGGCCGGGCACATGGTGGGCGCCCGAAGGACGGCAGAGTGCTCCGGGGCCTGGCACCGGATGCCCCATGCTGGCCAAGTTCCAGGAGGCCCCAGGATCTCCAGGGCAAGGGTCACGGCCCAGGGTCGGCCCCCGGAGCCCCTGCCTTCCCATGGAAGTCAAGGCCACCCTGCTCATTCCATGAAGCCTGGGGCCCAACCAACGGCCCGATGGCGCCCACACACCGCCCCTCTCAACCTGTCCCCTGCAAGCGTGCGCTTTACTGCCCACAGCCAGCCCGCTGTGGTGACTGTGGGCCGGGTCTGCCCCAGGCGGACAGCGTCCTGGGACCGGCTCAAGGGCCCCACACAGCAGCCTTAGCCTGACCCCCCCTCGACTCCATGACCCACCTGGAGTCTGATAAGATGCCGCCTCGGGAGGCCCGGAGTTCGCTGGAACATCCCTTTTTAGCTCACTTAATGGGTATTTATTTGTTCCTTTGTAACAAAATTTCAACTATTAGTGGTGATTCTTGTTTTCTGAACTTTTCCTGCCAGCCCCTGGGAAATACAGAAATTACAGGTGTCCAGGCGGTGATGAGCAACTGGGGATGGAAGGGGAGGTCCCCACCTGTAACCAGGACCCTGCCCCCCCAGGCCGTCCCCACCCGTCCCCACCTGTTCCCACCTGTAACCAGGACCCTGCCCCCCCAGGCCGGCCCCCACTTTAAACAGCACTGCCAAGTGTTTCTGGCGCTGCCGCCCTCTTCCCTCGTAACGTCCTGCTCGTGAGGTCCTCCGTGCTGCGCTGCCAGTGCCCCCGCCTCGCGCGGCACAGCCCTGGTCCCTGGTCCCTGGTCCCTGGTCCCTGGTCCACTGTCGCGGGCGCTGGCAGCGAGCGCAGGTCCTGCCAAGATCAAACTGCAGCACCCCCAGAACCAACAAGGAAAAGAACTTTCCAGACCTCAACGCAGGCGGTCCACCTGCCTAGAAAATGCTAATATTTACAAGAGGGTTTTCGACGTGCACTAAGTAGGCACCAGGGGCCAGCACAGCGCACAGATGTCAAATGGGCCAAACCGTCCTCATTTCCTTTATTTTGGGGGAGGAGGGGACAGGTGACAGGCGGCGGACACACAATTTCCACCAGGCCGTTCGCCACAGTTCTTGTGACGGCGCAGGGCCGCTCGGCCTGCCCGGATCCACGACGAACCGCAGGAAAGGGGCGTGTCGCCCGCTGGGTGCGCCGCACACTCGGGCGGGCCTTCCCCGGGGCACCCCTGGGGGGCAGGGCCACGAACAGAGCGGGACGGCAGAAGGGCGCAGGACGTGACCCCCAAATGTGTCTGACTGAGCAGTTTCCAGGGGCCGAGCCCGCGCTGAGCAAGAGCCGCCCCAAGCTTTGCAGGGACACGGTGGCAGCAAGGGCATCGGTGCTGGCGTGAGGTACACCCGGGCCAGTAGGTCCGCTTGAGGCTGGCGCCAGAGGCTCACACCCCACGGCCAAATGAGGAGACACAGCAAAAGCCGCGCTGCTGCTTTAAAGCTAAGCATCTTCAATTTCGGGGGCGCCCTGCGTTCCGAGATTTCCATCTTCCGCCGGCCCCCACGAGTGGGCTTGGGCGGCTCCAACAGCACACACCGGGGGCTTGTAAGAAGACCCTCAGGTCTCACAGTTTGAAAGCCGGAAGCCCAAGATCAAGGTCGGGGCAGGTTCCGTGTCTGCTGAGACACGGAATCCCTTTCTGATTCTTAGACGGCGTTTCGAGTGTCCTGCGGCCGACGGGGACAGGGACCTGCCTTCCTGGGGCCTCTTCTAAGGGACGAAGCCTGCCGTAGGCACTCGTCGGCATGACCTGAGGACCTCCCAAAGCCCCTCCTGACCCCATCACCTCGGGGGCTCGGTTTCAACAAGCAGGCTTTGGAGGAGCCCTAACGTCCGGATCACAGCAGAGCCCGGAGGGCCCTTCCGGCCCCAGCCCTGCGCTCCCCGGAGGGAGCCTGTTCCCTGCAAGCCCACGGCCCGGGAGAAGCCCGCCCGCTGGGGCTGGAATTGCCCTGTGTGTCACTGCCGTGTCCTGAACAAGGGGGTGCTCGCCCAGAGACCCCCGGCGAGCCAGAGCCGGGCCCCGTGCCCCGTGCCTGCGCCCCCAGGCCCGACCGCGATGTGAAGTTCCAGGCAGACGTCCGACTGCTCACATGCCGGACGCCGGAGCCTTGAAGAGGCTGCACCCCCTTCTCCACACCCCCACCCCTCTCTGGTGAGGGGGAGGCAGAACCGAGGGAGACACAGATCCGGGCCGCTCCTCCGCAGTCCTGCCCTGGTCCCCTGCACGGAGGGGCACGCGCCCATCCGAAGTTATTACGAGGCACCCAGAAAATGCCTTCAGAGGAATCCCCTGCCTCACAGGTGTGGATGAACGTTCCGCTCCCAGACAGCACGAGCATCACTCTAGTGTGTGTCCTTCCACACCGAGCCGCTTCTCAGGACCTGCCTGCACCAGGGTTTAAACAGACTTAGAATTTTTATTTAGCAACCGGCCAGAAGAACGTCCTTCAAAAAGGGGGCTGATACTGTGGACTTGGGCTCCGGGCCCCTGGGTGGCCCTCTACAGACACCAGCTCACACGACGCTGATAACCACCTAAGGACCACCTTCTCCTGCTTGGCAATTACGTGTGGGTCTAGTTTATTCAGGGTCCTTCCGGTACCCCAGGCCAGGGCAGTTTTCTGCTTCTAGACCCATCGCCTTTCAGACCCACTCTGTGTGTCACCTGGGTCCCGAGCCTGACCCCGCAGCACCTAGATGTTCCATCTGGAGCCTGGCCTTCCCATGAGCCTCTCTGCAGGCCAGGGGTCACCTGCCCCGCAGATGGGAGGGGCTGTGGTCTCAAACTCCGCCATCCTTACCGTGCAAGCCATTGACCCTGAAGCATCTTGATGTCCAGCCCCCACTGCCGGGTCTCCAGCTGGGATACTGAGGCCACAAGACCCCAGCCTGGGGCTTAGCGGCCGGGCAGGGATGGGCTCTGGGCCCAGCTGGACGGGTCACTCCCGCGGGCTGCCATCTCGCAGGTCCGGACCAGGCGTCACAGCTCTGGGGCGGCTCCCCGGCCCGCATCTCCTACCCGGAGCCTACCTGCTTGCCACCAACATGCGCTCTGCCTTGTCTGTGCCCTTGTGGCCACTCAAGTAGGCGGATACCACGAACTGTCCCCTGAGGCCCCGCAAGCGGACATGTGGGAAACAAGGCATCGAGGAGGAAGGAGACGCCGTCAGTCCTGGGCGCTGAGCCCGGGCTGGATCCCCGCCCGGCGCACCGGCCCCATCTCCGTGGGCCCCGGGCTCAGGGCTTAGCGGCTGGGGCCCGGGTGGGGGGACCTGCGCAATCGCAGAGACCCTGCGGCATCGACCCGGCACCCCAAAGCCTCCAGGGCAGGACACACGCCTGGCTCGGGGCTTGGAGTCCAGGCTGGCGGCAGCCCCGTGCGCTCACCTTTGGGGCTCCCTCTCCGCTGGGAGNTGGGGACGCGGCGCCCACTAGCCCGAGGCCCTGGGGCCAGCCGTCATGAGGGTGGGCAGAGCCAGCCGTGGGCCTGCAGTTCTGTGCGGATTCTACTGGGGGCAGCTCCAGACCCCTCAGGCCATCGCTCGTAGGGACCCCCTTCGCAGGAGAGGACCCTGGAGCACCAGCCAGGGGCTCCAGAAGCAGCCTGCACCTGCACGGAAGCTGGGCGGGGGGGGGAGGGGGGCTCGGCCAGGGGACAGGAGGCCGTGGAGAGGGGCCTTGGAGAGAAGGCCCGGGGCGTAGGCCACTCCCAGCCCTGGCCTGGCTCCTGTGAGCCCACTGGCTTCCGCAAAGCTCCAGCCACGGACTCTGCCTCACATTGGTCAAGGCCAGGAAGGAGGAGCCCCAGGCTGTACACACTGGCACCCCGTCTCCGTTGGCCTTGGCTGCAGCAGGGCCTTCCCTGGACTTCTGGGCAATGGTACAGGGTGTCAGCTGGCCCTGGGGTGCTCTGGGCCCAGGCACAGGGCCACCTGCTCACCTTTCCCCCACTCTGCCTCCCTCCCGCAGCACCCAGCCCCTCAGCACCCCCTCTGTTCCTTCCCTGCAGCCTCGCCCTGGGAGGACCCCTCCCCTCCCTCTCTTCTCCACGGGCCTTCAGAAGAACCATCCCCTCTCACCTATGCCCTGAACCCCAACTTGCTACTTCCACACAACTTCTCCCCTCATTTGGCCTCAACCTTCCCTGCTCAGCAGGGGCCTGTCACCCCGTGGTCATTCCCACATTTCTGGTCTCTGTGGATGTCCTGACCATGGCCAGCTCTGAGCACTGGAGATGGGCTGCTGTGCCCGCGGTCGCTCACCTGCCCAGGCCTGGCCCACCTCCACGATGGGGCTAGGCCTCCCCAACTCGCCACTGTAGCTCCCGCCACTGCCGGGGTCCTCCCACCCCTCACCCTGGGATAACGCTGATGAGCTGACATCCAGCTGAGCCCGGAGGATGCTTTATATGCACCGATGCCCCTTCTCAGCCACCGGGGCAGGTGCTGCCCCACCTTCACAGCAGCTCTAAGTGCACAGAACTGCGGACTGCGCCGGAGTCCTGCTCCTGAGCCTGGCCTCTGCCGCAGCCGTCGACCAGGCCCCGGGCAGCACACGGGGCACGAACACAGGCCGCGTCAGTGGGCCTTGCCAGCCAGCCACTCCCGCCACGCGTGCTGAAGGCCGGCTGCAGCGCAGGCCACTCCGAGTAAGCAGTGCCAGGCGGAGCCCGGCCCTGGGGTCCAGGCCCCTCGACCTCCGCGAAGCCCCCCCAGGCCCTCCCAGCCCCTCCTCGGCCTCCCACCAACCCATTCGGCTTTAACCCCCAGCTCAGACTGGACCGATTGGTCGTCTTCTGTGTTCTATGCGTCCCATTACCGTGTTAGTGGCAAAAATGGCGTCCTGCAAAGTGGCGCCTCAGAGACTGAAGCCCTTGCAAACGCAGGTGTTTATATCGATCAGCAGACACCGGCTTGAGGACAGGCGTGTGCACACCTGCCCTGGCACGGGGCCGAGCGGTGATGTCCGCGTGCTCACGGGGAGGACGGCCGGATGCCCGCCTGAGTGTGCGGGCAGGGACTGTTGCGTCTCCCGTCTCTGTTGAGGGGGAGAGGGGAGCCTGTCCAGGGACCGCCAGTGGAAGGAGCGGCCCCCAAAACGGGTCCGCACTGTGCCGTGCTCCGCCGCCCTCCTGCGCCTCCCCGAGGTGGCCCTGGCCGCTGGAGCCACCCCTGAGGCCGGGCCCTGCTCTGGCCAGCATCTGGCATCTCATCCACTTTGCCAGAGAGAGAGAGCAGGGTGGTGAGGCAGAAACGTCACGCGTGCTCCACACTGACCTGGATTATCTGGCAAAGGTTTTCCGTTTCTCCAACAGCTTTATCGAGATGTAATTTACAGGCCCCACAATCACCCGCTTACAGTGTACAATTGAACGAGTTTTAGTAGATGTGTGCCAGCATCACCAGGCAATTCTAGAACATTTTCATCACCTCATAAAGAAACCCCGTACCCTTAGCTTTACCCCCAGCCTCCCCACCAACCTCCCTTCCCAGGGAGCCCCTGTCTGCTTTCTGTGTCCATGGATCTCGCCATTCTGGACATCTTGCATGAACGGAATCCTGCGACGCGTGACTTTTGCGTCTGGCTCCTTTCATGTAGCGGGATATGTCCGAAGTGCCCCTGACTCACAGCACGCGGCAGCGCTGCGTTCCATCGTGTGCCGGAACAATGTTCTCTGGCTCTGTGAGCCTCGAGAGGAACCACCGCACGTGGGCCCCAGTGTTTCCACAGAGGATGTGCCATCTCACAGGCCCACCAGCCACGCCGGACGCTCCCACGTCCCTCACACGCTCGTTCCCATCTGCCTGTGACTCTGGCCGGCCCGGCGCATGTGCGGCGGCGTCTACCGCCGTGGGGCTGCATCTCTGCGGTGCCTAACGATGCCAACCACGGTCTCACTGTTTGGTGCCCACTGGGCGTCGTCCTTGCCGAGGTGTCTGCTCAGATCCGTGGCCCTTCTTCTGTGGCGCGAAAGTTCTCGTGCACTGTGGCTGCGAGGCCCGTATCACGTACGCGATTTGCAGATGTTTGCCCCGCTCTGTGCTTGTCTTTTCACTGTCCTTTGAAGCACAGTTTTCAATTTTGATGTAAAATCCAATGTATTCACTTTACCTCCTGCCTGTCCCGCTCTGAGTGGTGCCGTCCAAACGCCTGGAGTCTCATGTGGGACTTTGTGCCCCCGCGGCCGCAGGGGGCGGAAGGAGCACAGCCGGAGGCGCCAGAAAGCCCCGCAAGGTTACTGGTGCTGAGAGTTCTCGACTCCAAGACCTGTGACTGGGACTCACCCACCAGGACATTTGGGACCTTTTCCGCCAGATGCCTCTGGATGTCCTCTGCGGGTGCAGCTCCCAGCAGCCCCCACACACCCAGCAGCTCTTGCTGGAGCCCCGGGGAACCGGCCTGTGCGCAGGGCAGGAAGACAGCGCAGTGTGGCCGGCCAGCCTGGTCAGTGCCACCCGTGCGCTGGCAGAAGACAGCCATCTGGACTGACTGGGACAATGGCCATCACCATCACAGAGTCCAAATTCACCCAGGAGATAGCCATCGCGAAGCCCCTGCCCGCCTCAGATCTGGGGGTGCACTTGATGCTTGAGCTCAAGAAAGGGGGAGCCGGGACGCCGGCTTGAAAATGTCGTGTCCACTTGCCCTTCGCCCCAGGCCTCTCCTCAAAGGGCACCCGTCTCACTCCTTCTCACTGGGATGGACCAGGGGTCGTCAGGGTCTCTGGAGACCTGTGGGCCCTTCTTCCATAAAAATACTGAAACGTCGGGGCGCCTGGGTGGCTCAGTCGGTTAAGCGTCCGACTTTGGCTCAGGTCATGATCTCACGGTTCGTGGGTTCGAGCCCCGCGTCGGGCTCTGTGCTGACAGCTCAGAGCCTGGAGCTGCTTCGGATTCTGTGTCTCCCTCTCTCTGTCTCTCAATGATAAGTAAACGTTTAAAAAGTACTGAAATGTACACCCCGCCAAAGCGCTGGGTCGCGGCCGGCACCCTGTGAGGACGGCCCCGCTCTGACCCAGCTGTCGGGGCCCGCAGGTGTCGGTCCCTTCAGGGGAAGCCGCTTCGAGCAGAGTCCTGCCCATCGTGCGTCTCAGAAGCTGGGCGCTGCCCCGGGCCTGGCTGCCAATCCTGCAGGCCCCCCGGGGGCGGCAGGACCCGGCCAGCCTGAGGCTCCTGGGAGAGGCCACCTTCCCGGCCGGCCGGGGGCACAGACAAGGGGACGGACAAGGCCCGTATCTGCTCCAAGGTATTTAGCAGGTGCTTTAGGTCCGAGGAGGGACCTGAAAGTGAGGACTGTGTGGATGGCGCCCCGACGGCCGGCACGCTCACAGGCTCAGGTTGGACACACACGCGAGTGGCAGCAATTCCAGAAGTGTGACCACGGGCAGAGTCAGCGTCATCGCACAAAGTGCCCTCCATGGCAAGGGGGACGGGCGAGGGCTGTGCTCTGACGAGGGAACCCAGTGCCAAAGCCCCTGGGGGTCACCTGCGCTGCCCCCACCTCACCTTGGGTGTGCCTGTCCGGCTGTGCATCCAGGCTGCGGCAGGGCGTGGGGCACCCCAGAGCTACGCCCAGAGCCCCGCCCCTCTGGTGGCCTCGGCCACGCCCCAGCCCCACCCTTCTGCAGTCCCAGCTCACAGGGTGACCCGAGACGCGGTGGCCCCTACACCCTGGTGCTCGCCAGACTTCCTGTCTCTGATCGCCGTTCCTGGTGAGGCAGAGCCCACCTGGGACCCTTCTGGAACGCGGACCACCAGCCGCAGGGCCTGCACAGCTGCTGATCTGAACGTTCGTAAAGACTCAGGCCTGGAGCCCATCCTGACCGCGCAGCAGAGTGTGGCCGCCTCCCCTTTGCCGTCCCTGTCGCTGGGGTGAGCCGGGTGGTGGGCCAGGCCCTGCATTTCCACGCCGGGTGCCCGGTTCACAGCATCACCTTTGCACTGGTGCTGCCTCCGTGACGGGACCCCGTGACCTTGCCGTCTGCTTTGCCCACGAGCCTCTGGGCTGGAGATGCTTGTGTGTCCCTCCCGTGACACCGACCGCCGTGTCCTCTCCGAGGCCCATTTGTAGGTTCCCCCACCCCCTCTGTGTGCGGGGTGGACTCGTGCCCGGGCCTTCCAGGAGCTCTCCTCCCCCGCGTTTGGGCTCTGGGTGTCCTTGCTCCCCAGAGGCGCCCGCTGGAGCAGGGGCCCTTGCGGCACCCGCCCGCCAGTGCCCGGGAGGAAAGGACAGCGCAGAGCCTGGACCCACCGGACACTACCACTGGCCCAGGCTCACTGCTGCGCCGGCCTCGGCCCGCCTGGCCCCTGCCTGCCCCACATCGTCAGGGCCCCACGATGGCTTTGGGAGCGGGAGGCTGAGCCCACACTCCCTCTGGGTTCCGGAGCCTCAGGAGAGTCTCACTGTTGGTGAAGCCTGATCTCAGCACTTCCAACAGGAAGGGCTGTATTTTTGTCATTAACATGCACACCTGTGGGTTTCCAAGTGCTTCTCAAGCGCGATCACATCAGCCCTCCCGCGACCCCAGGCGGAGCACTCGGGACGGGTTTCTAGTTTCCCCGGGACGGGTTTCTAGTTTCCCCGGTGCGGCCTCAGGGCAGGTGGGCTGGTGGCCCCTTTGTGCAAACCGGGGCACTGCACCTTCGCCCCCAGCAGCTTGCGTCCCTGCTGTGCCCCCTGGGACCCTCCCGCGCTCACCAGGAGGGAAGCCCTGGCCCGCGAATGCGCAGTGGGTGGCCTGGGCACCCACGGAGCCTGTGGGAACAAAGCACAAACACCCCTCGGGAGCCGGGCCGCCAGGAGCGGTGGGCGTGTCCTGCCTCTGTGGTTCTAAAGACTGCGTGGCCACTGTCATTATCTACCACCCTCCCTGAGGGAAGGAAATGAGGGTCTGTTGGGGGATGGGCGTCCGCCCGAGGACCATGGCCGCACATGGAAACATTGATCGCACAGGAAAGCAGACTCAGGATGGGGTGGGGGCCCCTCTCGCCTGGGCCTGCTGGCTCTGCGGTGCAGACCCTGACTCATGCCCGGCGTCTGGACCCCTGGACGGACGCGGAACGTTGGCGAAAAAGAGAGAATGTGGGGAACAGGCGGCCACACAAGCCGATAGGGCATGTGCGGTCGGAGCGGCCCTCCCTTGTCTCCCGCTGCGAGCTGCATCTCAGCTCTCCCCCCTTGGCAGCCAGAAGTTTCTGGAAGGCATTGCTATAACAATGCAGCACAGATGGGCCTCTTCTGAAGAAGCGGCTCTACACAAAGCTTCAGTTTAAACGACCCGCTCACTTAAGAGGGTCCCCCTCCCCTTAGGATGAGCTCTGTCCACGCAGTACAAGAACAGACCCCGCGGCGGCAAGAAAGACCCAAATTCGCACACGCGCCAACAGGGCTCAGGACCGCTGGCGCGACCCCGGTTCAGGCAGAGCCCCACGAGCCAGCGCCCTTCTGAGCAGACGTCAGCCTGGACGCGCATCCGTCACACGCGCGAGGACCGTGTCGGAGTCTGAGCGCCGTCCCTTCCGTGGGGTGTGCTTCGCGGTTCATAAGTGGGTTGCTCCGTTGTTGAGGGCGTAAATCACCTCAGAAGGGCCCGCAAACCCCAGGCCTGAGCTCCTGGCGCGCCCCCCCTTGACGAGTGGTGGTGTGGCCCAGAGGGGTGTGTCTGGGGGTGGCGCCTTGTTCTCCCTGCGGGCCAATACACTCCGCGTTGGGTTCATCCTGGGCACAGCCAGCGCCCCGAGTCTCCTGTTTCAAGCGTGCCCCCTCTCTGTTCACTGCTCCAACGTGCAAGCGAGATGGTGAGTTACGGCCACTGTGGCAGCCTCTCTGGTGTGTCCCCATTAAAGCCGTGGAAGGGAAGGGGACTTGAGGCACCCACAGCTGCGTGCTGGCTGCCTGGAGGGATAGCTCCACATGTGCCCACCCTCACCCACCCCGGCCGCTCCGAAGGTGA
>NW_027551559.1:11101491-11106835 GCF_008692635.1 Crocuta crocuta
AAAAAAAAAAAAAAAAAGAATATGGGCTTCTCAAGGGAAATTGCTCGAAGAGACCCAAGCTGGCTTTGCCTTGTGGTTGGGCAGAAGACAAAACTTTGAGTTTCAGAGAAACACCTGATTTGTGTGTAGGGCTCCACCCCCACCGAACAAACACACCCAGGTCACAAAATGGTTTTCAAAGATGTTCTCGGCAAAATTTTATATGCATGACTATGCGGGCTTTACTGTTTTGTTTTTTGTACCACAATCAAAATAGACTGAGGTGTGTGCAACGGCTTTGCAAGGCCTGAGCAGGCAAGCCGTGTGTGAAGCCCGGGGGCCCCGAGGTCAGACCGCACGCACGTCCGCATCACGCGCAGGCGCACCCACGCACAGCACGTGCAGCCACCAGTAGACAGATGGCAGTGGCTTTGAGATGCACCTTTCTGGAACCCACGTACTTAATTTTGAGAGCAAGGCTCCAGTGTCCGCGGCGGTGAAGGAAGCACGAGGGCGTCCGAGAAGTGCATCCAGGAGGTCGTGGGTGGTGCCACAGCCACAGGCGTGCCTCCTGTAATCAGGTCACGTTCCTCTGGTGCCCACCTGCCGAGCTCAGGAGCCCTCTCGTTCGTACCGCTGTCGGCTCTAATGTGGAGGAGCGCCTCCCGTCTCCCATGAGGGCGGATCAGATGCGTGAGCAGCTCAGAGTCCCTCTGAGTGTGGTCCGCCACGTGGGGCCTGGCTCGCAGGTGACGGAACTGCTGTGGGCGGCTCAGGGGGCCGCCGAGCCCGGTGGGCTGCTCCCACCTCCAAGTCAGCCGTGGCCACGGCCCTCGGAACAGGCTTGTGGTGAGATTCCCCCTAGTGGGTGAGGGGACCAGGAATGTGGATGTCCACGTGACCACAGCTGTGTGGCTCGCACAGCCTGGGTGTCACATCATCCTCCAGCTGCTCGAGGCAACTCTGACCATCCCTGGGAAACCTGTATCTCTGTGTTTCCCCGTGCAGCCTGGTGCTGCTTCCAGAAGGATCTGAGTGTCGTCACTGGGTGGGCAAGCGAAAGACGCGTTCTCGGTCAGGGAGGGAAGTCCCCGAGGTCTGCTCCTACACCCCTGGGTCTGGCGCCCTGCCCCTCCAGCAAGCCTTGGGCGCGCCTGCCCAGGGCTGCTGCGCCTCCCCTTCCTCCTGTGTGGCCACGTGGGGGGCCGCTCACCTGGTGAAAGGGGATGCTAGTCCCACAGCCCCCGCAGCCCTGGGAAGACTTGGAGGGACCGTCAGCCAGGAGATGGAACTTCAAAGTTCCCTTCCTGGGTGGAGGAGGGGCAGGGCGGGTCAGAGAGCACTTTGGGGATCTCCCTCCTCACCTCCCAGCCACCCCCATGCGGCTGCAGGACCCCCACATGCACCTGGACCTTGCGGGGAGGGGAGCGGTGCGACACGGTCACCCCTGCAGCCGTGGCCCAGAGACCTCGGACACAGATGCAGCCCTGTGTCCTCTGCACTCAGAATGCCCAGCCTCCTGCGAGTACCATGCGAGCCTCTTCCTGATTCCCTGCACACAGCACTGCCGTGGGCAGGGGAGTGGCGGGAGGGGCCTCGCAGGGGTGGTGCAGAGTGGGCTCTTTTCTCAACCTGGCTTTACTCAGGTAGCCATGAGCCGGAGAATGATCAGCTCCAGGTCATGGATGCAGGTTCATACCTGGAAAGGCTGGTTAATGGCTGGTCCTTCTAGAATGTTCTGCCCTTTGGATAACGGCCCACAGATGGTCATGTGTGCCCATGTGTCGCTGCTGTCCTCCCACTGCAAACAGGCCCAGTGGTCCTCACCGCGGACACTTTCCTCCATCCTGCTGGGCAGGACACCCACCACAGCGTGCAACTCCTCTCTCCCACCCTGGGGGCTGGATGCATACAGAAGGTTCTCCACGTGTGCTTCCCCAGAGTGCATACAGAAGGTTCTCCACGTGTGCTTCCCCAGAGTGCATACAGAAGGTTCTCCACGTGTGCTTCCCCATCAGGCTGAGGAGGGACCTCTGAGCTGCTGTGTCCACTCCTCCTCGGGGTTGCTGGCTGCCAGGGCGACCTGAGACACAGGTCTCTGCCGCTCCGAACAGGGTGCGGGCTGCACGGTGAGGCCTGTGGGGTCTGGCCCAATCGCTGGGGCCCCTGCAAGGACCCCCAGCACACCATGTGGGGTGAGTCACTCCCAGGAGACCCAGAGATGGGGCCTCCCGCGGTGACCGCGTCTGCATCCAAGCTCGGGCCTCTCTCTTCCATTCTTAGACACAAAGGGGGTCCCATCCTGGGGACAGCTCTGAACACCCCCCCAACATCTTTTCCTTCAGATGCCCCTTCACTCATCACCGCGGCTCCTGCAGCAGCTGGAGACCCAAGGGCGCTGCTGAGTCACACCCCGCAGTGGGTCCCAGCAGAATCCTGGGAAGCTCCGCACGCGGCCCAGCCCCCCAGGGTCCTGCGGAAAAAGTCCTCAAGGCTGGACAGTGGCAGCAAAGCCACGGCTGAGGCTGAGAAGCCCACATGCAGCCCCCACCTTCACCCCTGATGCTCTGCCCCCAACACCGACACCCCAACCTGTACGCCCCACGGCCTCCAGGCAGCATCCCTGTGGCTTCTGGAACCATCTTCTACCCTCCTCTCTCTCCTGTTGCCTCCCTCCCTCCCCATCACCCCAACCCTTCGGGGAGGCTGGGCTGCCTTCCGGATGTGGGAGGAGCCAGGATAAGACCCGCTGGGAGACGGAGGAGCGTGTTACTCCGACGTCCCTGGACCCACGGGATGGGAGCCTGTTTGCCTCTGGCACTTTATCTGAATTGTGGCACCTTTGTCCTTAGGGAGCCCGGAGCAGGCTTAGGGAGACCAGGACTTCGGGTCTCCCTGGGGAGAAGGGGTGCTGGCGGATAAACACCCACAGTGTGCGAGGTAACTGGAAATACTTGGTTATTCATGAGAGCTGCTGCTTTGTGGAGGAGCATCCCCGGGGCCCCAGGCTCTCCAGGCAGCGCGGACGCGGGGCGCCGGCTCTGCGCGCACTCCCGACTCGCGGCCAGCTCAGGGCTCTGGACGCAGGAAATTAGCTTCTGTCAGCGCCAGGGGACAGAGGAGGGGGCGCCGGGGGACGGGCAGGCAGGAGCCAGACGCAGGGGAGAGGCGGGGCCCGGAGGGGTGGCGGCACCAGAGGGCAGGCGCGGGGACCTGGAGGGAGACAGCCTGCCACCGAGGGCGGGGCCCGGAGGGAGCCCGGAGCCGGGCNCACCCTCTCTCTAGGGGACCCAGCCTGGGTGGCCGGGAAGGTCTCCGAGGGCGTCCCCGGGACTCTGATCGCCCCGTGAAACTATCCGCTCGCTGTGTCTTGGGGGCAGCTGGAGCAGGGAGGAGCAGAGGGTCAGCCCCTCCTTGCCCTGGGCCCACCTTCCCGGTCGGTCAGCGGTCGGTCGCTGCCGTCTGCGATCCTCAGCAGGAGCTGTGCAAGCTTTCCTGTTCCTGGGAGTTAATTCATTCAAGGTGGGCACTGTCACCCAAGGTGCCTTGTCCAGCCTGGGTGAGCTGTGGCCTGGCGCTGGTGTTGGGGGATGCCCACCTAGCAGCGCCCTGTCTGGGTGTCCAGGGAGACCTGCACAGGGCCCTTCCACTCCTGCGCCCAGCAGGTGGGTTGGTGCACAGCGCCCCCTCCCCAGCTGCCCTCCACTCTGTTCCCCCCACCTCACCCTGGCGGGCACTTCGGAGCCGCACACACCGTCCCAGCCGAGGCTGGGCACCCTTAGCGGTGGGTCCACACTGCTCCGTGCTGCCAAAGTGGGCGCCTGCAGGCCTCAGGGGAGCAGTGGGCCACCATCCTCCCACAGAGCACCAAGCCCTCTCTTCCCGGTAGCTCCGGGCTCCACCCACTACAGACAAGCCTTTCTTCCCACTGAGGGAGCCAGGCCCAGGCTGTGCACGCCAGCAACTCAGTCCTCCAGGCCACAGCCCGGGGTTTCAGCCCGGGGCCTGCTGCAGTGATGCTCTGGGATTCAAGGGAGACGGCCTGCCCAGGGTCGAGGCAGCGCTGCGGAGCCCTTGCTGCTGGAGCTGGGATCTGGGAGGAAGGGCTCGCACCTCAGAGATCTTCCCTTGTCCCACTCAGGACCGGGCTCGAGTCTGTGTGTGTATTAGGGGGGTCTGTGCTGCAGCAGCCGGGTGCCACGACCTCGCAGTGGACGTGCCGATGAGGCAGAGCTGCCAGGCCTGTCCAGACGCAGGGGGTGGCGTGGTCTGCTGGACGGGGTGTCCCCACTCGGCCTGTCTGTCCGGTGTCACCCTCGGTGCTCACTGTGTTTGCGGGACTGACGTCCGTGTCACTGTGGGGACGGGCTTTGCCTTGGCCCGGGGCCGGCGGGCCCGCTCTGTGTTGCCGGGAGAGCTGCTGGGAGATCCCACGGAAACGAAGGCGGGAGACTCGGAGAAGTCCATACTGCGGGGAGGAAAGCATTGCGCGCCGGGTCCCTGGTGTCAAACCCCACTCCCTAGAGCTGTAAATAAGCCCAGTTTGTCTCTTAAAGACCTAAGACGTAAACAGCAAGTGGCTCACACAGGACCTTCCACTCTCACAGGGGCGCTCAGCTCCAGATTTCAGAGGACTATTCCCAGATGCCTCCACTGCAGGGGTCACACCGGTTCCTGTGTCCACAGCTCCGCCCTTGTCATGACCTCCAAGCTGCTGGGGGCCCGGGAGCCCCGAGCCTGAGAGCCGCTGCCTGGGTGTCCGAGAGCCAGGGCACGGGGGCACATTCGGTGTGACTGCCCTGTGCCCGAGGCTCTGCCCCACTGCCTGGGGGCCACGTCCTGGAGTCTCTGCTACTCCAACCACAAGGGCAGCGTCCTGTGCCTTCTGCACACTGTCACACGGCACCGCTGTGCCCAGGGGCCCTGGTCCACTGCCTCCTCTTCCCTCTCCCTCGGCTCAGCAAGACAACGTTGCTGTCTGCCCGACGAGGAGGGTCCGAGGGGAGTAAGCGGGGTGGCCTTTCTCTCCGGGACTGGCTGAGGCATTTGCAAGAGGTTCCCAGGCCTGGAGGGACAGTGGCCCCACCGCTCTTACGACACAGTCTCAGAGACACGGTTTGAGACGCAGCCTCTGATCCTGTCACCCTCCTTATGGGCCCCGAGTGCCCTTGTCTCCTGTGTGACCCCCGTGCCTGCTGGTCTATCTCGTCTCTGAATTCAAACCCTCCACACCCCTTCCCCTTGCCAGAGGCCCCTGTGCCCGGGGGATGGGCTGGGTCCCGGACAGAGTCCTGGTGCTGAGAGAAGAGCAGAGGCCACATTCCCTCCCCCTCTCCGGGCCCCCTGTGCTGAAGCCAACCCCCCG
>NW_027551559.1:11106877-11156192 GCF_008692635.1 Crocuta crocuta
GAGCCCCTCCCCCGCCTCCCCGCCCCCCCCCATGCTGAAGGAAGCCCCCCAGGAACTGCTGGCCTTTGTAGAGTCGCCTGAGCTGCCTGCGGCCCGGGTCGTCCACCGGGACTGGCCATGGGCCTGGGCCTTCTGGGGGCTGCAGGGCCACTCTGTGCCCACCCGTATCAGGACCTGCTTGGGCTGCGTATCCCCAACTGTCCGACCTCCCCCTCTCGGCTGCCTCCGAGGACCGCTGCGGTGATGCCGGGGCACCCTGAGGGCCCACCCCAGGGCCACATAGCCTAACGTGGCTGTTCACAGGACGCAGTGTCTCTCGGGGCTGCATCAGGCTCTGTATGGGGGGGGCACAGCTGAAGGTGGGCGGCATGCGGGGACCCCTCTCCCCAGGGACTGACGGGTCCTCAGAGGAGTGTCAGGACACATCGCTTCTTCCTTCTGCTGGGTTTCATCCCCAGGGAGGCGGGGGGGCCTGGGGAGGGGCCTGGCGGAGAGCCGGGGCCAGGACAGACGGTGTCTGCAGACCCCGCGCCTGGCCCTGTGGGACGAGCCGTGTTCAGGCTGCAGAGACCTTTCCCGTCCCACAGGGATGGCCCCTGCGAGATTGCTGGGTGACTCCAGACCACCCCCCCCTCCTCCGGGCACGGCCTCGCCCAGACACGCCGTGGTTTGGAAGGAGTGGCTCACGACGTGGGGGTGTGACCGCACAGCACCACGTGCCTACCCATTGCCTGATCAGGATTCTGGGACGGCGGCGGCCGACCAGCGTGCTGGCCTCCCACCCTGCCGTGTGTGCGGCTGGTCCGCGGGGCGGCCTGGGTCCGAGGCAGGGCTCGCCCACCGGGGCCCGTTCTTGGCACCGGGCTCCCCCCTCCCCCACACCTGCCCCCGGGGCCTGTGGGCTCCGCTCCGAGGGTCTGGTCTGTGTCTCCCTGCTTGGTTGGGTGCAGAGCGCCCCCTGGCGCCCTTGCTGCCCCCTGGGTTTAGAGCCCCGGACGGGCCCCAGTGGGCGCTTCGGATGGACAGGTTCTCGTGTTAACGAAATGCCCTCTTCCCTTTCTTTTCCGGCCTGTGCTTTCTCCGCCCGCCTGCGGGACCCAGCCCCGGTCCTCGGGCACTTTCCAGCTCCTTTCATACCTTCGCTGATTTCTTTCCCAAGGGGTCTGTGCTCCCTTTTATGTTTGTGTTTTTGATGTGAAGTGTGGGTCAAGGTTCATTTTTCCCTCCCACGCAGATGTCCGACTGCCCCGGCACCACTTAGCGAGATGACCCCGCTGCCCGCGCCACGAGGCCACCTGCCGTCTCGTGCCTGTGCCGCCCGAGGGGCAGGACCNCCCGCCCCCGCCCGGCCGCCCACAGCCCCGGGCACCAGGCCCCACAGTGGGCCCTTTAGGAGCCACCGGGATGTCCAAAGTGCTCTCAGGAAGAAGAATGCATTGTTTTCCAGAGACGTGTTTAATAAGACTCACCAGCCAAGGTGCTACAAGGGAAATAAACAAGGCACAATCAAATCTTTATTTTAGATTTAGAATTTTAGAGCCTTTCCGACGCCCCTGTTTTACAGACTGCGCTCTGACACGGCTTTGTGCCAGGGTCTCGTTGAGCCAGAGCTCACTCACGGCTCTTCAGTGAGTGGCTGGCATTTCCCTTTGACGATAGTGTTTATTAAATATCGATTGCAGTCGTCAGAAATGGTTTCTGCTGAAGTCGAGAGGAAAGGAAAACATAGCAAATGAACTAGAACATGTTCGACTTGCTCTTGTTTTAAAAAGCAGGAATGTCTGCCACAGCAGCAGGCAGCGCCACGAAACAAAGCCCACGTTTGATGTTTGGGTGGTGGCATCGCGGCTTCCCAGCGGATGACTGCGGGGGTGGAAGGTGGTCTGAGAGTGGCTCTTGTCACAGTGGCGCAGGTGGGAAAGCCTCGGCGGCTCGTGGGCAAACACGTGCGAGCAGGAGACCCGAAGCCAAGGCCCCAGGAGCAGCCACGGGACTCTTCGAGGAGCCGTCCGCCGCAGGGCCCAGTGGGCTGGCCAGACGTGGCATGGGGGACGAGCCGATCTGTGCCAGGAGGGCTGACAGCTGAGCTGACCTCACTCATGTCCTGAGACTGGCCGGGGCGGGGTGGGGGGGGGGCTGTCCCGCGCCTGCTGGAGCACCTGCGTCCGTGGGCATTCCCGACGGCCACGCTCAGTGCCCGCGATTCTCCTTGAACACTCGTGGGTCTTTGGGAAGAGACGCGTGTTTCCTGAGGGTGGAGATGGAGGTCCTCATTCTTGAACCTGATTGTGTCGCATCCTGACCCAGGCCCTCAGCACAAGCTTCGGGCCAGCACAGGGACCCCTTCTCATCCTGGGCCCTGGGGTGCCACAGACAGGCCAGGGTCCCCGTCACCTGTGCTGTCCCCAGAGAAACCCACGGTGCGAGGAGCAGGTGTCCTGAGGGTGAGCACGTTGGCCTCCCGCCCCTCAGAGGAGGCGTGTTTCGGGAAGGGGGGGTGGGTGCTGAGGAGACGTCGTGGCCTCCCCAGAGGACGGACATCCCGGCCGGGGGAGCCGGCGACTTGTCAGCAATGCCGCGGCAGGAAGTCCTGCTCGTGGCGCCTCTGAGAGTACGGGCGGATTCAGGGAGGCGGGCTGTGGGGGAGCCCGCGTGGGAGGGTGGGCGCGCCTCAGCGACCCAAGGCTCCGAGCCTCTTGCTCAGCTCCGTGTGCTTCAGCTCAGTCCATGAATCCCAATGGGAGGCTTAGAAACCTGTAAAAACATAATTCGTAAGTTCATTTGGAAAAAAGAATCCAGTCATAACTAGGAAGGTTCTGAGAAGAAAGAACAGCTTTCCCTGCGGGCTCTGGGGGTTCGGGGGCCCCCGAGCGTCCACGGGCATGTCCACGGGCATGTCCACGGGCACGTCCACGGGCACATCCGTGGCAGATCCAGGTCGCCGTAGTAGGGACAGCACTCCCGACCGGCAGGAGAGGCCGGTGGCTTTCTAGGTGGTTTTGGGGCAACAGACACTGATCCCCACTTTGCCTCAAACTCCGAGATAAATGCCACGTGGATTAGGGTGGAAGGACAGTGTCTGCCCGTGTGGGTCCAGCCCCTTCACGCTTCGCTGCTGTGCAGTTGCTTCACTGCTCAGAGCCCAGGCGTGGAGTTCGTCGGCCTTCTCGGTCTGGGCCAGTGGCTCGCCGGGCCGTCTGGTCGGTGCCGGCCCCCGCTGTCTGCTTCATGTTCACCCCTGCCTGCTCCACACGCCCTCCGGCGGTGCCCCTGCATGCGCGCGCACACACACAGATACAAACACGCGGCTGCTTCCTGAACGAGCCCGTGACGGGCATGGCGCACACGCACCACATGCCTCGTTCCCAGCAGCAGCACCCTAACCCCGCACACCCGCTGCGGCCCCGGCCTGTGCTGCCGCCCACGCGCCAGCTGCCTGCTCCTCAAGCCCGGCTGCCTCGCAACAGTCTGGGGGCCCGGGTGCACGGAGCCGGAGAGGGCTCCCAGCCTCTGCTGGAGGCTTAGTCCGCGGCCTCTTCTCCTGTGGCCTCCACTGCCACCTCCCACAAGTCGTGCTGCGGTGACACAGCGGCTGCCACGTGGCCACTGGACACGCTGGCTTCCCGCCAACCTGCCACAGCTCTGTCCTGGGCCCCGGAGCAGGGCAGGGACAACGAAAGCCACTTCTGCTTCCTGGACCACCTCCCAGACCCATGCCTGCATCTGAGACCCTGTCCGGGGGTCTGCGGGGGCCACCCGTGGCCCGACTCCACACAGCAGGGCCCGCCGCCCTACGTGGGCCTCTGAGGACAGGTCCTCCTGAGGGGGCTTCGTCTCACTGTTGGAGCCCCAGAGCCTGGAGGAGCCCCCGCCACAGCAGATGTTCCGGAAAGGGGACGGACAGCGGAGAGGACCAGCAGAGGCTGCCCCGCGCAGCGTGGGGCGGTGTCCCCCTGGACGGCTGCAGAAGGGAACACCCACCGAGTGCCCCTCCAGCCCTGCGGGGGGCTGCACGCCGGAGCTCTGGGGTGGGGCGCACTTACCGCTGGCCCCCAAGTTGGGTTTCCGGGCACCCAGGGTGGAAGATCTGCCTTGGGGGCTCCCCGGCTGGATTTCAGGGGAGGAGGCGCGACGGGACCGTGAGAGCCGTCACCCCGCTCCGGAAGCAGCCCCAGAGCGGCAGCCGGGGGGGCGGAACGGCCGCTCCTTCCAGCTCTGCTCCCTCATATGGAAATAATATTGCACCTTGTAAAACATCCAGGCTCTTGTTTCAAACTATGAAACCAACATTCTCCTCGGAGAAACCATGTCAAGGTTTTGAATTACAGCTTCAAGGGGAAGTTAAAATTAGTTCTAAACTGCATCCTGTACGTTTGTAACAAATTGGGTGCCACATTGGCTGCCAGTTAAAAGTAGCCGTGGGATCCGATGCTTTGAATTAGCGGAATCTATGTGCATGTCCCTAAAGTCGTGGACAGAAGTATGACCTTCAAATATAATGAATGCAATTTAATGACGGTCAATTAAAGGTTAAAGCCTTAGGGGCAGCAAACTTCATTGAAGC
Organism: Crocuta crocuta; assembly: GCF_008692635.1. NCBI lineage: Eukaryota > Metazoa > Chordata > Mammalia > Carnivora > Hyaenidae > Crocuta > Crocuta crocuta. The sequence goes on from NW_027551559.1 coordinate 11,111,442, forward strand.
AGAAAAAATAAATATGTCTCCCGTTCCAACTTGAACCCCCACCCCGGGGGGTAGCACGTGATCTCGAGGGAAAGGCCACAGAGCACTCTGGGGAAGGGTGTGCGCCCTCTGCCCTTCTCCCGCACTAACAGAGCGCCGAGTGTATGCATGAGCCGACTGAGTCCGTGCTCTCCCAAGGAAGGCTTCTCGGGGCCGCTGACCGGATCAGGCTGTAACTCAGGGGTCCTCACTGAGACACTCGCCCAGATTTAGCCAACAGTGTTTAAACTTTTGCTTTAACTGAACGTCACTCTTCAGAGCAATCAGTTTCTCCATTCTGGGCATTTTCTAGAAGAACCTCACCTTAGGGCTTTGCTACAGACATTTCTCCCAAGTGCCTTTGGAAACTGAAAACGCAATGAATCTTACGAACACTGTGTCTGGGACACGGGTCTGCACCACGCCTGGAACAGAACCACTGGGTAGGTGAGTGGCTCCGCGGTGAGGCCCGCGCCCCGGCTCACACTCTCAGCTGAGCGTGCCCGCGCCTGCCAGCTGCCGAGCGCCAGCACCCAGAGCTGCGTCTGTCTTGGAATCCGTCCCCACGTGCGGGCCCCCCAGGGACCGTCCCCACACACGAACCCTCGGGAAGCTCTTCTTCGTGGGCATTACCACGACACCAGCACATTCAGTCAATTAAGGCAAAAACCGAGTCATCGGTGGCAGGTTTTGTCGGCTCGGGGCTCGCGATGGGGCTCCTGCACGGCGGCCCGTCCCCCGCGCCCGCATCACCGCCGCAGGGCGTCCCGTCTCCACGGGCCTCTCCCTGCCTCCAGGGCAGCAGCCAACAGACCCGGGCCAGCCGCGGCTGGGAGGGCGCAGGCAAGGCCCCACCGTCCCGCCACCCCGCGTCCCTCGCCGCCCACCCGTCCGTCCCACCGTGTTCCCCGCGGGGCTGATGCCGGGTCCTTGTCCTTCGCGGAGCCCTCAGTCCTCCTGGGTGGTCTGGGCCCGGGGTCCCCCGGAGCCCCGCCCACCGACCATCTTGGGAGGAGCCAACACTCCTCTGGCCTCAAGTAAGTCATAAAAACACGATTTGATGCCAATTTGCAAATGCCACCTGTCCCGAGGGGAGTGGTCACAGAGAGACCCTTCCTGCGGGGCGCGGACCTGCCCCCGTCTGCCCCCGGCCCCGCACACCTGGCCAGCTGCTGTCCACGCGGGTGCAGGGACCGGGAACCCGTGCTCACGGCCTCCAGCGGGGACAAAAGAGAAAGAGCCTTAAACTCTGTGTGCAGCGTGGGCTGGCGCAGGGACCCGCTCGGCTGCGGCTGCTCTAGATTGTCCACCAGCGCGCTTTCGTCAGTGTGACAACCGCCAGTGAGGTCCCAAGGATGTTTGGCCGTGAGGCGTTCAAAGGTCAACGTTCTCGTGTGTGAGTCGTTTGTGTATGCGTGTGTGCGCGTCCGCACAGGGGTGCATGTGTGTGCGCTCGCTCCCGGCACACTTCGGCAGCTGTGGGGCTGCCTGCAGAGCAGGTTCCGCCCGCGCGCAGTGCAGCCAAGGCGGGAGTGCCTGCCGGACCCCATGTCCCCCGCTGACGCCGAGCTCCGTGCGGGGACGCTCCCCTCCTGCTGCGGGGCCCTGCATCCACTGTGGCCACGCGGGCTCACGCCGGGGCCCACGTCCCTCCCTCTCCCAGCTGCGAGCTGTCCTCGGTGCCGACGCAGGAGGGACCGTGGGCACGTGGCACATGACCCCCGCCCACGTGCTGGCTGTCGGGGCCATGGCCCTGGTCTTGAGTGGGGGCCACTCAGGGTGGGGCCAGCACCCTGTTTGCTCAGTGATGACTGACCCAGGACTGGGTCCTCAGAGGGTCACGCCACAAGCCACAAGTCACCAGCCAAGTCACCCTGGGGGTCAGACACCATTGCAGCCGGCCCAGCGAGTGGCTCTTCGAGGTGGCCCTTTGTCACGTTGGACCCCTCCACACCGAAGGGCTGGCTTGTGGGGGGCATGGGGCCTATCCTGCCCTCGCTGCTCTGTGCCACCCAGTGCCAGCAAGCCAGGCTGCACACGGTGCCAGAACTTCAGAAGTGGAAATGGACTGGCCTGTCACACAGGCGCACATCACAGCAGCTCCGTCGCCAGAGCAAACGAGGCCCTCCCGCCCCGGGTGCCTCCCGTCCTTTCCCTCAAGCTCTGGAGGAAGCAGCTTCCGCAGCACGAGGAGGGAGGTGTGGGGCGCAGACCCCACGATGACAGCAGGACACTGAACAAGTGAGGGGACTGGCCGTCCCCCGCGTCCTGACCGATGTGCCCAGAAGCCGTGCGCTCTGGGGTACGTGGCGTGGACGTCACAGGCCCCGGGTGGTGGGTGCAGGGTCGGGGGTGGGAGGCCACGCGGGGTCATTGCTCTGGATGTCTCCGCGCCGCAGGCTGCAGGAGCCACGCAGATGGGCTTCTCCAACTTGCTGCAAAGAGTGGGGGCCCTGGGCCGTGCCGAGGGCGGGGAGCTGTCCTGGGGGCACTTACGGAGACGCTGCAAGTCCAGGGAGAGCAGGACTCAGGCCATCACACCCACTGTCCATCCGAGCAGAGCTGCTGCCCCCACTGTCCCTGCCCTGTGTCCCTACAGCGTGTCCCGTGTCCCCGAAGGACCGCGAGCCCGATGCCCTCCACCCTCTTTGCTGACGCGCGTGTGCGGACAGGCTCCAGGGACCTGGGACCCTCCCTGGGACCGGGAAGCGTGAGCCAGCTCCTGGGCTGCTCCCTTCAGAGCCTGTTTGGTTAGATCGCGCCCCTGACCGCTCTGCATTTTCTGCATCAAGGTCGAACGCGGAGGTGTGGTCAGATTTAACCACGTACTCGCGCCGCTGGAACCGTGATGTTTGCAGAAGTGCACTCTCTTCTGCGGGACCAGAAACGTAACTCACACTGACCCTGGGCCGGTAAACTTGCTCGGTGGACCTGCGAGTTCTGATAATCCAGGCGCCTCTGGATTCTCCCTCGCGGTCTCCCGTCTGTGACTGTCTTTCCTTCCTTGGGCGCCGGCTGGGCCGTCCCCCCACTGACCGCCCTCCGACCCGCCGGCCTCTCAGGGTTTGCCCAGTGCTGCCGACCTCGACCGAGCACGCTTGTAAACACCGACTGAAACGGGTTTGTGCCTTTTCTTCTGATTCTGTTAAGAGACTGAGTCACCAACCTCGAATTGCTGGAGAATAAACTTGATTGGCGCCCATCATTCTCTTCTGTGGAAAGTGAGCATAGCATCAGGCGTGGGTTGCTGTCCTGTGTGGGGTCGCGGCGCTCGCGTCCACGAGTGACCGGCCCTGCTGCGTCCTGTAGCTGCTCGGGTGGTCGGAGGCCGAGGGGGCGGCTTCGGGCCGGTCTTCCTCTGCCCCGTGGAGCAGGATGTGCAAGTTCGGTGTGAACGCTTTCCTAAGCGGCGGGAAGGATTCACCAGGAAAACCGCTGATGCCCCGAGTTGTCTGTGGGAAGATGTTAAGTGACAGATTCCGTTTCCTCAGTGGATTCCAGTCTTTCCTCTTTGGTGACAGAGGAAAACGGGGCACGTCCAGGGAGGCGTCCATCTCCTGTGTGTTTTCACAGATGGCTCAGAATAATCCCATTACTGCAGTGTGAGTGTCCCTGGGACATCTAGTAATGTGTTTCCTGTTGCTTTTGATAGAACAGCAATTACATCTGGCGGTGGCGAGGCGCGCCCGTGCTGGCGGTCTCCACGAGGAGCCGTCTGCTTAAAACATCCTGCGGCGCTTCCTCCCGAGCCTCGGGCCTGTCTCTGTGGTCCTTTTGCTTCTCATTTTATCCGCTTTGATTCACTTTTCTCCATCTGATTCTTTTTTTTGTTAAAATTTTTGATGTTTATTTTTGAGACAGAGAGAGAGAGACGGAGCGAGCTCATGGGAGGGTCAGAGAGAGAGGGAGACACAGGATCTGAAGCAGCTTCGGGCTCCGAGCCGTCAGCACAGAGCCCGACGCGGGGCTCGAACTCATGAACCGCAAGATCATGACCTGAGTGGAAGTTGGACACTTAACCCCCAGGCACCCCTATTTTTCATTAAAAATGTTAATATTTATTCATGTTTCAGAGTATTTGTCTGATTTCTTACAATGGATAACCAGGCATTGTTTCTAAATGCTTCCCTCCAATATTCACTTAAGGGTATAAAGTCACTGCATTCCACTTTTAATTTGTTATATTTTTATTCAAATATGTTCCAACTTGCATTGTGGCTTATTTTTCTGACCCATGAATTATCTAAGGGTTATTGCTAAATTTGTAAACATTTGAAGATTTCTTAAATTGCATTTCTGTTACGCTGCCGTGGTCAGAGCAAATATTCTCAAAGGTTACAGCCCTTGCACCTGGTGGACCCCACTCTGTGACCAGCTTCCTGCTGATTTGGCGAAACGTGGTGCCTGCGCCCGAGGGTTTGTTTGCACATCGAACACAGTCTTCCCTATTTGCCAGTTACAGGAATGTTCTTTCCCAATCGGTACCTCTTGGTGGTTTACCACCAGCTTTAATTCTTCCTGAGATTGGCATGTGGAATCTCCCTGGACAACCGGATGTGCTGATGTGCAAGTCGCGAGGCTGGCTGGCTGGGCGCCGGGATGTGGGACCGCGGTGCCGTCCTGGGGGCCGGTTGTGGCCAAGGACCCGAGTCCCACAGGCGGCTGTAACTCGGTGCGGCCACACGGAGCCCTCCCGCCGAGCGTCTGCACAGGATGAGAAGAGGCATGAACTTGTCACCGTTTCATTTTTCTCCCGTGCATTTAAGGACCATGTGCATTTAAGGGTCCTGCCTCCGAGGGAACACGTAGATTTGTTTTGGGTTCTGACCCCAGGGAGCACGATCTTTGGTCTTTGGGGAAATTACAGGTGTATTTGCCTCCGGATTGGCCACCTGACTGTATTAGAGCGAGAGGAATGGGCTAGTTAAACGTGGCCCACGACCGGACCCCTGCGCTTCCTCCAGAGCTGCAGCCATCTGGCCTTCGGGTCTGGTGTGTGTGACTCACCTGGCAGGGGCTCCCTGTCCCTCCCCACGCTGTCCCTGTGCTGGCCGAGCCCCACACAGGCGCCCGCGCGCCAGGATTAGCCAGCGGGCAGGCCCATCTGGCAGCACCCCTCCCAGCTCCCGCCCCTGCTCCGCCGCTGCCTGTGAGCCCAGGTGTCTCAGCGTCAGCGCTGCCATCCCAGACACGACCCGGTCACGTGGACAGCCACACTCCTGGTCCTCGGACCCACGGCGTCTCCAGCATCACAAAGACGCAAGGCCATTCTTATCTGGACCCCCTCATCTGTTTTCCTTGAACGCGGTATTTCTGTCCTCGCTCTGGCTGTGTTTGGCACGTGTGTCCCTAACCCTGTCCCCGTCCCAGCTGTGGTTTGTCGGCTAATCCTGCCGGGCACCGGGGGTTCCTGCCCCTCTGGACGCACCTCCGTGGCTTCAGCGCTTCTCGGCTCACAGTTGGGTCCCCACTCTCTGCTGTTCTGCGGGGGTCCATCCACGCTCGTGGTCCAGCTTTCCGAGCCTGTGTCTGATCTGCCCATTGAGCTTTGCCTTAAATTCTCTTTCCACAACTTCATGGAGGACTAATTAACATGCAAAAATACAAAACAAATTATTACATTCAGCGTGTGATCTGGTTAAGTTCTGACGTGCAGGTGACGTGCCTGAAGCATCACTGGGCTCCGACGGCAGCGCCACAAGCCTGTGCGCGCCTCCTTGGCTGGCCGGCCACCCTCACCGTGTAGGGGCCCCTCCTCGCCTTCTGGCCACAGCGGGGTCCAGGGGAGCCCTGCCTGCCAGTCTGCTGATATTCACGATGCTCTGAAGCTGCTCTCAGGTCTGGGGCCGAGGCCCGTCCTCACGGTCTCGTCTGCGGCCTCACACGACGCTGGCCGCCCTTCATCCTATTTATCGTGCTCTTTGTTGACGGTCCTGGGGCTTTTCTCTTCTGTTCCCCAGTCCCTTGCATGACAGCCAGCTGAGCCTTGTTCTCTCTCCTCCAAGTGTCTTAACCGTTTCTCACTTTTTTCCATCTCTTTCTTTCTGTACCAACATCTCATGGCATCTAATCCGTCCTTCATGCCGTTCTCTGTGTCTTTAGTTTCACTGATGACACACGTCCCTCGTAGGATTCATAATGGACTGGGTGTGTGTGTCCCCCGCCCCAGCGTGGGGGTCGGGAGGTGGAGCCCCTGCCTTCCGCCGGGTGAGGGTGTCCGGAGGCCGGGTCCGTGGACCAGCGACAGGTCCAGCGTCTGCTGGGGGAGGTCACCCTCTGGTATTCAAGCTGCACAGTCGGACAGCCGTTACAGCCACAACTGATAAAGTTTATATTCACCTTTTAAAAAAATCTCCTGTTTACTTTCCATCTTTTATACGGTCTTCTGATTTCGGTTCCTCCCTTTGTAATTATGGGTGTTGACCGTGGCTGCTTTAGGTGGGGTCCCGTGATCCGGGACATCTGCCGGCTCCGTCCCCAGCCAGTCTGCAGTGCGCCGCTCCCTGTGGGGACCCCGCGGTGGCCTCCCGGCCCTTGTTTCCCCAGCGGACTTGGCTTACCGCCAGCTGGGACCCCTTTCTGGTCTGTCTGTCTCGCTACCTTGCTAGTTCCTGGATCCCAGAAATGTTACAGGTCAAACACACACGGAGACCAGACCTGAAAATTCCCTGAGCAGACACAACCAGTTTGTCACACAGGCAAAGCTTCATTTAGCTTATTTTGCAAGACAAGCCAGGCTAACTTGACCTGGGTCACTTCCTGTGTGTTTCTCTGAAAATCATAAGTGCGTCTTAAATGGCGCTCCCAAATTGACATGAAGTAACCACTAACCTGTTCATTTAGGAAGATTCCAGTAGTGTTTCCAGTCTCTGTGGAGAATGCACAGCCCTGCCCCCTACTGTACGAACAGCTGCACAGCCACACACCGGCCTCATTCCAGGGCTGGTTTGTGTGTCCGCGGCTGCAGACTTTTCGGGGTGGATGCGCGGTGACCCTCACTCATCTCTACCTCAGTCACTCAGTGGTTCCACTTCTGTTTTTTCTGAACTTTTGACAGAAGTAGCATAAATACTGATCCCAAAGGTCAGGCGCAGGCTCGCTCATGTTAAATTCATCCCATTTTGTCAGACAAATACTTTTTTTAAATGTTTATTTACTTATTTTGACAGAGGGAGAGGGAGAGGGAGGGCAGAGAGAGGGAAAGAGCCAGGACCCCAGCAGAGCTCGGCGCAGAGCCCGACGTGGGGCTTGAACCCACAAACCGTGAGACACGGCCTGAGGTGAAATCAAGGATCGGACGCGTAACTGACTGAGCCACGCGGGCGCCTCCAGATACTTCTCTGAGTCTGTTGTTCCTTCCTTGTAAGCTTAGCTGTTCATTTAAAATCTGTATTTTGGTTTTGCTCTGTTATGCTCAGCATTTCGAGCGCCCCGCAGCGACACGGGCCCTTTGCGGGCTCCGAGCGTTTGGGCGTCCCCTCGCGGAGCTCGGTCTAGCGGAAGAGGCAGCAGGAAGGCTCGGGACCCGACACGCAGGAGGCGCGCTCGGCCACAGCCCGTCGCTGTGGCAGGGCCGGGAGGGGTGCCGGTCACAGACGGCCTGTGTCTTGACAGAGGAGTAAAAGCTTCTACCAAGATAGTTCTGTGTGAGTTGCTATCAATACAACCAAAATGCTACCCACACAACGCAATTGTTGAAGCGAAGGGAAACCAGGAAAAGTCTCCACGGAAGGAGGGAGGGTCGCCCCAGGCTAAGACGCCGGCACACGTGGGGCCCAGAGCACATTCTGGGCGCAATTCCTGCTCCAGGGGCCCTGCGGCCGGCGCCCTTGCCTCCACTGCGCTGACGCGCCCGCGCGGGCACGTGGTTTCAGGCGAAGGAGTGAGGTCTAAGCCTCTGCCAGCTGAGAGGTTTGAGGCTCCATCGCCAGGGCTCCCCGGGGACAGGAGAGGCCCGGTGTCAGGGTTGGGGGGGGCGCTAAGAAGGAGCCACAGAAATATGTACTCAAAATGTTTGCGTTACTTTTCTCTCCAAATGCAAGGAGGAGAGAAAGGAGAAAGGCAGACAATGTGGGTAAAATATTCATTGATTTGCCTTCATTTCCTAGAAGAGAAAATAATTCTTCTAGTCACAATCCATCATGGACTAATTTGAAGAATCATTCTTCCCTTCATTCTTTCATCATTTATTCCACACACGCTTATTTAGCGCTGACTACAAGCTCATGTGCTATTTAAATTTCTCTTGCGCAATGACCTCCCAGCAGCAGTGAGCACACCCCACGCCCAGGTTTTGGTTTCTGACGCTGCTCCCCAATAAAGGCAGGGGACTCCTTGGAGCAGTTGTTGATTTTGGAGCTGGGGGGTAATACAGGATGAGCCTGGAGTACTTACAGAAAGTAAGAGGGTCCTCCAGAAAGGACGGGGGCCAGTCAGACGGGCACAGGAGCCCAACTGGAAGAGCTCCGGTGAGCAAAGCTGGGTGATTCAAGCAGCTGAATAAGTAACAAGAGTGTAGGTCAGAGCTGAGTGCAGAGGGAACACCCGCCAGCCTATCCTGCTAGAAACCAGTCATGGAGTAAGTTCATAAATGGGGGAAAGGGACGGTTCTTCCTTACAGAGAAACTCCAACTCGTACATGTAGAAGGAGTGGGGGAAAGAGAAAGTCACCGTCAGAACACCAGGCAGTAATTATTGCAGCAAGTCCACGAATCGGGGCTAAGTTAGCAGGGGAGGCCTGGAGAGAAACCCGGTATTTGCAGTCCTGAAGCACCTCCTAAGGTCGTTATTGATTACAAAGGAAATATAGTAACTTTTCAGTGGCAGAATCTGGTGATCAAATCCAAATAACCTGTAGCGAATCACACTGCCATCCTGGGCCCCTGAAGCCGCCCATCGGCGAAGGCGTCGGGGAAGGCACCCCCTTCTGTAGTTTTCTTGCCGAGACACATACCCTCCACTGAGAGATGGTGAAATAACAAAAGCACAAACTGAGAGCCTACGAAACACCTGACTAGTGTGCTCCAGAAGTGTCAAGGCCATGAGACGCGGAAAGATGAGTCACAGTCACGGGTCTGAGGAGATGCCAGAGCAGAACATGTTCGCCCGCAGCTCTCGTTTACGAGGCGAGAGCGCTGACGAGGGGTAGAGCTTAACAGCGGCTGTGTTGGCAGTTCGCAACTAGGAGCCGCCTCTCTGCCCATGAGCTTGCCCTCTGCCTGCCTCATCCGTTGACTTTCATGTCGCCCTCTTTGGAAAAGAATGGAGAGTCTGTCGATTGTCTGCCAGCTGTGTTTTTGTGACCCTTAAGGCCCCGCGTGCCTTCACTCCTGGCAACACCAAAGCCTTCCTGCCTCCTTGCTCGCAGCCAGCCTGTCGTTGCTGACTGACAGTTCTGGCGTTTGTGACCGGTGGGGTCACACTCTGCAACGTGGAACCACGAGGAGCTGACATCTGAGGTCTCCCGTGTGTTCCCAACATGTGTAGAGAGGTTCTGGTTGGGTTTTGTCCTCACCCAAACTTGCCCTGCTTTCCTTAGAGGAAGTGAGTGGAGTGCGGCTCTGTGAGCGGCTTCCTGTCAGCAGGGGCTGCGCGATAGACGTGCTCAGGGCTGATGGCCCCGAACGGGTCCCCTGGTGCACGGTGTTGACTGAAACTCATTCTAGAAAACAATGAGCATTGACCGTTCGTCACAGACCCGAGGCTCTGGCCACCGGTGGCTGAGATTTCTGGTCTCTTGCTGTGTGACTTTCTCTGCTTCGATTTCGGCGTAGAATCTCTAAATCAATGGCAGGGAGGAGAAGGGGAAAGGGAGAGAAAGAAAGAAAAGCCCTGTATGACGGCCATTGTCGGAGCATCAGCGATCTGCACACAGCTGTGCAGAAAGTCCTGCCGGTTTGGCACGCGTTCCTGCAGACGGAGGGCACGCGGCCCGTTTTTGCGCTCGGGGACGTCTCAGAGCAGCGCGCAGGCTGGGGGCAGAGCAGAGGGGATCCGGGCTCTCGGGAACCGAGGGCGGAGACAGGCAGGACCCGCTGGCCCGGGTGCTTGGTGACAACGGGGCAGCCTGCCAGGGGCGTGAGCGCAGGCCACCTGCTCCGCGCAAACCGAGCGGCGGGGAGGTGGCTGTGCCATACACAGCAGGACGCGGACGTGAGAAGAGCCCTTCCTTCTCCCAAACCCCAGAGCTCCCCCCAGTTCCGCGCAGCGCCCGCCTGCGCCCTCTCCCCCCAGGTGGCTGCACTGCCCTCCCCACCAGGCGGGCATGGAGGTGAGGAGGGCCTGGGGGTCTATCCGGGCCAGGCAGCTTGCACCCACGTGTGAGTGGGTCAGACACACCTGTGCCCTCTCTTCTGCAAGGCGCATGGTTAAGGCGCAGGGTCAAAGCCCAGTGGGGCTCTGTCAGACCCTCGTTGAAGATACTGAGCGCGTGCACAGGGCGCCTTGACTTTGTCTGCATCCTGGAGACACGCTGGCTGGCGGGAGCTGGAGAAGGGCAGTGGGGCTGCTGACTGTTGTCCAGGGATGCAGGCCTCGGAGGCCCCGTGAATGGGGACGGGGTGGCTCCTGGGGACCTGGTTGTACTGCCAGGCCTGCCCGGCATCCTGGGAGCCGTACGACCTTCCTCGGGGTCGTCTGCCTTGCCAGGTGCTCCTGGCTGTCTGCCCTGTGGGCATATGGGTGCCAGCCCCACAGCCCAGTGCCCAGTGCTCACACCCTGGACAGGTCCTTCCACCTTGTCCAGGGCTGGTCCGTGTGACCAGGGCACACACAGGAGCCCTCATCTGTCGCTTCTGAGCTCAGGCTGCAGAGACACTGCAGCCCCGTGGGGTACCCACCTCCCCTGCCCCGCCCCGTCCACCAGACTCTGCACTGTGTCCCGAGGACGCCTGAACTCAGGCACTGGGGTCTGCAGGCCGCCCGCAGGACCTGGACACTCACCTTCTAACCCCGCACGGCCTCAGACCCCTGCAGACCCCCAGCCCGCCTCCGCCCCAGGAAAGGCTGGCACAGAGTCCCTCCACCGAGCAGCTCCTGACCCACGAAACTTCGAGGTCTAGGGCAACTCGAGCAGCAAGAGAGGGGGATGGGAGCGCTGGCGTTGTCACTCAAGGTGCCCTGGCCATGCTCTCGGCAAGCAGGGGGTGGGAGCTGGTGGGCTATCCCGTAAGTGCCCCGACTCCTGTTCTCAGAACTTTGGGCTCTGAGGGGCGGCTGCGGGTGCTGTTGGAGGCGTGCCGTGGGGGGGGTGCTCATGCAGGTGGGTGGTCAGTCCAGTGATGCCAAGCCCACGAAGGTCACAGATGTCACTGGAGGGTGGGGCACGCAGCTGAGGAGGCTCCCCGGTTTCTGCTGATGGCAAGGGGTGGGGGGAGACCGCCAGCGGACGCAGTGACGGACAGGGAGCCAGGACCCCGGCCTCTCCGGGGCTGACGGGACAGAGTGCACGGCACTCTCGGGAAAGCGTGGTCCGAAGAGGCACAGGATCCGAGTGTTAATCCCGTGCTAAGTGCCCGTGGACTTGCTCGGTCAGATGGTGGCTTGCCGAGCAGCCGGGGGGTTGGGGTCTCAGGCCCCTTCATGTGGACAGGGAACAGGGCCCCGGGAGTGCAGGCCCGGTTCCGGACTCCAAGACCCAGGGGTATGTTGACGACCCTGGGGGTTTGGCTTTTGGCTGACGGAGGGAATTCCAGAGGATGTGCAGAGAGCTACTGTGTTTTTCAGAGATTTAAGTCAACAGAGATGCCGCCAGCTTGTCCCAAGGAGACAGGGATCGCACCAGGGAAGTCCACCCTCGGACCCAAACTTCCGCGGAGACAGCAACAGAAGCCACCCCTCCGGGAAGAGGAGCCGTGGGAAATGGGGCTGAGGGGGCCCGAGGCTGTGGAATTCCAGGCCAGGGGCTTCAGAACTGCGTGGTCGGGTCTGGGAAGGGCTGCCGTCTGGGCCAGAGAACGGGACGCCGGTGCTGGGCCAGGGGCAGCCCTGCAGGGGGGGAGCTGGCGGATCGGCCACGGCACTCCGCCCCCGACCCCGGTGCCTCGGTGTGTGGACCTGTGGGGCCCTGGGGGCCACTGAGGTCACAGGGGAAGGCAGGCCCACACAGGGACACCGACACTCACCTTGAGGCCCGTCTCCAACAGGGCAGACCAGGGAAGCCGGGGGCTCCCCGCCCAGAGGACCCGTTCGGAGGTGTGCTGGTGTGGCCCCGAGTCTGCTGCCCCCAGGCCCAGAGAGAGGCCCAGAGATGACCTCAGGCGGACTCCTGTGCCTCATGTTTCCTGGGCTCACCTGCTAAGACCGGCTGCGGGAGGTTTACCCCCCAGAGAAGCTGCATTTGGCGGCCCCGCTGAAATCAGTCGTGCTGAGAAATTACCTTCCCAGAGTGGCCAGGGAGCATGAATGCAGTCACCCCAGGCAGCCAGGGGTCCCCGGCCGGGTGCCAAGGCTCAGACGCATCGCTGTGGCCAGGGGGGCTCAGCCCAAGAGGCACGGAGGCAGGGAGGGCATGGGGCGCGTGGGGGGCACCCGCAGGTCCCAGGGGTTGTGGGTGCCCTTATTCTCGGGCATCTCCAGCAACACCTGAGCATATGGCAGGGACAGGGCGAGGGGGGAGAGTAGACAGGAAATGCCGAGGCCTCACTGAGCCCGCTGCCCACTCTCCCTCTCAGCAGGTGGGGTGGGGAGCTGCCTTCAGCCCAGGACTGGCCAACAGCCATTAAGTCGTTTGGGGACGTGCAAAGTGAGGAGGGTCACCTGGGAGACAGGCACAGTCACTCAGGACTTGCTGAGGAGCAAAGGGAGCTCCTGGTGTGGCCCTGGCCTGCTGCCAGGGTGGGGTCCAGAGCAAGTGGCGGCCTCCCAGAATTGTCCTGGGTCTGCAAGCCCGTGGCTGCCAGGAAGTCGTTGTTGGGGGCCTTTTTTGTGGGAGGGGGGGAGAATGCCACACCCAGCCTCAGAGACTCAGGGACAGTGTCTGCTATGTACCCTGCAAATCCACAGAGGTGGCCTCTGGACCTTTGCCCTGGCCTCTCCCCGTTAGCGTGGGCCCAGCAGCCTGGGGACCCACAGACTGGCTCTGCAGCCACCACCAGCCTGAGGGAGCAGCTGAGAGACCTGGAACTTTCCAGAGCCCCCTGTCCCATCCCTGATCACAGGGTCCTCCTCACCCCCACTGACAGGGCCCCGCCCCATCCCGTCCCCGATCGCTGGGTCCTCTTCACCCCTGCTGACGGTATGGTTATGGCTGCAGTGTGTCCTGCGGCTGCCGTGGCAGATGGCCACACACTGAATAGGAAGTCACTCTCACACAGCCTGGGGCAAGGAGTCTGACATCGCACCGTGGGCGGGTCTCTGGGGGAGGCGGGGCTCCCCGATGCTTCCTTGTGGCCCCAGCACCCGGGACTTGCAAGGGCCTCACTGCAGAGCCTCCCACCACACAGTCTTCCTCTCACGTCTGTGTCTTTCATTGTCTTCTGGAGAGAGGCCCACCCACCGGTGCTTCTCCACAGCCCCCGNCTCTGGGCCCAGGGAGGGCCTCCCACGCCGCTGCGGGGTCTGCGGGTCCGTGTGCAGCACCACGGTCATCACGGTCACCGAGGGATTCCCACGCTTTCATGAGGTGCTTTGAGGACAAAACCACGGAGAGAGGGCTTTCCGGGCAGCCCCGTGGCCCCTCCCAGCCCGGCCGCCGGGGAGCCTCCCGGGAATCATGGCATCGGGCCTTGCTGGCTTTGCGGGAGCCCCAGGAACCCGTGATTCCTCACCAGGGGCCGTGCCTGGGGCGCCCGCGGGGCCAGGTGTGTGGCTCGCTGAGACCCGGGGCAGAGCCGCCCACCCCACCTGGATGCGTCCTCCCCGGGCGCTGGCCCTCCCTGTGTCTTCTGCACAGAGGCTCGGCCCTCGGGGGCGGGGTCAGCTGCCGTGGGCCTGGGGTGCGGTTGTCCCGAGGACCCCGAGGCTTGGTGAGCAAGTCCGAAGACCTGCCTCAGGAGGGGTCTCAGGGCTGCCTCTCAGGCTTGAGACCCCAGGGCGGGCACCCTCCAGGGCGTGTCCAGGGCAGCAGGGCCGAGGCAGAGGACAGTTTCCTCGGCCACCCAGTGTCTCGGGCTGCCCGCTGCCCCTGGCGCCGCCTCCAGCCTGGGCCACAGACCCCCCAGAGGTCAGATCACTGGGACGGACCCACTGTCCAGAGGGGAGGCCGGGCGCACAGGGGACCCGGCACCCCGTGCTCGGCAGTGGGAGCACAGCCGCGAAGAGACACACAAAATTCGGATTTCCTGGAGCCTACGCTAACAAAGCAAAGAAACTTCATGTGATCGCTGTGTAGAAAAACATCTGAGAACATTCAACGTTCATCCACGAAAAAATTCTCCGCAGACTAAGAATAGAAAGGCATTTCCTTGACTGAACAAGCGGTTTGTTCAAAAGCCTTCAGCAAATTTACAATCTCAAACAGCAAACCAGACGACGCTCCCCGTAAGAGCCCAAGTGGGAAGTACGCCTCCAACACGTCTTCTCAGCCCCGCAGGAGAGGCCGCCAGCGTGGCGTCCGCCTCGAGAGAGGCAGCGACAGACGGGCCAGGGGGCAGACAGAGACAGAGACAGAGAGGCAGATACGGAGACTGAGAGACGGAGACAGACATAGAAACAGAGACCGAGAGACAGAGACAGAGGGACAGAGACCGAGGGAGGTGGAGAGAAGGGATAAGGAGTGGAAGGAAAAAGGAGGAGCAGATGACCGTTCAAAAGTGGTGTCATTATAGAAATTAGGGGAAATGAACAAAATAAAGAATAAAGACAAGACACAAAGGGTAACGTGGAAGCCTTGAAGCATCGCGCACGCGTGTTATCAGAGGTAATAACATGCAGCTAGTATGTTGGATGCAAACACAGCTTATAGAATCAGCCACGTTTCTGTGTCCAGAACAAACAGATGAAAACCTGTACAAGTCTAACGACAGCCGCGATTCTAGAACTTCATGGAGACGGCGATGAGGACCCGGCTCCCAGGCACCCCCGCCCCGCACCGACGGAGCGTGAGCCGGGGCTGCTGGCGAGGACGGTGCCAGTCGGTGCCCGTCGGCTCTGCTGCGGGACGTGGCGTGGCAAGCTGCTGCAGACTCCGCAGCGACACTGGGGGCCGGGACAGCAGACGCAGCGGGTGGGGAGGAGCGCGGGGGGCTGTCCCCGACCGAGCCCCCAGGAGGTGCCGCGCGGGACAGACCGCAGACGAGGGCCAATGGGGAGCGAGGACAGACGCACGACTCGATGTGCAGCGCCGCGCAGCCCGCCTTCTCGGTGGACACCTTGGGAAGGTCAGTTACGGCCTAAGAAAAGAAGCCAGCTGATCCCTATGCCAAGCCCCGGGCAGAAACTTCAAGTAGAAGACACAGGAGCAAGCGCCCGGGCCCGCCCCAGGGGAGCGGGGCTTTTCTTAAACAAGCCAGATAAGGCAGAGGGTCACGGGCAAGGCTGGCACAGGGAGCAGCCGTGAGCTGACGAACGTCCACTCATCGAGAGGCGCCCAGGCGGCAGAGACGAAATGAGATATTCAGACTATGTAGAGAGCGCCGAGCGGCCGCTGAGACAAACACAAAGGGCCCCAGGAGCACATGCCTTTCAGCCTCATCAGGATTGATGGCCCCAAGGGCGAGTCAGGACACGGCCATGTCACTCCCAACAGAGACCAAAGTCAGCGAAAACCAGGCGACGTCTTGCTCAGGGGTCGTGGCACAAACAGCGGCGTCATCAGAACGAGAGGCGCAGGCCGGAACGAGGCTCGAACAGCCAGGATGCTTTCTTCAACACCCCGAAGAAGCTGCAGAACCTCACGTGGCCCCGTGCGGCCCCCAGTCCCGGAGCGAAGCCCTCCCTGAGCCTGTGCGGCACCCGCACGAGTGTAGAACCGGCGCACGGCCCCGGGGCACCAGCTTTTCTCCTCAGTTAGGCTCGCCCGCAGGAAGACGCGTGTACAGTCCCCTGACTCAGGGCCCTCGGAGGCGGGAGCCATTGGAGGACCCCTTACCTCTGGAAACCCCTCCCCACTATGGTGCCAGGCTGTGGTCTGTGCCTGCTATTACCCAGGGCCTGGCTGGCGGACACCGACCCGGGCAGACTGTGGAGAGACGCGGCTACTTCCTTGTTAATCGGAGGGTCCCCTTCTCTGTGGGGCAAGTCGCAGGGAGGTGGATCTCGGGGTGATGGGTACCCCAGCAGGCCGGGGCCTTGGGGGCTCCTGGGAAGTGGGCAGCAGACCACCTGTTGGGCAGGGCCGGGCCAGGGGGTCTGGGCTGCTTTTTGGGGGGACGCTCTCCCATCCCCCCCCACAGAGTGAGAAGCTTCAGCTGACCTGGGCCTGCAGGGGCGCGGCGGGAGCTGCAGAAACATGGAGAAGAGCCGTCCGCGGAGGGTGCAGGCCGAACCTCGGGGCTGGGCTCCTCGCGGTCCCTAAAGCACGCGCCGCTGGTGGGTAAGNTGCCTCTGCCCCCCAGCCGGGCCTCGCGCAGCCCCGCCCGGCCCCTCCGGCCGCCTGGCACAGGCCTCGGGCCACAGGCCCCGCACCGGCAGCTGGCAGGACGGCCCCACGTCCCGATGGTGGTGGCCGTGCTCGCTGCCACCTGCCCCCACGCCCCTGAGTTGGGGAGCTCCGCCGGGGCCTGGCCCTGAGCACTTGTGTCAGCAAGGGAGGGAGGGGGCCAGCCTCTCCTCTCTGCAAGGGGAGCAGGTCTGGGGGTCTGGCCTGGCCTGCCTGCTCCCCTGACTCCGTGGGTCTAGTTCACTGTCAGGAGCAGGTTGGGTGAGCCTGTTTGCTGTGTGGTTTGTGGTTTTGTCTGACACATGCTCCAGAGAGGGAGGTCTCTGCTCCTCACACAGGATTTTCTTTACTTCTTTTAAAAGTTTATTTAGTTTGAGAGAGAGAGAGAGAGTGTGTGTGTGTGTGTGTGTGTGTGTGTGTGTAAGGGAGAGAGAGTGCACACACACACAAGCAGAGGAGGGGCAGAGGGGGAGGGAGAATCCCAAGCAGGCTCGGTGCCGTCAGCACAGAGCCCAACGTGGGGCTCCATCTCACAACCATGAGATGGTGACCTGAACTGATGTCAAGGGTCGGACGCAGGGGAGGCCTTGCCTGAGCGGGGGACGCCGTGCCCTGGACGGAAGGCCCCAGGACGCTCTGTCCCATGCGCTTGGCCGCCTGCGTCACACGCAGCTGGAAGACATAGACGCTGCTGGGGGAGGGGCTCAGGGGCGCCCAAAACGGGAGGCGGGGGGAGACACCGCCAAGGACACCAGAGGACGCCGGGGCCTCTGACCCTGGCGCGGCGGCCACACCGGCAGACGCAGCCTCTCTCTGGCCAGAAGACACTAACCCCACAGAAAAGGCCTTCCTTGCTCGGCGCCGTTCACCCAGTAACGGGCCTGGCTTTCAACACGAATTATAAGACACCTACACACCCACACACACACACGCCACCGTTCGGGAAACACGACCACCAGACCAGGCTCTACGAGACGTGGCAGGGACTTTAGAACTTGGACACTGAGATTTATTTTTTATTATTTTCATTTTTTAAAAGTTTATTTTGAGAGAGAGGGAGCCTGCTCACGCATTTGAGAGCCAGGGAAGAGGCAGAGAGAGAGAGAGAGAGAGAGAGAGAGAGGCTCCCAAACGGGCTGCCATCTGCCAGTGCAGAGCCCGCTCGGGGTTCCGTCCCACGAACTGGGAGATCGTGACCTGAGCTGAAGTCAAGAGCCAGACATTTAACTGATGGCGCCTCCCAGATGCCCCTGGAGACTGGGATTTAAAATAACAGCGATGAGCGTGTTAGGGGCTCCAGTGGGAAAAGTGGGTGAACAGGTGGCCTGGAGCAGGGAGGCCCCAGGACCCCGTGGACCCACACACTCGCAGCTGGAACTCCAGGAGGAGGGGAGGAAGAAGGGAGAGGACCCATCTGACATGAAAGTGCCTGGAATCTTCCAGAGTTAATGAGACACCAAACCACAGACCAGGAAGCTCGGGGCACCACCGGCAGAATAAATTCCCCCAGACGGCACCTCAGCAAGTCTCACTCCAGCCGGAGCCGGGAGGCTCGGACGGCACGCGAAGACCCCAGGCGAGGCCTGCGGGGCCCGGCGGGCGGACGTGCCAGCTTCCTTCCGGAAGACAGGATGGGGCACCAGCTAACCTCCCAAGCCCGTGGCTCCAGACCTTCACGGAGGGGTCTCGCATGCCCTAGAGCCTCCTGGAGGACAGGGGGGTCGGGGAAGCACGGCCAGAGGAGCCTGGGGAGACGCGGCCGTGGGCCTGTGTCTGTCCGTGTGACTGTGAATCTGTCCGTGTCTCCGTGTCTGTTTCCACACGCGTCTGTCCATGTCTGTGTGTGTGTCTGCCCGTGTCCGTGCCCCAGCCTTGCAGGAGGTGGAGGGCGTCTAGTCTGAAAGGCCCTCCCGCGGCCTTGGTTCAGAGGATGAGGTTTACCATACAACTGATGCAGGAACCCGTTTCCATTAAAACAGTTTCCACGACATGCGACAGAGCAGGGTCACGTCCAGGGTCACGTAGAAGGCGCACTCAGGTGCCTGCACTCCAGGTCGCTTCTGTGTCTGCTGTGCTTATCGGCCTTCAAACGACGTGCCTTCCCAGAGGGGGCGCTGGTGTGCGCACTGTCCGCTGCCCCCCGTGCACCCCCTCCCCGCTCCCCCAGGCCCCCTCCGGGCCCCNAGCAGCAGCAGCAGAGAAAACCCCAAGCAGGCAAATGAGCCTGAACAAACGGGGACTTTGAACAAAAGGCAACGGTGTCTGGAGTCCAGGAGGCAACCCCCCAAGCAGCTGCGGGAGGAGTGGGCTGAGGGAGGCTTCCAGGCTGACGATGAAGCGCGTGACCCAGCAGTAACCAGGCTCCGAGACAGAGCGGCTACGGAGACCGAGTGGGCCACATCCAGAGACAAGACATGGAGCAGCCGGAACACAGGGCGCGACTCGGGCCAGGGGCCCCCGGAGGCCACGGTAGTGGGGGCGCCTGGGAGGGATGGAGGCCCCGGTGGAGTCCTCACAGCCACGGGGACGGAGGGACGGCGCCCACGCCTGGGGCCACGGGACAGAGCAGACCACACAAATGGAAAACATAACAAGGGTCCGAGTTTCCAGAATTACAGAAAGACGAGGCTGCTCCTGCTCGCGGCCACCATCCTAAAATCTGAGGGCAGGGACCAGCGAGGAGGTACAGATGGTGGGGGTCATGCAGCCGCCCCCCAGCGAGCACCTCCTGTCTCTGAGCCCCACATTTGGGGACACAGAGCCCCTATCTGAAGCGCGTGGCAGAAGGGGGAACAGGGAGTCCGCGGGAAGAGTCAGGGCGACAGGAAGGACAGAAAAGGGACCAGCAGACCAGCCCGTGGAAACCGGGACAGGCAGGGGCGGCGCGGAGACGGCGGGAGGAAAGGCCCAGGACACGCGTAAGAGTGGAAGGCGGGGCGGACACCAGAAGGGGCACCGGGCTGCACACTTCCCCTGGGTGCGTGTGTAGACGTCTGGCCCAGGGAGGGCACAGGGAGGGCGCCCCTCCTTCACTGCTCGCACGAGGAGCCCTGGGAAGGCCGGGGGCGCGGCCCGGTGCCCTGCTCAGTGCGCCCCGCCCCGCGCCCGCCTCAGGCCCTGCCCGGGGCGCTCCACTCCTGTCACTCCCTACGAGGAGGACGCAGGAGACCGCACGGAGGGACGCGGGTGGGGTTTGCGTGGAGAGTGAAAGGGCACAGGGAGAGGACACGGTGGGCAAGGAGCTCGGGCGTCGGGATGTTCTTTCTGAAATACCTGTTGTGACAGCCCTCGAGGCCACCGTCCCCTTGTTTGGATGACGCGCCTGGGCTGAGCCCCAGGAACCAAGACTCGCCGCACCAGCCAGATGGCGGCCGGAAGGGGGCGATACAGAGGCCGGCGGGGGTCACAGATGGGCCAGACAGGGGTCAGACGGGGCCAGCCCGTCAGGATGCGTGCGGATCCCAGGACCCCTGGTCCGTCCCCGAGGGTCTGGGTACACGACTGTCTAAGGTCCTTGACGACTAACGGGCTGTGCCGAGCAAACCCCAGGCGTCAGCTCCCAAGTTCTCACGGCAACGAGGCAGGTCTGCTTGGTCATTACCCACACACACAACCGGCAGCTTGTCACCGGCTACGGAGTAAGTGGCAGTTGCCATACTTACTAGTCACACTAAGTAAATGTGTAGCCACCAGTCTCCCAGCTGAGGAACCAGGAAAATATACCACTTCTGGTTGATTTCGGAACAAAAAGAGGGCCAGGCCCATTGTGGTGCTCTGCTGTGGCCGCTAGAAGTCCGACTTTTCCATCAGGATGTGGGCCTAGGTTCCCCATCTGTGCACCCCACTTAAGCAACAGGCCCTCCCTCCCTTTCGTTCCAAAAGTTAAGCCGAATAAAAACTAGCCAGATTGCCAGTTGTTCCCCAAAAGGGAAAGAGAAGAAGTCGTGTACCAGCAGAAAATAAAATGACATACGCCGGTGGGTGGATCAGGACCCCACCCCTGCGTCGTGTCCCGCTCCCACGGCGCTGGCGGCAGCCCCCATCCCGGGGGACCCTGGGGATCCACTAGGCCCCGGGGCCCTGGCTGGCGCCGTGGGCGAGCGTCCGACTGCGGCTTCGGTCACGACCTCTGCATTCCTGAGTTCGAGCCCCACATCCTGTCAGGCCCACTTCAGATCCTCTGCCCCTCCTCCACCCTCCCCTGCTCGCACTCTCGCAAAGAAACACTTGAACAAACAGGATACCAGACCCTGCCACGTGCTCTGCTTTAGCTCACCTCCTTTTAGCGACTTAAAGGATGAGTTCGTTCCCAGCCACAGGAGAACATGCTCACAGGGAAGACAATCACGGTGAGCATCTTACAGTGCTCCCAGGCGAATGTGGGCCTGCAGGAAGGTGCTCCCAGGCGAACAGAGTTACATGTGAATTAGCCCCAGGTGACCATGCTCGCAGGTGAGTAACGGCACAGGCGGATACAGCTGGAGATGCTCACGGAAGAAGGTGCTCACAGGGGAATAGAGTTGTGCTCTCAGGTGAACCTACTCACCAATGAGCCTGTTTCCCAGTGTGGACTTTCTCTGTGAGCCCCGTCCTCTGTGAGCCCCATTTGTCTGAGTATTTTCCTTGTGAGCACCTTCCTTGTGAGCAATTCGTCTGTGAGCACCTTCCGTCTGAGCACCTTTCCCTGTGAGTTCATTCCTCGTGAGCACCTTCCCCTGTGAAGGAGCACATTCCCATCTGAGCACGTTCCCATTTCAGCACCTTCCCGTTTGAGCATCTTCCCTGTGAGCACCTTCCCTCTGAGCACCTACCCGTGTGAGAACCATCCATTGTGAGCACTTGCCCTATGAGTACCTACACTTGTGAGCACCTTCCCCTGTGAGCACCCACCCTGTGAGCACCTTGCCTGTGAGCAGCTCCCTGTGAGCACCTTCCTCTGTGAGCACCTTCCCTGGGAGCACCATCCCCTTGAGCACCTTCACCAGTGAACACCTTCTCCTCGGAGCAGGTTCACTTTTTATTACCGTCACTGTGAGGAATGTCCTCTGTGAGCACTTTCCCTGTGAACACCATCCCCTGTGAGCACCCTGCCCTTTGAGCACTGCCCCCTATGAGCATGTTCCCTGTGAGCACCTTCCTGTGAGCACCATCCCCTGTGACCTTCGCCTGTGAGCACTTTCCCTGTGAGCATCATCCACCGTGAGCACCATTGAGCACCATCTCTGTGAGCACCTTCCCTCTGAGCACCTACCCGTGTGAGAACCATCCATTGTGAGCACTTACCCTATGAGTACCTACACTTGTGAGCACCTTCTCCTGTGAGCACCCACCCTGTGAGCACCTTGCCTGTGAGCACCTTCCTGTGAGCATCATCCCCTGTGACCTTCGCCTGTGAGCACTTTCCCTGTGAGCATCATCCACCGTGAGCACCATTGAGCACCATCTCTGTGAGCACCTGCCCCTGTGAGCTCCCTCCCTTGTGAGCATTTTACTCTGTAAGTTCGTCCTCTGTGAACACATTTCCTGCGAAACCTTCACCAGGGAGCACCATCTCTGAGCACCTTGCCCTGTGAGCACCTTCCCCTGTGAGCACTTTCCCAGTGAGACTTTCCGCTGTGAGCATCTCCCATGTGAAAGGAGCACATTTCTATCAGAGCACATTCCCATTTCAGCACCTTCCCATTTGAGCGCCTTCCCCTGTGAGCACCTTCCCTGAGAGCACCGTCCCCTGAGAAAAGTACCCCTGTGAGCACTTTCCCATGTGAGCACCTTCCATATGAGTAACTTTCCTGTGAGCACCTACACCTGTGAGCACCTTCCTGAGAGAACCTTCCCCTGAGCTCAGGGAAATTGCTCCTAGAAAAGTGCTCACAGAGAAACTTCTCACAGGGGAAGGTGCTCACAGGGGAAGGTGCTCACAAGGAAGGTGCTTACATGGGAAAGTGCTCACAGGGATACTTTTCTCAGGGGAAGGTGCTCACAGGGGCAGGCGCTCACAGGGTAAGGTGCTCATAGAGAAGGTGCCCACAGGGGAACTTGGTGTTCACAGGGGAACGTGCTCATGGGTGAAGCTTTCACAGGAAATGTGTTCACAGGGAAAGGTATTCACAGGGGAAGATGTTCACAGGAGAAGGTGCTCCCAGGGGAAGGTGCTCCCAGGGAAGGTGCTCCCAGGAGAAGGTGCTCATGAGAAGGAGCTCACAGGAGACGGGCTGGCGTTGTTCATCTCCCTGGGCACAGGGAGGAAGTGTAATGTGCAAACGCTAAGTTGGGATGGTCTTGACATAGGTGAACAATCATGGATGAAACCAAACGCCATGGGCAGAGGTAGCTCAGGATGTCATGGATATTCTCTCGCCCCAAACACTGCTGGGTCCAGGTACCTGGGCATAAGTCATGTGGGTCTCGGTGGGTGTGAACAACAGGAGAAGTTTAGGTTGCCCAAAGCAGTGGCCTGGCTTAAGCACCGGTCCTTAAAATCCACACATCATCGTAAAATAACATCCGGTTAGAAAGAGTCACCATGGTGTCTAGACGAGCCGAGCCCCAAGAAAGTGAGGCCCAGGCTCTGGAAGAGGAGTAACGAGATAGGCGACCCCGAGGGGCGGGTGTGGGGGAGGGGCAGACACCCGCAGCACCACCTGAGGGCCAGAAAGGGCAGCTCAGAGCCTGCGGACTTGCCGTCCAGGTTCCCTGGGCTCTGTGTCCACACCGGGGGCTGGGGGGGGAGGGGCAGGGAGTGGGTAGCTACGCGGCCGATGGCCGGTGCCCCCTCCAGACGTCCCTGGCACCTGTCGTGGTGCCATGTGCAGCAGGCAGAGCCGGTCTGTCCAGGACCCGGCAGCGTGGCAGCAGGGCCCGCGTGATGCTGGGCTCCTGTCCCCGCCACCCCCAGGCACAGGGAGAGACAGGGCGTCACACGTGCCCAGGCCCCAGGCCAGGTGGAGCAGAGGATCGGGCCGTAGGCACCACAGCTCAGCAAGCTGACAGCAAGCGCCAGCAAATGGCCTTTATTTTCTGAAAAACTCAGAAAGAAATAAAAAAACAAACCTACCTTAGAGCAAGTGCTAATCCCAACCCCAGTGGTTGGAAGCAGGCCTCCTCTTCTGTTCTGTCTCAGGAAGACTACAGAAGTCTCTGGAACAAGTCCGGCTCGGCCGCACAACTGAGCACTGTCCCCTTGCACAGCCCTCTGCCAGTCCCGCAGGGACACGCTCCTGGGAGAGACGCTCACAGTGATCTTCCCAGGCGACGACAGCGAAAAGTGAGGCGGGAAAACCAAGTCTGTGCCTCAAACCAGCAACCGGCGGGTTCACAGACGCCATTCCACACGCTCTCTTCCTGCGCGAATCCACTACTGAGGGAAGCAAGCCACTAAGAATGAAACAAGGTGTGCAGTGCAGAGGCGACTCCGGACACAGAGAACTCGCTCCCACCGTCAGTGACAAGACACGGGCACAGCGTCAGGTGACGGGCGTGAGTGAAAATGGTAGTGACGAGAGAAGGTCGCTGGTCGCACGCGGTGACTAGGTAGGTAAGGGAGGGACGCTTCCAGTCAGAAATAACTCAGATGGTCGACAAGGATAAACGATAATAAAAGTAACAGAGAAGGACTTTCTCGTCATAAATTTTAACACAGGTGATGGGAAGAAAGGCCCCAGTGGTGAGTGGCAAATCGCTGGACAGAGAAAGATTTCTGGTCGTTAATGATAACTTGAGGAGAAAAAGGTGATTTCCATTCATAAGTAACAGCACATGTGATAGAATAATACTGTTCCAGTGACAAATGGTAGCTCAGCTAACAGGGAGAGAAGGTTCTGGTCAAAAATGATAATTCAGGGGCGCCTGGGGGGCTCAGTCAGTTAGGCGTCCGACTTCGGCTCAGCTCATGATCTCAGGGTTCATGGGTTCGAGCCCCGCGTCGGGCTCTGTGCTGACAGCTCGGAGCCTGGAGCCTGTTTCGGACTCTATGTCTCCCTCTCTCTCTCTCTGACCCTCCCCTGCTCATGCTCTTCTCTCTCTCAGAAATTAAAAAAAAAAAGAAAAAAAAAAAGAAAAAACCCCCCAAAATGATAATTCAGTCTTTATAGACAAAGAATGATTTCAGTCATAAATAACTCAGGTGATACGGATGGAGGTTCCCGGTGATGAATCTGCAAGGTTTCCAGCCCCAGGTTATAACTCAGATGATGGTGGGGGGCGGTGTTTCCAGGGACAAACCACTGGTAAGGTGGCAGGTAAGGGATCGGAGGTGATGGAACCAGAAGACTTCCTGTCAAACATGAGAGTGTAGGTGACAGGTATCGAAATCTTCCAGTCGTAAGCTGTACTTCACACAGCAGCACAAGGTTTCCAGGGATAAGTCCCATGATGGAGAAAGTTTCCGGTCATAACTGATCATTCAGATGGCAGAGGAAGGCTTCTAGTGCAAAGTAATAGCTCAGCACAGGCAGATACCGCTTCCAGTCACCCAGGATGCCTCAGGTGGTGACGCGAAAGCCCGCTAGCCACAAATGATAACTCAGGTGACAGGGAAGGAAAGGCTTCCAGTTGTAAATGCTGCGCGAGTGGTACGGGAAGGGGCCCAGGCGCCAGGCGCGGCTCGGGCGGCGCAGAGACGCAGGCTTTGTCATAAGTGATGCGTCACGTGGGGGAGACGTGCGTTGTCAGCCTGAACTGCACGCTCAGCAGATACTCAACAGTATGCAGGTGACCGAGGATGCGGATTTCCAGGCATAACTGATAAGTCACGGAGTAAGAAAGGTGTCTGATCGCAAAGGGCAAGCCGGTGGTTTGGACAGATAGGAGCCCGTCGAGGACTGTGTAACTCACGGAACCGAGAGGGACGTTCAGCCAAAAGTGACACCTCAGGAAAAGAGAAGAAAAAGGTTTCCAGAAATCAATGTTCAATAAGTTGACGGGGAAGGAAGTGTTGCGGTCATAAATGTGACTCAAGATGGCAGACATCTTGAGGGTGGGTTTCGGTCATGAACTATAACTTAGGAGATACGGAAGGAACCCAATCTTAAATCTGATCCAGAAGCAATGGAGTTTCACCGTAAAGGATAATTAGGAGCTAGAGAAGGAAGGCTTCCACTCAAAAACGACAACGAAGGTCACAGAAAGTTCTGCAGTCTTAAACGCGAGTTCAGATGGGGGTGGAGGAGGGAAGGGCTTACGATGATAGCCGACAGCTCACGTGATCAGCCACGAGCGAAGGTTTCTGGTGCATCAAGCCCAGGCGCCAGCACGCTTAGGACACGGGCAGGAGACATACAGAGAAAGCCGTCCATTACCGACAACTCCGGTGGTAGAGAAGGAAGACTCTCAGTCAAAAAATAACTCACGTGACAGAGGAAACAGGTTGCTAACTGAATGGTAACTCATCTCATAGAGAAGGTTTCCAGTCCTAAGTGAGGACTCACGTGACAGAGATCACACTTGTGGTGGGTTGGGTCTGGGCCGCGGGGGGTGCGGGGCCGTGGCGCTCGAGCGGCTCCCTGTGCCACGAGAGACGAAGCCCCCCGCCTCCGCTTGAGTCTCCCCCCGGCTTCCCACGAAACGTGTCCGCTCTTAACCGACCTCTAGAATGGTTCAAGGGACGAGTCCGTTCTCCCCACAGGGGGCTCCGCCGACAGGCCGCCTTTGGTCTGGGGGCCCCGTTGTCTTTAGATCCGAACTGTCGACTCTGCTTGGCTCCCATGCCCAATCCTGCCCCTCCCCGGTCGGGGCCCCACGCCTGGCGGGCAGGTGCCCGGGTGGCCGGGACCGAGGAGGCTGTCCCCTGCCCTCGGGCCTGGGGCTGTGCTGTGAGGTATATGGGGGCATGTGAAGTGCTCGGAGACGTGACAAATGCAAGGACTCCTATGGCGTGAGGCCCCCTGCACGCAGGGAAGGAAAAGCTGGGGCCGACGGACAAGGGCCAGGAGGGGGCGGGAGGGTCTCCAGACGCCCAGAGAGGCGCAGCTCACACGGCGGAAGAGCGGGGACTCGGTGGCCCAGCACGTGGACTCAAGGGGCCCGAGTGTCCCCAGGGGGCCCCAAGCCACGAGCCAGGGAGAGGCACCTGTGGGGATGGCTCCCGAATCCAACTCCCCAGAGTCGTTGGACCTTCCGAGCCTGCAGAAGCGGCCCCAGAAGTAGGGCTCAGTAGCACGACCGAGCCGGGGACACGCCAAGATTCCCAAGGCAGCACCGGGACCACACCCCGGGGTGTCGCCCAGGGAGCCGGAGGGCAAGACGGCTCTGTGAGAATTCAGGGCTTCGGTGCTTTCTTGGGAACTGGGGTTGGACTTCCCGGCAAAGACCGGAGGGAAGGGCAAACCCACTGCTCAGGGGCCCTCGCGGGCCGGAAGACACACATGGCCATGTGGCGCCCTGGCAGCAAGGGAGGGGTGGGGGGCAGGCAGCGGGCCTGTGCTGGGGGGGCCGGGCAGCCGCGGGGGGAGCTCACCAGAACCAGCTGCCTTTCCTTGCTGCGTGTGTTAGGGATGAAACGACACACTCACCATCAGGTCCCTGGCCGGTGGGGCGAGCCACCCCAGGGGGGAGAGCCGGGGGCGGCCTTGGAACGGACTCCCCATGACGGTTTGCCGAAACCAGTGCCGCACGGTGGGAACGCGTGCAGGCAGGGACGCGCCCTTCCCACCTCTGCTCACTGTCCACCTGGTCCTGCCGAACCGGGGCCCAGTGGACTCCCTCAGCCACGGCTGAGACGTGGCCCTGCCGGCTCCGGGCCCCACACCTCTGCACCGAGGCACCGTCTCACGCCTACAGCGGCCCACGGCTCGTGCCCGCTGATGGGGAGGACTCGGAAAAGTGGCCCCGCAGGCGGTCACACGCACTCGGCCGTCTGCAGGGTGCCCGCTCGCTCACCGTGCAATCTCATGGCCCCCAGGCTTCTGGGGGCAGCACTCGGGCCGTCTCACCCGTGAGGAGGGGGCTGCCCGCCGCAGGAACGCAGCCCTTGTGGGCGGGACAGCCCCGAGCCGGTGGGAGTGCCCAGCTGTGCCCGGCGATGGGCCCCTGGGAGGTTTCGGCTGCGGCCCACAAAGTGCCCCCGACACGGCCTGTGCCAGGGGACGACCCAGGACCTGGTCCTGTCTCGGGGCCCCCGTAGGACCCTGTCCTCACGCTTCGGCCCACCACCCATCTTCAGCAGGCCCCGCGGGGTGGCCTGCGTCTCCTCCT
Organism: Crocuta crocuta; assembly: GCF_008692635.1. Taxonomy (NCBI): domain Eukaryota; kingdom Metazoa; phylum Chordata; class Mammalia; order Carnivora; family Hyaenidae; genus Crocuta; species Crocuta crocuta. The sequence continues at coordinate 11,139,187 of NW_027551559.1, forward strand.
TACACACGCCGCGTGAGCTCGGTCCTGATGAGCAGTGAGAAGCTGGGACACTCCTGCCCCCGCCGCCCCCTCCCCTGCTCACAAGTCCGTGATCAGGCATACCCCAGGCACAGACATGCACGTGGACACATGTGGCTCTTGGGGAAGCGAGAAGGGACTGCAGAGGCTGAAGGGGCACATGTGGCAGGGTCGGTGGCCTTGGCTGACCGCCTGGTCGCCCTGGGGCCTGGCTGAGCCCCGGCCCCCCCCCACCCCCCGTCCCAGCGCACGCACGGNCCTCCATCTGCACACCTGGACACCAGGCATTTCAGTAGCAAACTCACAAGACGAAGCTGTCTCGGGGTCCCCCACTCCTGGAGCACAGCACACCCCTCTTCTGACCCCAGGGCCCACAGACACCACTTTTACCCCCACTTCAGGGCTGGAGGAGGCCAGATCCAGGCTCCAGATATGGCTCCTGCTGCCATTCCCATAAATGGTCTTGGTCCCTTCCAACACCTCAAAGCATGAAACAGGCTAAAAGCTACATAACCATGTGAATGTCTTAATAAAATTCAAATCATCAGACTGAAGAGACTCAACATGAGAAAATTCTGGTGGAGTAAACTTTAATAACATAAAAAGTTTGTAACAAAAGCCAACATGTTCTTCAAAATGTGTACAAAACATCAACACAAAATTGACTGAGCATCAGGTAAGCACAAAGCATGACGCCCTAGGAGGCAGACCAAGTTCTAGGCGGCTTGTTGTGCGCAGTCAACGCGCAATTGCTTGAGCCATTAGTATCGACATTGAAAGATGACGGGCAGAAAACCGTGCGACACCGTGGTCCTGGTGCCCAGCCGTGTGGCACACGGCACCCCCCACCATCCCCTACACTGCACCTTTCTCACAAACAGCACCTTATATTAGAAGACCACTCTACCTGGAAGTTTCTCCTCTTCTAGAACATAGTAACAGGGTTTGGTTTCGTTTTTTCACTCATTAGTCTCTGAAATGTTTGCACTAAATAAAATAAGGTCAGGCCAGAAAGCAAAGGCCAGTTTTTACTTCAGTGACACAGATGTTTTTAATGCTAGGATTACATTCTTAAGACAACATCGCTTTAGTTTCTTAACACCTATGTTAACGGGCGCCTGGGTGGCTCAGTTGGTTAAGCGTCTGACTTCGGCTCAGGTCATGATCTCATGATTCGTGGGTTTGAGCCCCGTATCAGACTCTGTGCTGATGGCTCAGAGCCTGGAGCCTGCTTCAGATTCTGTGTCTCCCTCTCTCTGACCCTCCCCTCCTCACATGGTCTCTCTCTCAGAAATAAAAAACGACAACAACAGAAACAAACCTATATTAATTGCCTCTTTTAAACAAAACCCTTTCCAGAGGCAGTATGGAGTGCACGCACTTAGCAGAACTTGAATTACCTTTTTTTTTTAATGTTTTATTTACTTCTAGGGGAGAGAGAGAGAGAGACAGCGTGAGCAGGGGAGGGTCAGAGAGAGAGGGAGTCACAGACTGAAACAGACTCCAGGCTCCGAGCTGGCAGTCAGCACAGAGCCCGACGCGGGGCTCGAACCCACGAACCAGGAGATCATGACCTGAGCGAAAGTCGGACGCTCAACTGACTAAGCCACCCAGGCGCCCCAATTGAATTATCTTTTAAAACCCTGGAAATGACGATTTGTGTTAAAAACACGTTAAGTACAACACACTGCTCTGAACGCGATTCAGCTTCATGGGCTGCTGGCCGCAGGCCTGGCCTGAGTGTACAGAGACTTCTGGGCAGTGCCCTCACCTGCCGACTGTGTTCACGACTATGGGTGGGGGTCCGGATCAGAAGCAAGATGAGAGTTTCTTCCTCTCTTCAAACTGCTTATCCACGGCCAGAGACAGGGCCTGAAGGAAGACCTCGATGGTGACGGTTGGGGCCTGGAAGGAGACATGGGCACGTGGGGTCCTGCCCTCAGTGGGGCAGCTGGTGGCACCCCCAGCACAGGGCGGGGGGTGGCTGGGAAGACTCTAAAGTGCTGTTCTGCGCGAGCACCTCCACGGGGGCCAGGGAGGGCCCGGTGTGAGCACAGGCGTGTAAGGCGCTGGCAGGCCACCTCCTCACCTCGGAGGCATCGAGGCTCCTCTTCCCGCCCAGGAGCCCATCACTTAGGCACGGAGATGAATCAGATCCCCAACGGTGTTACGTGCAACTCCCCGCGAGGCCATGCCCTGATGCACAGAGTGGCGGCGGGGGGCACGGAGCGCCCAGAGGCAGGGGTGGCCTCGGCAGACTCACCTGGACGTACAGAGCATGAGCCAGAAAAGGGAGTTTCCTCAGGACGCGGCCGCTGAGACCCTCGCTCTTCCTGTGAACAGAACCGCATTTGGGGACAGTTTCAGGACAGTTTCCCTCATCTCTGAGCGTCCCCTCCCCTACATCTGGTCACTCCCGGTCCTCAGCTCCTGCCCCAGGCGGGACAGGATCCTTGCTGCCCTGATGTGCCACCTGCCCAGCAGAGCCACGCATGACACGGTGGGCACGTGGCCAGTGGCACGGATCCCTAAGAAACCAGCCTGGTCCCCATCTATTTTTGTACCGAGTGTCTGAACTGCCCTCCCCTGCCTCATCTTGATCAATTTAAGTCTCTCCAAGAGATAATCCAAAAGATAATCTCTTCTTCAGGCTATCCCTTTGTTCAAAACCTCCCACAAGCCTCATGGCTTCAGGATGAAGGTCCAACTCTGGTTACAATGTGGGCTCTGGGCATCTCCGCCGTACGACCCCCGGAGGTCCCTGCACCTATGGCGCCCGCAGCCTTCCCCAGTTCCCTCCAGTTTATCCAAATTTTAACTGTCCTTTGAGGCTCCGCTCCGTCTCCCTACCCTCCCTCCCTGTCGCCCTGGGTCACCAAAGCCATCTGGGAGGCTGACCGCACGGGCAGCCACGGGCCCCAGCACACGTGTGGCCCCAGCGCTCAGGTGCTGAGTGTGCTCTCCTGACACCCTGCGCGGCTGGGCCACGCGCTTTCTCTCACTTCCCGAAGCACCAAGCACAGGCCCCTGCTTCGCTCTGCTTACCGACTCAAACAGAAGTTTCCACTTTTTTCTTCTTGTCAATTTGTAAACATTTAACAAAAATCGTTTAAGAAATCATTGATGCATCGTGAGAGCCTTCATCTGGGTATCCATCTTTTTAGAGAGAAGCACAGCACTGCTGTTTTCTAACGGTGCCTGTGGGAAGGCGGTGGACCCCTACGCTCTGGCCCAGGAGCCCGGGGCTGAGGCTGTCGGGTGCTCTCGAAGCTCTCCCAGCTCATGTGTGACAGATGCCTAGGGTTCGAGTCCCTGTCCTCTGAGCCCAAACCACTACCCTAGGCTGCTCCAGTCAGCTACAACTGCCTGTGACCACAGCAAAGGCACTTTTCTAGATTATAAAAATGAATGGAATTCACACCTTGAAATTTCACTCAAAAGGAGGCTCAACTTTGACACGTTGTTCTCAATGAAGCCAATCATCTCCAGCTCCCGGAGGGTCAGCAGCTGCTGGCGAGGGTATATGATCTGACACTGGAGACAGAGACAGGGCGTCACGGCAGGGTCCCCGGGCAGAGTGCACACTGTCGGCCACAGGGACAGCAGCCCATCCCCCAGAAACACGAGCACAGCCACGCCAGGACACGGGCCGCTCCCCTTTTGCTCATGCACACATCCCCACTTCTTGAAACCCAGGTGATGTTACAGGTGACAAAACAGGTCTCAGAGACCAGCAGGGACCCAGCTTTTCTGTGCTTTTCATCAAGACCTGGCTTCACTGCGTGTCAGGGCAGGGAGGGACTCGGAGGGGCTGAGGCCAGCCCAGTATCAGGTTTCAAAGGCATATCACAACCCAATGAAGAAGAGTCTGACTCAGGAGCCAGGACTCGGCCTGCCTTTCAAGGAGGGTCTCCATTTGTTTTTGTTTTGTTTTAATGTTTATTTTTGAGAGAGAGACAGAGAGAGAGACAGAGCAGGGGTGAGGGAGGGGCAGAGAGGTTCCAGGCTCCATGCTGACAGCACAGTCCGGGGCTCGAACCCATAAACCGTGAGATCATGACCTGAGCTGAAGTTGGATACTTAACTGACTGAGCCACCCAGGCGCCCTTTCATTTGTTGTTTTTGAGAACACTGTCGTGTGACGTGATGGCACCGCCTGACCCTGGATCTGGACTCCCGTGTTTGCACCTTCCAAAGTGACGCTCCCTCAGGGTCCCTGCAGCCCCCCCGGGCCTGCCTCCTGCTGACCCCCTGGTGCACGTGACGACAGCGGGCTCCTGACGGCGTGGGCCAGTCACACCCTGACACACGTCAGCACTGGCCAGATTTCCACTCCGTCATCGAAATGGCTTCATTTCCTGTGAACAGGCTAAGAACCCCCATCTCGCATGCTTGACTTCTAGAAAAAGTCTGTAGGTTAACTGGCAAAACCTCAGAACATTTCCCGGATGCACAGCACAGGTGGCAGCGTGGCGGCCGGCGGGGTGCCGTCACTCTGCCTTCTCGGCACAACACTTTCTGGAGCTCACTGGGGACCGCAGGTCAAAGCTCCGTGGGGGCCCCGCTCTCTCCGCACCACAGCAAAGCGGGATGGGGTGCACACGCCAGACCAGCCCTGCCGTCCCTGTCAGGGGCTGTGTGACCCTTGCTGAGACCATCAGGGCCCCAGCCCCGTGGTGACGCACTGGGAGTCGATCCCTCCCCCGCTCTCCTGCCAGACACCGTGGCAACGGTCACCGCGTACATCCCCGCCCGGCGGGCTTGGTGCCGCACGTCTCCCCGACTCAGGGCTCAGGAATGCTCCCCTGCGAGAAGGGACCGGCTGCCTCGGGCCTGCCGTGCCTAGTGCTGGTCCCGGTCTGAGGGATTTACACCAGACCCCCCGGGAGTGCTGCCTCGCCCACGGCTGCTGTGCTCATTGCTGTCACTAGAACACGGGACCAAAATGACATTACTGCTGTAACCAATGACATCCCTGTGAACTGTGACCTCCAGTCAGGTCTCCCTGCAAACCAGGACGTGTCCGGGAGGTTACCATACCCCTCCCATCGTCAGCAAATTGGTAGATCATACAATCATGATCACCATTTTGTGCCGAAAGAGAAAAAACATGGAGTTGGTGGCCATAATTTCAACTATCAGCTCAACCTGTGAGACACATCAACTGCAGCTTTCAACCTAAGATTGAACATGAGCGCCATGTTCAAACCACTCATTCCACGTTGGGATTAGCTAGTTTAAACTGCATCAGGAATTAAGGACACACGAGAAATCCAGTGGGAAGAAGGAACACCCAGTACCTTCATCAGTTCTTCCAAACAGGAGAGGTAAATTTTGAAGATGGCTGCTGCGGAGGGTGGTCCAATGTACTGCCGGATGTCAGCTCTGTCCACGAAGGCCACATCGATCCTCTCTGTGATGTTGGAAGTGGTCAGAATCACCACGTTGCAGTGCCTGGAGGCAGAGGAGCGAGCGCCGGTGGGCTGGTGCCTCAGTGACTCCATCACACCCTGTCCGTGAAGGTTCTGGTATTCAGCTAGTGTCTCAGCTGGCCGCACTCTGTGTCCCAACACTGGCCTACGAGGCCTCCCGAGGCCTACACCTCAGTGCCTGCTGGGTCCCCAGCTCCCACCAGGCTCTCCTGGCTCCAACACAATGCGCCAAGCACATGTTGCTCCTATCTTCCAGAAAGTTCTCCTAGACGCTCACTTCACTGCTCCTTCTCCTCCCTCAACCGTGGCATGGCAAAGCTCTCACTTTGTTTTCTTTTTTCTTTTTCCTCCTATTTTATCTTGAGAGACAAAGAGATCAGTGTGTATGTGCAGGGGAGGGGCAGAGAGGCAGAGAGAGAATGAGAATCCCATGCAGGCTCCACACTTAGCTTGGAGCCCAGTGCAGGGCTTGATTCCATAACTTGGAAATCACGCCCTGAGCCGATATTAAAGGTCAAATGCTTAACCACCTGAGCCCCCCTCCCCCCCTTGCAGCTCTCACTTCATGTGTGGCGTCCTGAGCGCCCCGTTAACCTGCCTGGGCACGGCCAGCTGAGCACTCACCACGCAGCTCCTGGGACTCACCCACGCTGTAGAGCTGAATTATTTACCCTGGTTTGCGGCCGCTTTCCCCTTTAGCTCCCCAAGAACAAGAGAGCCCCACTGTCTAGTCCGCTGGCTGACGTGGCCAGCACGTGGCAGGCACGAGATACCCCGGGGAACACACTTTCCAGCCCATTGGGCTCAGGGGCAGGGGACACCGCAGTGCTCGCCGGGGCTCGAGCCGACCCAGACAGGAGGCAGAAGTGCGTGGCCTGGGGGACCCCCGGGAGGGCCAGCTTCACCTGGTATCTGGCAACAGGTGTGTAGCGCAGGGTGAGCAGGGGTGAGCCCGTGAGGGTAGGGGCAGGGAATGCGCGGGTCGCGGGAGCCCGGGAGGAGGGATTACATGGCTGGGGTTCTTGTCTGAGGACAGGCTTTGTCCCAAAGAGTCAGATCGACATAAAGGTAGGCCTGGAATGGTGGCCTAAAGGGGTCTGAACAGAAAGCATGAAGTTAAAGAGGCAGGAAAGTTCGACGGAAACCAGAAGCCCACGCGTCTCCGTTCCCTCCTGAGCGGACCCCTAACGGTGACAGGAGGGGCGCTGGGGCCCCATCTCTGGCTCAAGCAGTGGCTGCACCGCACAGAGAGGGCATCGGTGCAATGGGAACCCCGGGGGGGGCGGTTTCAGGGCTGAGCGAGCTCCCTGGGGGCAAGCCTGACGCTGGGCCCCTGTGGCCCGCAGGCCTGGCGAGTGGTGAGCAACAGAAGAGGGAAGGAGGCCGGACGGTGCGGAAAATGCCAGAGAGAGCAGCCTGCTCTCAGGTGAGGGAGGGGCAGAAAGCAGACTGACGAGCAGCGGCTACTCCGCACGTGCGGCCGGCCCGGGGCAGGGTGGGAGCGAGTGGCCCCAACAGCAGTTGCAGCTCAGGAAATTAGGGCCTCTCTGCAGGAAACCTACAGTGGAGGCCAGGGACAGTGGCCCTTGGCACAACTCAGCTCCCCGTGAGCCCACATGCGACGAGCTAGCTCCCACGCCATACTCTGCCTGCCGGCAGCCTCCGTCGAGAGCACTCCCGGGACCCACCGCAGGAGCTGTAAGCGGCGGAGGCGCGGCAAAGCGCTGTGGACAGACAGGGGCTCTGGCATGGACGTGACCTCCTCGTGAGCCAGGTGACGAGGAGCCACTCCCTCAAGCTGCATGGGCTCAGGGCACACTGACCACAGGCCCCCGCCCTGCAAGGCTGGGCTGTGGAGACGTGGAATCTGGCCCCATGAAGGGCCTGCGGGTGCCGCTTGCCTGCCCACTGCCAGTCCTTCAATGTCCACAGACGCTGGGTGGTGCTGGCATTGGCGCTTGAGGCTGTGTTTCACTGGCACGTGCTTCTCTGCATACCTGAGTTTTGCCTTGTGTTTCTAATACTTTAATAAAAGCACCTAACCCCAAAGTGCTGAATTTAGCATATACACCGCCTCCGGTGCAGAAAAGGGCCGATGCTCAGCAGCCTTGTTTCTAGTCGGAGGAACCGAGAAAGGTCTGGGGCGTGCGGCCACCTCACGCCCTCCCTGTGGCTTCTCACGTGAGACCCTGCCAGCATTACCTCTTAATCTGATCGATCTGGGTTAAGACGGCGTTGACCACACGGATGGCATCTGAAGGCTCGGCGCCTGCCCGGCAAGCATTGCGGGCGGCCGTGAGGCTCTCCACCTGTGGGAATGGGATGACAGGTGCAGAAGGACAGCGCCCGGCCCCGGGGACAGCCATGCGCTGCATCAACCGAGCAAGCGAGGGACAAGCAAATGGGTGCATGTGAGTCCACGATGCCAAAAGCGTGACATGTGGGACACTGCGGGGGAGAGGCCTCAGCCAGGGGTCGGATCTCCTTCAGTCATGGGTGTGATGTCCAGACGCACCTACCTCATCAATCAGCACAAACACCAGCGCATCTTTGTCATCAATCAAGTCCTGAATCTTCTGGAACATCTTTGTTACCAGCTTGCCGCTCTGGAAACAAAACACTCCTTTAGCGTTGACTTGTATTCTTCATGCCGCCTGCTGCACACGCCTACCTGCGGTCCCTGCCCAGCCTCGTTCTGACCCCAGGCGGCCCCACAAACCCACTGTCTCCTAACGACCCCTTAGAGAAATCCCTGAATCCAAGGAGCCAGGGCCACGCAGGAGGAGGCCGGCCACGTGGCCCCCTGCCCTGTTCCATGTGCCGGGACAGTGAGCCTGAGCCCACGCCAGCTGCCCTCCCTCCTTCCTGCTGCCTGCGCATGGCCAGGAACAAGAGGGGTCATAGATGCAGGCGTGCGAGCCGAGCGCGCCCCATGTGGGGGCTCCCTGTCCTGGGTCACCACCCACTGGAGGGATCTGCTCACACAGGTGCTCAGGCAGGGATCTCCTGTGCTGAGAGGCACCTACAATGTCTTGGCCGAGCACCGCGGTTTGGATGGAGGAACACAGGGAACAAGGCTCAGAGCCCCGAGGGCGTGCTCGGCCGAGGATGCAGCCTTCTGCTGAATGCAGGTTACCCCCTCCCAAGAGAAAGTTGAGTGTCTGTCCCACCCAAAGGTCTGGATGCAACCAGCAGAGGGTGTTCTGAGGCCTCACTACTTCCACGTTACCACTTAGCTCTGGAACTTCCCTCTGACCGCAGACTCCGCCCCACTGTTATGTGTCACCTACTGGTCTCTGAGGCTCTTGGAGGAGAGTCTGTCTACTACTATGAGCCACTTATTCCACTATATGGTTGACAATCCCAACAAGCAGAAGTGATGCTGATACTTACTTCTGAAAACCACTTAGAAAAGAGGCTGTGGCTGTTTATTTCAATTAATTGGCCATACCGATACCTGGGATGAGAAAACAGAGTTATGACAATCAGTTTATAAATTGCTCCTTTGGCACCTGCAGTGGCAACCGCTTCTGCTTCTTTAACCCAGCATCCCTCCGCTGCCCACTAACTGGTTAAGTCACCACAGCTACCAACGGAGGGGTCGTGCAGCAGCCTGCATAAGTACTTAACGACAATCTGACGATACGCGACCGGTGGTCCTAGCTGCAGCAAATCAAGGGTTTTGAACTGGAAAACATCTTTCCTTGACTCAAAGCAAGAGTAACATCTCTCTCTTAACCTACTTGTAACTGATATCTTGTGCTCTAAGAAGTGTCACCAGCAGTAACAGGGCAGCAAAATGTAACCGCCAGACGTTTTCTGGCCAGAGCTAAACGTGTCTTCCTCCCTCCCTAAACCTAAACGAGTGGACAATCTGTTTCCCAGCACAAACTCACTTCCTGCGGACCTCAGGGCCTTGGGGCGCCCAGGGCTCCCAAAGTGAACCTCAGTATACACTGACAGACTGGAATCTAGTGCTGATCCTCTATGCACAAGAGACGCCCAGGTGCACTTAGTTCTAACTAAAATCAAACAAGGACCGAGACTGAGACAGAAGGGAAGCCGAGCCACATCCCTATGCCTCAAAAGTCCACATGAGAAAAACAATCACCTTCAAAAAATTATAACTGGCTTTCCACTAATTCTGTTTACCAAAGAGGGTGAGAGAGACACAACCTATTGGAATAAAGACTGGGGTGAATACTGAACAAAATTAATCCTAAAACATCTTGATCAGGTGAGCAACAAAGACTCGCTAAGGTTTTTCTTTGGCATTTCTAAGCCACAAAATAAATGCATGTTTCCAGATGGCTGTACTGCAGAAAGTTTCTTTTCTTGCAGTTAACATCTTCAGTGTCCGGTGTTTCTGGTAACTGATCCGCAAAGCAGAGATGCATCTCAGTATGTCAAGACAAAAACCAAGTTGCTTACACAGAATAAAGGGTAGAAAAAGAGCAATTTCATTACATAAAAACACTCACAGGACATTTTGAAAAAGAATAAAATAATTTAAAGTGTTCATCCTAGGATACACACTGAAGTAACAAGTATCAGATTAACCCTCTGAATCAACCTGCAAACGAGACAAAATAATCACGACAGTGTCTGCCAAGCGCACTGGACAGCAGGCGTGGAGGACTGTAGCCCCACACGGGAAGTGAGGGGGGCTACAAGCGCTCTGGCTCTCTGCCTACAGCACCTTCGAGCTCCACAACCCTGGAGGGGACCCAAGAAGTGCACAGCCATTGCGCTGAATTGGACACAGAGGTCAGAGTTCAAGGAGCCTAAGGCAGCTGTAGGCTGCAGAGCAGGGTTCCAGAGGGAGGTAGACACGCAGGAGGAAAGCTCTAGGAATCATCACGGGGTCCCTCTGGGTCTCTGCTGAACACTTGGGCAATGTGTGAAACAGAAATCCCGACAGGCTAAAGAACCGTGAACTGCACACCTCTTGGTGCTCACAGGCTGGGAAGTTCAAGTTCCCAATGGCCGAGGCGGACAGTACCAGCCATCACTCAGGGTGCCCAACTGAGATCCCAGAAGGGCCTTGCTAGAAAAGCTTAAAAACAAACCTCCGAAGGACCACACTAAATCACAAGTGAAATGCTCACCAGGACAAAACCCCACAGAAACCATGTCTGCATTCCACCGAAACTTACCTGACAGCACAAGCAGCAGAAATGGATCCAAAACCAGAGAAACACCAGTCTATATAATATAAAGACCCAGAACTAACCATAGTGATGGGCTTAGTAGGGAAAATTGTGACAAGGCGACCACACACTGGCTCAAACATTTTAACATGAGGCTAACATAGAGAGAATTGAAAAGTATAAACGTCCAAGTGAATATCCAGAAAAGAAAAATACATGAACAGAAAGGAAAATGTCACTGAATAGAATTAAAAGCAGATTAGAAAGCTGCCCAAAATGGAACACAGAAAAATTCCAAAACCTCAAAGACAAAAAAGCCACACCAGTGGCCTATGGGAGAATATCAAACAATGGAACATGCAAATAAATGGGTTCATTCCTAAAAAATGTTTGTGTATGTTGGGGGGAGGGGGGTTAGTTGAGAAAATAATGGCCAAATGGTGTCTAAACGCGATGAAACCATAAACCCCCAAACAGACAGAACCCAAGGAGAAAGAGACAAATCCACCCCTAGCTTGGCCATGCCTCTCTCCGGTGACAGCACAGCGGACCGTCAGCGAGAGCAGCGAGCATCCGGCCCTGGGGGCAGAGTGACTCGGACACACACGTAGGGCAGTCCCTAAAAGAGCACGTGCTGACTGTTAAGCAAGTGCCATGAATGTAAAAGAATGAACCTCTAACTTAGGACAATGCTCAGTACAGGGGTGAATCCGCTCTGAAAGAGAGGCATCTACTACTGGAGGAAGACGATTAAGAAATAAAACCGCTTTCTGCGTCACACGGGGAAAGCAAACAATCCCTTCCTCGTGCTCCCCTTTCTCGAATTACCAAAAGTTACCTGCTTGAAAGTCTGATGGTCAACTTCTGGGCTAGTGCTTTACACAGGGATGTTTTTCCAGTTCCTGGAGGACCTGTAATGAAACCCAGGCAAATGTGGTTTTTCAGTCAGTGTGGTAACAAATTCCTCAAAACAACAGTCGTTGCGTTAATCCACAGCACACAAGCCAAGCTCCGAGCTCCGAATGCTATTACCCCAAGGACTGGGTAGCTCGCAAAGAAGCCCGCTAGCAGCGCACGTGCTATAAAATACTAACATCACACTTCGCAAGGCTCTCCTTTTTCTCCCAGTTGACCTCAGCCCGTGTTTCTGCTCTCAGCTTCCATGACCCGACACAGCATCGCCCCCCGGCCTGTGCATCCCCTCAGCGTCCAGAGTGAGCACATTTCCTGGTCTCCGTCCGCACTGACACCCTCCCTGTCCCCACACATCCTCTATAAAACCCACTCGCTAAGGCACCTTGTGGAAGGTCAAACAGCTTTCATGAGAAGCATCTGGACTAAGGCACTGACGTCTGCCATTTCTGCAGCGCACAGCATCCCCGGCTTTCACCGCCGCCCACACTAAACCAGAAGAGCAGCTGGCGAGGCCCTGCTCATACAGCCCCCTGGCCCACGCGCCACCGAGCAGGACGCCGGGCAGTAGCTGAGACGGCCAATGTGGAGGGACAAACGCATCTATCAGAAAACGCAGACACTTTCACATCTGATTTTCTACATGCATTCTTGATAATTAAAGAAAAAACATAGATCCAATTCTAAATGGGAAACACTTTATTTCACTAATCAAAATACCTACCGACTGCCCACTCAGAACCCAGTATCAGGACAATATGCTGACAATATCTGCTGTTTAAAAACACTGTTTTGGGGGCGCCTGGGTGGCTCAGTTAAGCATCTGAAACTTGATTTCAGCTCAGGCCATGATCTCAGTTTGTGAGATTGAGCCATGAGTCAGGCTCTGTGCTGACAGCATGGAGCCTCTTTGGGGTTCTCTCTTCCTCTTTTTCTGCCCTTCCCCCATGCACGCACTCTCTCAAAACAAATAAAATCTTAAAAAAAATATTTTTTTAAGACTCCACAGGACCATATAATCTTAACTGGTCTGAGAAGCTAATTACTCTGCATTCCCACCTCACTATTATTTGGGCATTCTCTGGATTTCTTTCTAACCAGTAACATCAAGAAAAAAACCCAACGTTCTCCTCTGAGAAGACTCAGACAGAATTTCAGTGAAGCACGGATGTTGCGGTTTAAGGTCACAAAGCGAAGCTCCAGAAACACTACAAAAACGTGAGGCAGTTTCTGCCCTCGGGATTGTACGATCACTTAGGGGAATTAGGCAGTTATTTGAAAAGTTTAATCATAACGTAGAAAGGTCACAAGGCAGAGACCAGGCAGCTGCCAAGTGAAGGGTCAGGTGGCAGATGCCCAGAGTAACGGGAGCTGGAGTGGCTTCTCAGGGAGGGGACAGTCGAGGACAGCGCTGGCTGCGTCAGAAAACGGAACTGTGACTCCTCGAAGGCCAATGGGACAAGTAAAAAAGTCCGACTTCACAGTTTATTTGGTTAAATAAAGAAAACCACACATGCTCTTACCGTGAAGCAACACCACCCGGTTCCAGGTGATGAGATTGCTGTCGACATTCTTGTCTGAAAACAGTAAGGTTGTCATCACATAATCGAGGAGCTGAGAGAAGAAAGGTAAAATGCACATAAAGGTGCAGACAAGGCAAAGGTTCCCACCAGAGGTGCTGCCAGAGCTGGTGCCCGAGGAGAGGGGACAGGTGCCAGATCAGCTCTCAGAGACTGGCAGCGCCAAGTGCCGGATGCCTCATGGGTTTTCATTTTGGAAGAAACTCAGAACGTATGTGGCTAGATTGGCTGCTGCTACTCTAACTGTACAGACACAGAGGACCCACAAAAGGACTAGACTTAGCAAGGGATGAGTGGGCTCTTCCCCCTGGGATCACACAGCAGCGGGCAAGCCACAGCACATTCACTCGGGACAACAGCCTGGACTGTGGTCACGCAGCCTGCGGCGGTGTGGGGATGGACTTCTGGCATCCCCCACAGCATGGGGGACCCTTCCCCTTGAAAGGGGGTTCAGACGAGCCAGTGCTTGCTCGGACCTGCCCACCTGCTCTGTCTGCCCCTCGGCCCTGCCTCCTCAGTCCCAGTGGGTTAAGAGCACAACGCAGTGAAAGCTCTCCTTCCATTCTGCACCTCCCCTCCCTCCCCCACGGGACAGGTATCTGGGACATGGGCTGCTGGGAGCCCGAAAAGTTCCCCAAAGCCTGTCTGAGTCATGGGGCTCAAAGAAGCTGGAGAGCAACACAATATTGATCCCACCTCAAATAACCAGGCCTTCTTGCAGAGTAACACAGCAACTTACATGAGATTTGACTTCCACATCATATACCAGGCTGTCCCAAAGCCCATGGAATTCAGCTGCAAGAGGAAAACAAGAACCCAATTTCAGGAAAGCAAGCACTGCACTGACCAGTGAGGTCTGCCCTGAGCCGCTGACGCTCTCTGCTGTACCACATGTATCAGGCTGAAGGTCTCGTAATTACCGGGAAGTTAAATTTTTGAATTTTTTCTTAAAAGTTTAATTTTTCTTTAAAGATGCAAAGTACCTGCCAGTCACACAGCTTTCAACAGACAATTAAATTAAATGGAGTACGGGGTTACTTTCTCGTCCCGTGACCACGCACAATTATCTGTTGTGGCCCCGCACAGAGCCTGCCCCACTGCTCTCCCACACCAGCCAGCGCTTGGGTGGGGCCGAGCCAGGTCCGGGCCGGCAGTCGGGACACCAGATGCGAACGTTGAGGACTCTACCTGCTAGAACCATGGCAGAGTCCACAGGGAAGCCCAGAAAAGGCAGGAGGAAGGGCCTGGCAGGTGATGATCAACTGGGAAGGAAAGAACACTTCCGGATTCTCAGCACCATCTCTGAAGGAACCGCCTTATGGTGGAGATCCCTACTTTTACCTTGTGACATGCTCTCCACTCCACAGGAAATAAAACACCCCGAAAGACTACATAAGTGACGGACGAATACAATCTGCCTGGCTAACTGACTTGGGGAGGAGGGCAGGCCACAGGCCGACCTCTGACGTCGTGTCCTGGGTGCGCCACCTCCCCTCCCCCCATGCCTACGCACCTGCGGGCAGGACCCAGTGACTCGCTGCTGTGATGTTCTCAGTCTCCTCCTCCAGGGTCTCACTGCTGGGGCCACCCTCGTTCAGCTGGAAGATGTGAAGCGCAATCGTGCAGGCACCTAAGTCAATGGGCTGCGATGAGAAGGAAAATCAAAATAAACTCACACATACTGAAAATAACTCCCTTCCCAATTCTAGCTGTAAAGATTACATTGTAAAGTCCAAAAATAGAAATTGAATACACAGAATGTTAGAAACTAGTTCTTAGATTAAAGAGGATGTTATATTCAGATTCAGTATCAACTCGTTTAAAAATGTTTCTCTCTTCTCTTTTGTCTAAGATACCACTTTATTGTTCTTTGTATTGTGAAAGTTACAGGTTTGTTGAAAACATACGAACAATACAGAATGAAGATAGTCAAAGTCTCCCATCCAACCTCACACATGCAATGATCTATAATGCAGCCACATACACTTGACAAAATAGGATTCAACCACATAGTTTTCTAAACGTGACTGGCTCATTTCTTTTTCATAGCTTTGTCATAGTTGGTGTGATTGTATTATTTACTTACCCAATCTCTAACAAAAGGATAAGTAAGCTACTTCAAGTCGTTAGCTACTATTAACAACGTATATAAAAAACTACCTATGCATTCCCACAAAATCACATAATTATGTGTAAAGACAAATTCCTCTAGGTGAATCGCAAAGTTGAGAATGCTAAAGTGGCTAATCGTCAGCACCCATGCCCTCCACTTAGGCTGAGTTAATCTGTCCTTCCTCAGGAGTGTGGAAAGCACTTCTGCTTCCTCCAGGCTGTCCAGAATCAGGTATGATGCGTACAACTGACAAGCCACAACTGTTATATAAGAAAGGGGAGGTCCACTTTCCATGTAATACTTTAGTGCCAAACTACTGCTTCCTAATCGATTCTATATAAGACATGACCCGTGCAGATAGAGGTGATGCATCAGACACTCTGGGTTGTTTCTACAGTGACAAAATGCCCCAACGCACCCACCCTCTCCCACGATGATGGTGGGCGAGGCAGTTCACATGCCGGACTAGAAGAAGCCCTTCTCCATGACAGGCCCCTCGCATCCCTGCAGTCCCCGTGCCTCCTGCAGTGACTGGCCACAGACATTTGCTGACTGGAGGACAGAGGGCAGGCACAGGCCCCCTTCCGCAGCATTGTGCTCTGTTTTCCCAACATGTTCCCCCTACTGTGCGGTGAGCATCCTGACACGGGGGCCACGCCCACTCGCTCTTCACCAACAGATCAACGAACCAGTTTCTGACAACATACCGTCAAAACAGCAAGTGGATATCCGTGATGCTGACATCGCGTTTTATTCTTTTTTAAGTAAACTCAACACCCAACGTGGGACTTGAAACCCATGAACCTAAGACCAAGACTGCATGACCCGCCAAATGAGCCAGCCTGGTACCACCATGACACTGACTTTGTATTCAGCTATGGATCAGCCATTTCTTGGCAATATGAATTAGTTACCTGTGGGTCTTTAACCTTCAACTCTGTGTCAACAATAGACACAGACTGCACGTTTCTGCTCAGAAAAGGATCATCAAACTCCGTCCACGTGTAATCACCAAACACGATGTTATGTCTGTTGAGCAGCTTTCTTACGCTCAGCTTTATATCTTCTTTTTTGGCAGTGCTGGGAAAACAATTAAGACACAGTAATTAGCTCTACCTTTACAATAGAATTGTAACAAGAAGGGCTTTTTACAAAATCAGACTGGGGGCCAGAAAGCACAACAGTTCAGAGCACAGCCTGGGGATCAGCCGCAAGCCACGCCTTGCCTGCAGGGGTCTGGGAGGCTGCTGGCGGGGAGGCCCTGCTCTCGGACCGAGGAGGGGGCAACAGCAGCAGCTCCTGCCCCCCTGGGCTGCCCCGAACTGAAGAGGAGTCCGGACACACTTGCCTGGCACGCAGAGAGGGCTGGCTGGCACTGCTACCAATACCAGCGAAGGGGCAAAGCTCCCACAGATGTGGGGGTGCAGCCCGAGTCTGCGTTTAACAAAACCCCGAGGCCTGTGATTCATTTCCCAGATGAATCTGGGAAAACTGACACTTTTCGACTGGCATTCAAGGCTTCCAGGACGACTGGCTCTGGACCATACCTGCCTCCGCCCAGCCTGCCACCCTGCACCAGCTCACCTTCGGGCCCTGCCGCAGCCTCGCCCTCGGAGGCAGGCAGGTCCCGGAAGGTCCACGCTCCCGGGCGCCCGCCCCACGCAAGCCACACCGAGACCCCTCTCCCAGCGGCAGACGACGGGGGTTCGCCTGGGGCCCGGAGACGTCAGGGGGCGGGCAGCAGGGGCGACTCCACAGTCAGGGCAGCGCCGGCCCCGAGGGCGCCGCCGCGTCCGCGCGG
>NW_027551559.1:11156263-11170314 GCF_008692635.1 Crocuta crocuta
GCTCGCGGGCAGGGGTCCTGGGCGAGGATTCTGGGGTAGTGGGCGGGGTTCCGGGCCAGGGGTCCAGGGCTGTGGAGCGTCTGCGCCCTTCCTGCATCCCGGTTGTCTTACCCGGTCTTGGAGAAATTCGTGCCTGTTTGTCGCCCGCGTCTCGCCTGTGCGTTCCTGTAGCCTCTGGCCCGTGTCTGCTCCTGGACAGGCGGCCGTGCGCACGGCCAGGAGCTTAGGGCCCGGACCGCGCGCTGGGGGCCCACCCCTCTCTGCCGCCTCCGGAGAGGGTGACTGAACTACCTGCCTGAGGTTATGCAGCTTCAGGGGAGGCAGGGAGGACCAGCGGTCCCAGGGTTTGACGCCCCATCTTTCCGCGACCGAGCTGCCACCGGGGGCCCGCGCATCCTCCCCGACCCTCCTTCGGGTTAGGCCACATGTGCCTCTCCGCTCGGGAAGCACACTGCGAAGCCGCTGCCTCTGTCTACAGATTACACGGACAAGCCCTTGGAGAAGCCCCTGAAGCTGGTCCTCAAGGTCGGAGGAAGTGAAGTGACGGAGCTGTCGGGGTCTGGGCACGACTCCAGTTATTATGATGACAGGTCAGACCACGAGCGAGAGCGCCATAAAGAAAAGAAGAAGAAGAAGAAGAAGAAATCCGAGAAGGAGAAGCACCTTGACGACGAAGAAAGAAGGAAGAGAAAGGTAGAGCAGGGTGGCAGCTGGCGGCCCCCAGTCCCCTGGAGGGAAGACTGCGAGGGCCGCGGGGTCTCGGGAGAGGGCTGTCACGCTTGTAGCAAAACGCATGCCAGCAGGTCAGTGGCTCGGTTCTGGCCCGAGCCCGGGCGGTCATGGTGGGGTCGGCATCTGGAAGTGAGAAGCGTGTCTCGAGGGCACTTTGCTCTCTGCCTCGTGTTCTCGCTCAGTTGCAGGAGACCTATTTAAAAGTGCTTGCGTTGCTCTCGCCGCCCTGCCTCTGCCTCACAGGAAGAGAAGAAGCGGAAGCGGGAAAAGGAGCATGGTGACTCGGAGGGGGAGGCCGACGACTTCGATCCCGGCAAGAAGGTGGAGGTGGAGCCGCCGCCCGACAGGCCCGTGCGAGCGTGCCGGACGCAGCCAGGCGAGCGCAGGGAACGTGTTCGGAGGCTCCCGCAGCCCGGCCGCCGGCCTCTGGGACAGTGGCTGGCGCCTTGCTCTTCAGCGCCTTGGGATGAGTGCGGGGAGGAGGGGGCAGCGTTTTCTCTTCCAGGGCTCGATGCGAAGTGTGGCTGGACTTGAGGTCTTATTGTCACCTTTGAACTTGTAGAGCAAGGTTTAGTCAACTTCTCCTGTGCTCCTCTCCGTTTGTTTGTGTGTTTGTTTGTTTGTTTGTTTTTAAAACTCACGAGCTCATCGTGGATGGAAGGAAACTAGTGCTCAGATGAGTTACTGAGGCTCTGTCAGCAACCACAGGGGCTGTGCCAGAGTCCGGGATGCTCGGGGCCCTCTGATCTGTGTGCGGTCACTTTCTGCAGGGGTTTCAGACGGTCAGGAGGAACTGAATCGGAGGGAGTTTAGCTTCAAGGGCTTTTCTTGACTTTGGGTTTGACTGCTTGTGATGTGGGAGGAAAAAGTTAGGATCGTATTGCAGTCGTCGTGGAGGGGGTGGTGGTCTGGCAACAGCCGTCCCCGTGCAAGTCATCGCCACAGTGAACAGGTAGGACTCCAGGCCGCTGGGCACGGCGGGGAGGGGGAAGGTCAGGCGTGAAACAGCAGTTCCTTAGGTGAACGTGCCCACAAAGTTGGTACGGTGGCCAGTCCCTGGGAGTTGGTCTGATTACCTGCTAGGTTGAGGTCATGTGTGCGGTGCTTCCCTTCTGTATACCTGAAGGGCTGACGTTCACGCTTGCCCTGATCACGGTCACTCTCGAGGACCCACTCGTGGTCTGCACTCCTGTTTGCTTCAGCCCTGGAACCAGCCGTTTCTCCAACACGTCCTGGTTCCTTAGGGCGTTCCGAAGCTGAGGTCTGGGTGCTGGGCGTGGCCGTCAGCGGACGGCTCTGGGCAAGAGCACGTATGTTCTTACGGTTTGGGGAACAGAACCTGTGCTGGCTTCTGTGTTTCACACGTTCACCAGAAACCACGTTTCCACACTGTGGGCCCAGAGGTGCAGTGAGTGGCCGTTCTCACAAGGACCCCTGTGCGGTTGCGTTTATACTCCTGTTTTACAGAGGAGGGGGAGCAGAGGTGTGCAGAGGCTCCGGGCTCCCAAGGAAAATGATAGTGGGCGAAGCTAGTGCTGTGTGTTCTGGTCTTTCCCCGTGTCTGGAACGTAGCAGGCCCCGTAGTGACGGGGACTTGTAGCGACTGAGCTTGGCCTCTGTGTCCTGGCCTTCGTACCATGTCTGGAAGGTATTGGGCCCCGTCGTGACGGGGAGGGGGAGGGGGCACTCATACAAGTTGATAAGTGATAGCTCCCTGTTGTCATTGTCGTTTTAAGAATATTGGCACTTTCTCAGGGGTTTTGGGGACTGATGCTGTGGTGGATGCCCCTCCCACCCAGCTGAGCGTTTTGGGGGCCACGACCCAGTCTGGTTTGTCTTTGTGCCCAGTTCGTGTTGGAGCCTAAACCACTGTGGGACGGGACGTGCTGTAAAGTTGGAGCTCTCCAGGGACATGATACCAGAATGTTTTGACTCATCTTCATTTTATGTTTTTTAAATCGTCAGCTGAGAACGAGAGTACGCCTATTCAGCAATTACTGGAGCATTTTCTCCGCCAGCTCCAGAGGTAAAGCTTGACGTTGGGAACATTCGGGGTATCTCCTTTGTGAGGTGTTCTTCCCTCCCCTCTGACACCCACGGAGCAGACCTCTCGTCCTCCCTGGGTAGCGCCCAGTCTGGTAGGGGGTGGGCCGCCAAGGGGGAGATCTCGCTCCCTGTGCCCAGTCAGTGCGGGGTGGGGGAGTTGGGGGGCGTCAGGGCCGCCGTGATGCAGATGTCATGGCTGGAACCAGGATGGTAGTTTTGGGATTTAAAAAAAATTTTTTTTGATGTTTATTCATTTTTGAGAGACAGAGGCAGCACGAGTGGGGGGAAAGACAGAGAGCGCGGGAGACAGGCTCTGAGCTGTCTGCATAGAGCCTGACGTGGGGCTCGAACTCACGAACCTTGAGATCATGACCGGAGCTGGAAGTCAGATGCTTAACAAACTGAGCAACCCAGGCACCCCTAGTTCTGGAATTTTTAATCATCAAACAAACCTACTACAGTTCTAAAGAGCTTAAATTTTATCTCTAATTTTAAGACAGAAACTTAAAATTTGGTGAGTTGTGTCACGTTTTTATTGTGAAAGGTTCTCTAGCATTTGGAAATCTAGATTTAGGGTTTTTCCACTTTAAAAAAAGATGTTTTTATTTTCAGAAAAGATCCTCATGGATTTTTTGCTTTTCCTGTCACGGATGCAATTGCTCCTGGATACTCTATGATAATAAAACACCCCATGGACTTTGGCACAATGAAAGACAAGATCGTGGCCAATGAGTACAAGTCAGTCACAGAATTTAAGGTAAACTGGTTTCAGTTTCTGAAGTAACTGTTGCGAAGCTCTCTGTGTGGTTACGTCCATAAGCACTCTGTCCCTATTAGCTTGTTTCTCGTTGCGAGTTTCCGTGGGGGTCTGAGCGTGCGGCCGAGGCCTTCCAAAAATTGCATCAGGGACCCTGGTAGAAACGCATGGGGTCAAGCAAGAGTGTGTCTGATTTGGTTTGGCTCTAGAATGGGTATTTTTAGAAATACAGTTTTTCTAATTCTTAGTTTTATTTTACAGTAACTGGGAGTTTAGTTTTGTTTTTTTTTTCTTTTTTTTTTTTTTTTGAGCGATAAATGCCTATGACTCCCCAGCGTGTAGTTCTGAACTCTGTTTCTTGGTACAACTGTGAGGTAGGAATTGCTTGTTGGCTTTGAAACCAACGACAGATCAAGATGAGTGCTTGACAACTCTGGTAATGGTGTCATTTAGAAAAAGGCAGCAGTTTTCTTTCTTTTCTTAGTTCCTGTTAAATCTGAAAGGCTCAGCTGTTTTACTTTCACGTTCTGGTGACACAGTGAACGTGTTTGCTGAGCCGCAGAGGCGGTGCCACACGAATGGCGACTGGGCGGGCAGCCCACAGTCCCACCTGCCTCATGGGACTGCGGTTTGCTCTGCTGCTGAGTGACAGCCCTGGATGTGAGCAGTGTCCCCCCCACCCCCCGCGCCCCGGCCACGTCCTCAAGACTGCATCAAGGCCTGCAGAGGATGGGGGCCTCAGGGCCTCAGCCCCGGCCCTGCGGACCGTGGCGTGGGGCCCGCACTGGGGCTCAGCCAGGGCCCGGCTGGCTTTAGGCGCCCTTACGTGGCATGCTCACCTGTGACAGGTGTGTGCCGTATGAAACTTGGTTAGGGTGACAAGATGAAGTTTCCAGTAGATGACTTTTAATACTTTTAATGGTATTCAGCAAGATTCTCCTTTCTCAGGGAAAGCCTTTTGGCTGATACTGTTAGAGAAGTTACCGATAGAGTGGAATTTGAATTCTGTGGCAAGATTCTGGAGAGAGGACGTGAATGTGTTCCGTTCTCAGCTCACCCCGTAGCTTTTACTTAAACGGACCTGGCTGTCACTTTTGGTCCCTAATTACATCCAATTTCTCCCAAAGCGGTGGAACTGGAGACCGGGAGGAGCTGCCATGTTCTTAGAACACACGTGTGTTGGGGCAGCTCTGCGGCTCAGTGGGTTAAGTGTCTGACTCTTGGTTTCAGCTCAGGTCATGATCTCATGGTTCCTAAGTTCAAATAACATGTCGGGCTCTGTGCTGACAGTGTGGAGCCTCTTGGGATTCTCACTCTCCCTCTGCCCCTTCCCTGCTCACACACATTCTCTTTCTCTCAAAATAAAACGAAAAAGAAACACGCATGTGTTATGCCTGAGGTACCTCTGGGTCTGCAGGCTTTTCACTGTAAGCACTGTGAAACTTTCCTGAAAGAGTCCTTAAAAACCATTTGTTAAGCTGAAGAACCTGATTTAGTTCTTTCTCACTCAGTTTTAGCTTCTTGACAGGAATTCGGTTTTTGCTCGTGTCTTAGTGGTTCAAATTCGACAGATTCTATTTTTTTCCCTTCCAGGCAGATTTCAAACTGATGTGTGATAACGCGATGACCTACAACAGACCGGACACTGTGTACTACAAGTTAGCCAAGAAGATCCTTCACGCAGGCTTTAAGATGATGAGCAAAGTAAGAAGCCCAGGGCAGCGAGGAGTCGCAGAAACGAGAGTTAGAACCTCATCCCCAGTGAATGACATGCTTCCATCCATCCTTCACTGGCCGTGTCTGCTTTAGAGTAGATGTCCCAGGCCGCCCTCCCCGCCAGGCACTCTCTCTCTCTGCTCCTGCCCCAGCTGGAATGTCTCCTTTAGGATTGGTGGAAAGTTCTGGATCTATTGCTCTAAGTCTGGGTGTCTGATGGATTGCAGCCAGCCTGTGATTTGTTTCATGTGGCTGCCTCACTGAGTCCAGACAGGACATCTTGGCCGTCCGCAACGGCTTCCCAGATCTGTCCCACGAGCCAGGTTGCATGCGTCACGCATCTAGGACCAGTGCCTTGTGCCTGATCGGCCTGTAAGTGAGGTGCGGGCCCCTGTGCTGTCTGGCCTGTCCCCCCCCGCCAGCCCCGGGTGCTCCCAGCCAGTCGGCCGCCCCTGTGGTGCTGGCTGCCACCGCCACCTCCCGCAGTAGTGCTGTGGGGGTCCGCCGTTAGGCCAGGTGAGGCTGCGGCCATCCCCATCCCACCCATCGTCATGGCACCTCGGCTGTGAGGCAGAGGTAAAGGCCTGCTGCTCTGTCCTTTTTGATTCTAGGAGCGGCTGTTAGCTTTGAAGCGCAGCATGTCGTTTATGCAGGACATGGATTTTTCTCAGCAGGCAGCTCTCTTGGGCAACGCAGACACAGCTGTTGAGGAACCTGTTCCCGAAGTGGCACCTGTACAGGTGGAAACTGCCAAGAAATCCAAAAGGCCGAGTAGAGAAGTCATCAGGTAACGGGAGAGGCGCTTGCTGTCGTGGGCACACGCCCCTCGGGACTGTGGGTGAGGGTGAGCCTGCGCTGGCGCCGACGTCCACGGAGTCGCTTGCGGACCGGCCACCTGCCCGAAGTAGCCCGGTCCCCAGAGGCCACATGTGACCTCTGGTCTCAGGTGTTTCGAGGCAGCTGGCTGGCAGACAGCTGGCTGGCAGCCTGGATCAGCCAGGACTTGTCCCGCAGGAGAGTCCCTGTCACGCTAAGGGACCTGGGGGCACAAGGGCCGGACAGCCCCTGCCAGCCTCACACAGGCTGGTCCCAGGTGTGACACGGGAGCCTGTCTGGCCACTGCTGTCCCCACGTGTGTCGTAGTGCTTGTTGGCCCTCCGCTCTGAAGAAGTTCCCTCTCACGCACGACGCCTGGCGGCGGCCTGGCTGGGCTCCCCAGTGCGGGGACGTAGCTGTGCCGTCTTGGGCAGGGGGCACACTTGGGAGGGGTGGCTTGATTCTCATCACACCCCACCCCCCACCTCCTGCAGCCGTGCACCCCGGGCCCGAGGGAGGGCCTCCTTGCAGGCTCTGGGTCCCCAGGCGGGTTTGCTCCCACAGCTCCTTGGACAGGGTCCATCCATTTGTTTCCAGAGCCTTCCATGGGAGAGGCCACCTCCCTTGGGCGCTGCACCCAGCAACCCTTGGCTGTTTGAATTAAGATCTTCACGTGCGGCCGCCTGCCGAAGACTTGATGCCCCTTTTGCCGCACAACCTTGTGCTCCCAGCTCACTCTCGTTGCTAGCGTGTCCACCCTCCACAGAGTTTTACCTCTTTTTCTCATGGTGCTTTGAATGATGTAAGCAGTGAGGTTCCTGTCAGGTGGCTCTTAAGACCGACTCAGACGTGTAGCTGAGGCATGAGAAACTGCAGCGGCCGTTTGGGTCTCCCTTGTTTGTGGAGGCGCCGTGTGTTGCTGCCGTTACAGCCGCAAGGACGGGTCGAGGAGTGCTTCGTGCCCCTGCTGCCAGCGCCCGGTGGCCCAGAGGAGCGCTCGGGACTGGCCGTGGGGGAGGCGGGAGCAGCACGTGTCCTGGCCTCCCGGTCACGTGGGTGGTGTTCCTGCTTCGCAGCTGCATGTTCGAGCCGGAAGGAAACGCCTGCAGCCTGACGGACAGCACGGCAGAGGAGCACGTGCTGGCCTTGGTGGAGCACGCGGCTGACGAGGCCCGGGACAGGGTCAACCGGCTCCTCCCGGGGGGCAAGGTAGTGTCAGGAGCGTCTGGGCAGAGCTCGCGTACCGCGGGCTCGCGTTGGGTCCTGTCACCGTCCCCATATCCGGGGTGGGAGAGGGCCTCCACGGGCGCCACGCGGGCAGGACCCTCACAGAAGTGGTGTGTGATGTGGGGACACCGTGGGCGGGCTCCCCCTTCGGCGAGGATGGTGCTCTCCGGGGGACGGAGGCCAGGCCCGCCAGGCACCTGCACCGCAGCCTCGATTTTCTCCTGGTGTGCTCGCTCTGCACGCCTCTGCGGCGCCTGTGTGCTCCCCCTGACCTGGGCCCGGCCGGTGGGAGCCGCCCCCCCACGCTCGGAGCCCCTCCGTGTCCTGAGAGTGGACCAGCACGTCCCATGGAAACAGTGCGGCTCCTGCGTGAGCTTTGAATCCTGGTAGTTGAGGGTAACCTGGTAGTCACGGTAACCAGGACAGAGGTGACGTTACTTCTGACGCCTTCTACTTGACCTGGGATATTCACAGTCTCCTCTGCATGCGTGGTCCCCGTGAGGAAATCTTAGAGCTTCACATCTCCGTCTCAGACGCATGTTTTCAAAGCGTGTGTCAGTGATCCGTGAAGAAATCTGAATGGTGACGTTTTGCATCATCGAGGTGAATCCTTAACCCCGAGCTTTCCTGGTGGAAAGTCTGAAGTTCCCTGTGGAGCTGATGTTGCTCTGCTGGACCCGCTGGCCTGCACGTCATGCTTCGGCCCTGTAATCTCCTGGGCCCTGGGTGCTGCCCTCAGAGGGGCCAGGAAAGAGCCCGGACAGACTGTAGCTCGTGGAGGGAGGGCTGTGCTCGCCTGCGTGTACTCGTCAGAGGCGCGTGTCCACACCCGAACCCCATTGCTCCCGGCGCTGGACTGGCTCCCTTCTCTCCCTCTTCAGGTTGTAATTCCACAGCAAGAAACCTGACTTCGTTCCCTTTAGTGCATTCACACGGTCAGCACTCACATGGTCAGTGCTTACGAGGTCAGCGCTCACGTGCTCAGCACTCACATGGTCCGTGCACACGTGGTCAGTGCACACGTGGTCGGCGTCTCCTCTCCTGTCCTCCCTGCCCTGTACCCAGGCTCAGGCACCCAGGCCCGAAGCCCCCCTCCGCTCTTCCCTACTCCGATGTGCAGGTGCCCCTCCTGGTTCTTCTTGGGGCCCTTTGGAGGAAGAGTACTTTTATTCAGTGTTTAAAAAAAAATTTTTTTTTTAATGTTTTATTTCTGAGAGAGAGAGAGGCAGCGTGAGCAGGGGAGGGAGAGAGAGGGAGACACAGAATCTGAAACAGGTTCCAGGCTCCGAGCTGGCAGCACAGAGTCCGACGCGGGGCTGGAACCCACGAACCGTGAGATCATGACCTGAGCCGAAGTCGGACACTTAACCGACTGAGCCACCCAGGCGCCCCTCAGTGGTTTTTTTTTTTTTTTTTAAGTGGAAGTAAGTCTCTTGTGTTAGAGATGGAGCCTCTCGTGCCCACTGACAAGGCACTTGGTGATCAGGGTCCTGTTCTAGCCCATTTGGCTTAGGTTCTGACATCCTGTAAGATGGTGGTTTCTGGGTAAAGCCTCCTGTTGCCATAGCTCCTTTAGGAGATTCAGGAGCCGGTCTGAATCCTTTCAGTGCACACAGGTCTGATGTCAAGTTCAGGAAGGTATGAGAGGGTCTCTGTGGTCTTTTCCACGGAGAAGCCAATTGCCCTGTGGCCTTTTGGGATTTGTCCGCATTAGGCCATGCTCAGACGCCTTAGCTCTGCGGGCGTTGCAGCGGACCGCGTCGAGGCCGGCGCTCAGGTGTGCTTCTTTGCAGATGGGCTATCTGAAGAAGAATAGCGATGGCAGCCTGCTCTACAGCGTGGTCAACACAGCCGAGCCGGATGCCGACGGTGCGTGGCCCCACGCAGGGCTGGGGTTAGTCTCCGCAGCACCAGGGATTTTCAGGTTTCGTAGCCTGTTTGACATCACTGTTTTTCCTACAGAGCAGGCCTCAGTTGCCCAGAGTAGACAAGAGTCCCGTCTGGCATTCTGCTCCTGTCCGTCCCCCTCCACGCAGCCTCTCTGACACGTGGACAGAGGGCAGTCGTCCAGCGGGGCAGGGGCGCTGCTCAGATCTTCTCTGCCCGAGGGTGTAGCGTAGGAGCAGGTGTAGAGCCGTGCTCCCACAGGGCTGCGGTTCTACAGGTTTATGGCCTGACTTCCTGATACCATCGCAAGGATTCCCTCGTACCTCAGAAGGGCTTCTGCAGCACTCGCGGGGCTTGGAAGGTGCCTAAGTGTGCTCTTAGAGGAAATGCCCTGTGTGATCATTGTGTTGAGGAAGATCTTGACAGAGCCATAGGTGCATCTATTCACCTGTACGGAAGCATTTCCGTGTTCACATGTCTCTTTGAAAAGTATCTCAAGTTGATCATCTCTTAGCTCAAAGTTAAGGTTTGAGAATCATAGTGACAGTTTTTTTTTTAATGGTTATTTATTTTGAGAGCGAGGGAGGGAAAGAATCCTAAGCAGGCCCTGCACTGTCAGTGCAGAGCCTGATGCGGGGCTCGAACTCACAAACCATGAGGTCGTGACCTGAGCTGAAATCAACGGTCTGAATGCTTAACTGACTGAGCCACCCACTGCCCAAGAAGTGTAGTGGTTTCTGTAAATTTGATTTCAGCTGGTCTTGGTAGAGAGCCCCCGTGCCCTCCCCACGCGCCACTGCGGGCCACCACAGGGGCTGGGACCTCCCCGAGCCACCTGCTCACAGCCTGGTCCCGTTGCAGAGGAGGAGTCCCACCCGGTGGACTTGAGCTCACTGTCCAGCAAGCTGCTCCCCGGCTTTACCACACTGGGTTTCAAAGACGAGAGGAGGGGCAAAGGTGAGTGTGGGGTGGGCAGGGACGTGGGGTCAGGGGGTCACAGCAGAGGCGTGGACCCAGGGTCCTCCCACGATCTTCCTGGCTCACCTGTTTTTAGCACTGTGTCTGGATTCTGGCTCTGAAACTAGCGGTGAAGTTAAGGTCTTCCCAGCGAGGGAAATGAACATTTCACTGGGCACCCATACTGGTGGGTGGGTCTGAGCCCTGTGCCGACCGTGGGTAAGGGTGTGTGCCAGGGTGTGCGGATGGAGAATGACGGTAGGCAAATGTGGGAGACGGAGGGCTGGGTGGACGCAGTGTCGGGGGAGGGACTGACACTGGAGTGTGTGTGTGTGCAGCAGTTTTGTCCCTGGGGGACAGCTGGCTGTGTCTGGGGATGTTGTGATGGTCACACCCTGGGGCTTGTGGAGTCTGATGGGGGGGCACATCTGAGACGCCCTTCTCTCAAGCCCTGACGTCATTCACATGGGGACACCAGCAGTGATGCCCTGACACCCCCTCGCGGGAGCCAGCCTCCTACTGTGGGCTCGGTTCCCGGCAAGGTCTGGGGCGGGGGGGGGNTCTGGCGGTGCGTGCTCTCCCTGCAGCACAAACCCGCTGTCTGCACTCGCTGCGGAGCCCGAAGTGCCGGCTCTGCCTGGAAAGCTGCCGCCGCTGCCTGTGCTCAGGGCAGCGACGTGACCAGCAGGCGGCTGTGGGCCGGGGCGGGGGCACAGCCCGCAGGGCCGAGCGCGTCCCGTCTGGCTGTCACTGCACGTGGGTCTCACGTCTTGTGGCCTCCCCTCCCGCCCTCAGTCACGTTTCTCTCCAGCGCCACCACTGCGCTTTCCACGCACAACAATTCCGTGTTTGGCGACTTGAAGTCGGATGAGTCGGAGCTGCTGTATTCCGCCTACGGGGATGAGACGGGCGTGCAGTGTGCGCTGAGGTGAGCGGGGTCGGCACGGGCCGGACGGTTCTCACTTGCTGTGCGGGAGCAGCCGTTTTCCTGGCGGGCGGATTGCAGGAGAGGCCGAGGGCAGCGGGCTTTTCCCGTAAACCACTGGTCTGCTGCGGGTTGATCTTGAAGTTCAGGTGACTCAGCTGCACTTTACAAACGTGACAGCTCAGGCTGTAGTTTAAAAAAGAACGTGTCTGTGTGTAAACATCTGTGTACGTTTAGAGTCTGTTTCCTGGTTTTACGGGAACGTGGCTTGGTGGCTGTATTAGTCCACTGGTGCCACAGAGACCGAGCTCCCCAGCCCGAGGGGCTGAAGTAATAGGTGTTGGTCGCCCGGCGGTGCTGGAGGCTGGGAGTCTGGGACCCTGGTGTGGGCAGGGCTGCTTCCTCCTGGCGCCTCTGTGCGTGGCGTGTGGACGGCCGTGGTCGCCCTGTGTCCTCACCGCACGCCCCTCTCGGGGTCTGTGTCCCAGCCTCCGCGTCCTTTAGAAACACGTAACGTACCGGATGAGGGCCCACCCTAAAGACTTCCTTCGAGCTTCGTCACCTTTTGAAGGCCGCGTTTCCCAGTATACTCATGTTCTGAGGTACTGGGGTTAGAGCTTCAACAGAAGAATTTCGGGACACAGTGACTGGGACGTGGTACTAAAATCGCGGATGCGGTGCCGTGTTTCTGTAGGAATGTCGTGTTCTGTGTGCCAAGTGGAAGTGGGTCATGCCTGTGGAATTTTAGTCATTCTCCAGGAGGAAAGGAAAGTTTGGCTGATCTCTGAGATGTGGATTCTTTCCGTATTAGACTTTTATTTATTCCTGAACAGGATATAGGATGTGTTTTAAAAATAAACAATGAGAAATCTGTTAGCCCTTAATACTGTGAGTACCGAACCCAGCTTTTTGTGAGCCCAAAGAAGCAGAAGTGGAAGACAAAGGTGGAAATCTGTCACAAGCGGTGACTCCCCCCTTACCCCACTGCCCTGTCACGGCCCTTAAGGGACGGCAGTCACCTTTGGGTGGAGGGCACAGCGTTCCCAGACTGTAGTCGCCTTCCCCGGCGCCCACCCCTGAACCACACGTGGGCTCCGGGTGCCGGACAGCGAGAAGCCCGACCGCGTGAGCGCCGCTCCTCCCCGGCGTCCCCACGTCGCCTCCCCAGACGCTCAGTTCCGGACCGCACCGCGAGTGGTGTCCGGTGTCCCTGCTCCTGTCACACGCTCGGGGCGGGGGGGGCGGGCATCTCCTAAAACGCTCCTGGGGAGACTTGCGTGTCGTCGTGGTCTCGCTTCCAGAACGGCAGTCCTCGCTCCGTGGGGGGCGTGGCATCTGGGACGCCCTCTGAGCCTTTGTCCGGGCTTGGAGGCCAGGACTCGGGCCTTTGCTCCCTGCCCCCTTTTACGGTGTTTTCTGCTGATTTATTTTTTATTTTTAGTGTTCACTGGGTGGAAAGTCAAACAATACTGTAGGGTGAACGTGGAGAGTCCCCCCCACTGCCCCCCCATCATGGAGCGTCTCTCCTCCATGTACTTTTATTTTTAAATAAAAAACAGAACAGACACCAGGTCCCCCCAAGCCTGTCTTGCAGACGGCGCATGCCCCGCTGGCCCCAGCAGCCGGCGGGGCAGCTCGCTCGAGGCTGGTTGAGTCGCTGGAGGCGACGCTGGAGGCGTGCTTGCTCGTGGTTTTCTTTGTAACGTCTTCTCTGGCGTGTCTTGTGCCGAGAGCGTGGACTGTGGTACGCGTGACGTACGAGACCTGCACTAACCAGTTCACGTTCATGTTCTCAGAAAGGCCTCTGGTCGGTGGTAGACGATCCGTAGTTTGGTCTGAGGGAGTCAGACGTCAGGTGCAGGTTTTCAGCCGTGGGGGTCGGGGCTCCTAATCCCCGCGTTGTTCAAGGGTTCACCGCGCACGCACGGATTCTTGTTCGCCTTGCTGCTTTTTAAAATAATCTTGAGATCTGAGTTTTTAATTAAAAAAAATTTTTTATGTTTTATTTCTGAGAGAGAGAGCGAGCGAGTGAGCACCTGAGCAGGGGAGGGGCAGAGAGAGTGGGAGACACAGAATCTGAAGCAGCTCCAGGCTCTGAGCTGTCAGCACAGAGCCCGACGCAGGACGAGCCGTGAGATCATGACCTGAGTCAAAGTCGGACGCCCAACCGACTTGAGCCACCCAGGCGCCCCTGAGTTTTATTTTTTATCTATTTTTTTAAAATCTTTTTAGTTTATTTTGAGGGAGTATATACACGTGCACGTGAGGGGTGGGGGGAGAGGAGAGAAGAGAGAATCCCAAGCAGGCTCTGCACTCAGCTCAGAGCCCGATGTGTGTTTAGAACTCACAAACTGTGAGATCACAACCTGAGCCGAAGTCAAGAGTCAGGTGCTTGACCAAGCTACCCAGGCTCCCCTTGAGATGTTTTGAACCTTTCTGGGTCAAGGGCTGCTTTGAATATCTGACGAAGANGCTGATAGGGCAGGCCCCGCTCCTCAGGACCCCTGGCACCGGGAAAGCTTCTGCACGACGGGAGCGTGCGGGGCTGTCCCGTCACGTTCTCTCCCGGCCCTTCCAGCCTGCAGGAGTTTGTGAAGGATGCTGGGAGCTACAGCAAGAAGATGGTGGACGACCTCCTGGACCAGATCACCGGCGGGGACCACTCGCGGATGCTCTTCCAGCTGAAGCAGGTGGGTGGGCCGCACCTGTGGAAGGAGCCCGTCCAGATAAATTCTGTTCCTAGGGAAGTAATAGCTCTTCTTCCCTCATTAGTTTTTCAAGTTTTTTACCTTAAGCAGTTAATTTTCTTCCAGAGGAACTTAAAAATTAAAAAAGTCGTATTCGCCACATACTCCCCGTTCCTGGCACTCTGTAATTTTTTCTGTACCCAAACTGCTCTCATCTGTTGTGCTTTCCCTTTGTCCTGAATAATCTTCTTTAATGTTTCTTAGAGTATAGACTTGCTGGCAGTGAACTTGCTCGGCTTTT
>NW_027551559.1:11170360-11201506 GCF_008692635.1 Crocuta crocuta
TGAAAGAAGTTTTCGTTTTATCTTTGTTTTTGGAATTCCTTTTCCTTGGATCTGGAATCATGGAATCATAGATTGCTATTTTCCTGTTTTAAAAGACATCTGACCACACCGTTTCTGAAGCGCCCGCCATCGTTGGTATCTGTGTCTTCCGTCTGTCGCACATCTTGGCAAAGTGCACACGGCAGCCAACGAGCTGTGAGGGTTCTTTTCCTTCTTTCAAGGCTGTACGAAGAGACCAGAAGACGAATGTGCTGCAGACCTCTGTGCCCAGAAGGCCTCAGATACTCGCTCCTTTGTAGAAAGTGGACTGTTTGCTGCTCTACGTGCTTCTAAATTTTCATCTTTGTAACTGATTTTCAGCAGTTCATTTCTGATGTGTTTCAGTGTTCTTTGTGTGTAGCTTAACATTTGTGGGGCTTCTTGGGCCTGTAATTTGGAAGATTTTCATCCGCTGTCTCTTCCAGTGTCGTGTCTGCCCCCACCCCACTCTCGTGGCTTCTCAGGACCCCGACACGTGGCCGACATCCTGGCCTGTTTCTTGTGCTGTAGTGCTCTGCTCTTTTCTTGGTCTTTTGTTCCCTCGCTCAAGTGTGAATGCTGTCTGTTGCCGTGGCTTCAAGTTGAGTGATCTGTTTTTGTGCCATGGCCGCATCTGCTGCTTAGCCCAGCCAGTGGAGGTTTCATTTGAGATGCTGTGTTGTGCGTCTGGACTCCGTGTCATTCCTTCTTAGGTCTTCCCTCTCACAGCATGACCCTGCTTTCCCTAAAACCCGTGCAGTTGTTTCCCATACCTCTCGGAGCTGCTTTGAAAGTCCTCATCCACCAATTCTGTCATCTCTGTCATTCCTGGATTTGCCTTTTGGTAGATTTTCCTCTTCTTATTGGCCATGGTTTGCTGCTTTATTGTTTGATTGGGTCCCGGGTGTTACGCTGCTGTGTGTTGAGTCCGTGCTGTCTGGACTGTGTTATTATGGCCGCCAGCAGCTGTAAGTGTCTGGAGGAAATACGACTGTGGTTAGTCTAAGCTAGATATGATGAAAATGTGAGCCACAGAACAGAATTTTAGAGACTGATACAAAAAAAGAAATGTAAAACTATTTCATTGTTTTACTTGGAGCATGTATTACATAAAAAAGTGATTTCAATACATTAGGTTAAGTGAAATACGTTACTGTCGACTACGTGTTGAGATTAACCTTCAGTAGGCTACTAGAAGGTTAGGTAGGTTTATGCTCACGTTACGCCACTGCTGGGCAAGGCTGGCACGGATTTTACCGTGTTGAACATTGATGTTCATTTGGGCAGAGTTCTTAGGAGTCCCCTGATTTCCTGGGGTGTGTTTATATTTTGTTAGGTTGGGTCTCAGCGACCTTTCTGTTGGGTGAGTTTGACCCTGATCATAACGAATGGGCCTTTCGGTCTCTTCTGGTGGCCCAGGTTCCGGTGAGGTCTTGGCTGGGTGGAGTATGGATGTGCCTCCTCACGTGTGGGTAGCCCCGAGGCGTTAGGCCGTGTGTGCACAGGCTAGTGTTGTCCGGGCCCGTCCCTCCTGGGCTTTGGAGCCCTTGCTAGGAGCTGTGTCCTCCTCTCCACACTTGCCGCTCTTCGCTTCCGTGTGGCCACTGAGCCCCGGCTGCCGCTCTCCGCACCGCGGGCTGTACGTTTCCTCCTGGTGCCGCCCCTGCGCACGGCGGGAGGCTGCGTCTCTGTAGAGCGGGAAGCCCTGAGGGATCTGGCCACCCTTTCCTTCCAGTGTTCTGGCGGAATCACTTCCCTGAAAGTGAACTTGCATTATAGGAGTCACGTAATTCCTGACGTGCCACGGCATTAGGTGACGTTTGATGCTTAAATGCGTACGTTAGTGGAGGCTCCCGTGTGGAAGTGGATATTAAAAGAATTGGATGTTTCTACTAAAGTTTTTAAAAATCTTAGCACCAGTGCATCTCTAAAGCATTGTCACAAACAGAAGCTCTCAGATGCAAAAGTGTGTAAGCCAAGTGATTGTTTTGAAGGTGGTGCTCCTGCCAGATGGCCGGGCGGCGGCCCACGGAAGCATTTAGGCTTGTGATCGCCACACGTGGTCACACGTGGCCGGGTGTCCCATACAGAATGTGCTCACACAGTAGTGGTCTCAGGTGACTGGGTCCTGCATGGGCTGCGGTCATGCAGTAGCAGCCGAGTGTAAGCCTCTTGTGGACACAAGCCCGAGGAGAAGGGTACGTGGCCCAACAGTGCAGCTCATCAGAGGGCAGGGGCCCCTCTTCGCCTAGCGGGTTAAACCACTGTGCCTGGTGTTCTCCCGAGCTGCCCTGAGATGCAGGTACAATGTCAGACATTTACGTACGTTTACCTTATGTTTGAAGCCATGCAGGGCTGCAGGAACTGGGTGGGTGCCCTCTCCTTCATCTCCGTCCCGGCCAGGGTGCCGTCAGGGCAGCTGGTCTCCCATCGTCTTGGCCAGGGCTGCGTGAATCAGGCCCTCTGCGGGCCGAGTTGGGCGTCTCTGATGCAGCACCAGCCCTTGTTCACAGTGTGGTGTGAACACTGTGTGGACACCCCCAGCAACACTGAATAAGCTGCTTGTAATTTACACGTGTGTATGTGATACAAGTGAAACGTTTTATATAAAATTATTATGGAAAATGCCTTTTCCCATTTGATTTGCAGAGGAGAAATGTTCCTGTGAAGCCTCCAGACGAAGCGAAGGTGAGTTGCACAGACACGCAAGTAAAGACTTGATCATCAGCGTTCCCTCGGGAACTGTCCTGTTCAGCCTGTGAAACGGGGTGGTTGAGAAGACGGTTGTGTGTTGTTTTATCAAGAAACTGGTTAAGTGCTAGTGTCCCCGTCCCTGAGTTTTAGTGACGGGGGGGTGAGGGACAGGAAGCCACAGAGCAGCGGTCGTGCTGGGCGCTCTGTCTTCATGGGGGCTGGGAGGGGTGGGCCTGCTCAGGCCCGTAGAGCCTGGGGTGAGCTTTGTTTGTGGTGCGGTGGGCTTTCCCGGCCCTCCCGGGAGGCACCGCGTGTGTCAGCCAGGTGTGTGTGCACTGCACACTGCGGGGAGAGGCGAGTTTGGCAGGCCTGTGTCCTCGAGGCTCCCCAACACCCAAAGTAGACTGGCTGCGGTTGAGGAAACTTCATCGCAGTCTGGCCTCAGTGTCCCCACGTTTCCTGTCCCTTGGAGTGACGTGGAGGTTGCGTGTAGATGACAGGCTTTGAACGGAGCCCCTGTGTTGGAGCAGAGGCACCGGGCCGCTGTGCAGGCTGTGAGGCCTAGGCTGCAGGCGTCACCTGGCCCCAGTGGACGGGGGCCCCGCTCAGGCCGGGCGTGACAGCCACAATTCAGGTGGGGCTCGTCGAGAGACGCAGTGCAGAGAGGGTGACATGGGTGTGCCCTCCAGGGGGTGTGTTCCTGGTACGGGCAGGTTCGGGAGGCGGGCAGGGCTCTGCTCAGGGTTGCTGGGTCACCAGTGTGCTGTGGCACGGGCACGGGCCCCTCCTGGTGTCTGCGAGGAGCTGGGAAGCCGGCGCTCACTCCCCCTGCGCCGCCTCCAGCGCCTCCAGGCAGGAACGGCGCCCAGGCAGCCCAGGGTGCTTTCAGAAAGGGCTCCCTGTCACCGGCCTTGTCCCTTGCACCGGGAGCGCCAGGCCCCAGCGCCCCACCCGTCCTGCAGCCTGTGGTGGCAGCCGGCTGGTCCGTGCCTGTGGTGGCAGCCGGCTGGTCCGTCCCGGCATGGGCGTGGGAGGAAGCGTCTGCCCTGCCCCCCCCCGTTGGCGCTCGCTGCCCACGTGGCACACGTGGGGACGTGCTTCTGTCACTACCGGGGGCTTCCAGACATTTCTGCAGATACACATTCGTGTTTCTTTTTAGACTTAAATTTTGAGCACGCTCAAAGGTCCAGACTCAGTGACAGTGTTGTCTTCGGCCCTGTCCTGGAGGGGTGACCTGCGCACCTAACAAGTATGCACGACCGGCTGGAGGGCATGCGGGCACTGGACTGGGATCCTGTAGGGGAGCCACAGGGCCCTCTAGCCTTGGGGTGCTCTCTGGGCCGTGCACAGGGCCTTGGCACTGGGTGGCCTCCAGGGAAATCTGGGTCTGCTCTTCGGCTGGCACAAGAGGTGTGAGTGAACCAGCCATCTTCCAATTGTGGTTTGTTTTTATTTTTTTTTAATTTTTTTTTTTTTTTCTGAGAGAGGGAGATATAGTGTGAGCAGGGGAAGGTCAGAGAGAGAGAGGGAGACACAGAATCTGCAGCAGGCTCCAGGCTCTGAGCTGTCAGCACTGAGCCCGACATAGGGCTCGATCCCACAAACCGTGTGAACATGACCTGAGCTGAAGTCGGACACTTAACCAACTGAGCCCCCCAGGCGCCCCATCTTCCAGTTTTTATAAGCTCCAAGGTGCAGGTACATCTGTAAGAACTTTGAAAGCCTTGGCTGTGCGATGAAGGCCCCAGCCGCGTAGGGAGCAAGGGTCCTGCGCTGGGCCTTGGGCAGCATAATGAGCAGCTCTGAGCCTCTGTCTCTGGGGACACAGCAGGGCGGTGATGGCGGGTGGTTGTGGGACAGTTGGGAGCACTGTCCCCTGTGATCCAGCTACTGCTGTGCCCTAAACACGAGCTCCGCCGCAGCCTGGTGTGTTGATGGCCTGAAGTCATCACTGTAACACTTCCTCTTGAGAGATATTTATTAGAGCGCATAACAAAGTGGCTTTCCTGAACGTCAAGTGAAAGAAGCACATTCACAGATCACCCAGACAGGACGGCCCGAAGGCGGGGGTTTCACACCCAGACGACACAGCCCGCCACGAGAGGGCTCACACCCAGAGTGGAGGGCGCAAAGGGGGAGGGCGCACCAGAGGCGGCGACCTGTCGGGAGAGGGCGCACAGGCCAGTGCCCCTTGCCTGGTGGCGGGATCTTCACCTTCCTCCGTCGCCAGGCCCCTGCGTGTGGCCGGGTGGAGGTGGAAGCCTGTCTCTGGGCTGGTGGGGACCCTGTGTGAGCCCTCAAGCCAAGGGTGGCTGAGGGAGTTCGGGGGTGTGCAAGATGCACCTGAGCAAGCCAGGTCCCCAGACTGTGAGCATCTGCTGTCTGTGGACCTTTTATTGAACGATTTGGTGAAGAAACGGTCTCCCCGGGCCGTGTGTCAGGGAGAGCACAGTCATCAGATGGTAACTTGTCCCGCGGTGACTTTGGGTCCAACCCCAAAGGCAAGAGTGGGGTTTGGCAGAATTTGAGGGTCTTGGGGTATTAGGTAGCATATTTCCCTTAAAGTACTTATTAGACAGATGGCCCTACGTTAGCTGTTACCTCCTGCTGATTGTGAGTGACAGGCTGGCGTGAAAGGTTTGTGTGGTGGGAGGGAGCATCTCTGGGGACATAGGGCTGTTTCCGTAATGCTGCAGAGCCGGGAGTTGACGCAGGAGAAGGCCAGGAGGGGGTGGGGTGGCCACAGAAGGGGAGAGAACATGCTGGCTTGGAATCGGATGTGCTTTTACGTGTTGCCCCTGAGAAGTAGCAGTGAGCCCCTCAGATCCCCTGCGTCCCCTGCTGCGAGGACCTTTATTTCCCCGAGAGCCAGAAGCCTCTGGCTGTGGGTTTTGTCTCGGCAGTGGCACCTGCTTCTGAGCTCGCCCCCAGTGGTCGTAGCTGCAGTGTGGACCAGACGCAGTGTGGACTTGCCTGCTCCCTGGGTGTGGACGTGGCAGGGCCGGCCTGTGCTCCCTGCAGGGGTGGGGGCTGACGCCCGGGGGAGTTCAGTAGCTCGTGTTACCTGCCTGCTCAGTGACATCTTTTCTGCTCGGTACCTACCCGTCTCCCGCAGGCTGGGGACTCGCTGGGTGACGGCAGCTCCGTCCTGGACTTCATGTCGACGAAGTCCTACTCCGACACCTCCCTGGACATCTCTGTGCTCAGCTCTCTAGGTAGGTCGTGCTGGGTGCGCTCACTTCGTCGTCAGGGTCCACTGACGGAGCCGACCCGTGCTCGCCCCCGCTGGGGCAAGAGGGTGGTGTGCCAAGGCCTGTCCCCTGCCAGGGGTATGGCTGCTGTCCTGGGATCCCCGCCAGAGGCCCCAGCGGGGCTTGCCCAGGTCTCCTGTCTGACATCAGGGTCCCTTGAGCCCGTCGGTCCTTCAAGGATGAGCTGCCCGCCTCCTGGCCTGCCGTCAGTGCGTCTGTGCACACACGTACCCCCCAGGCTGTGCCCTCACCGGCAGCTGACCTGACCCCGCCACGCGAAATGCCCTCTGTGGGCCACATGGCACCCAGGGTTTTGGGGTCTCCCTGGCCGTCCGGCTCCCTGTCGACGAGGGGCTCTCGGGGCACATCTCCCCTCCTTTCCTTTGGGCAGACCTGATTGTTACCATGGGGCTTCTCGCGGACAGCGGCCTCCCCGCGGTGTGTGTGGCGGTGCCTGTGGTGCTTCCGGCTGGGGGTGGGGGCCAGACGTCCTTCAGCACAGGCAGCGGCCCTTCAGGAGGGACCAAGCCCCGAGGTCGCTGCGGCCGGGGTGAGAAGCCCGCTGCGTCACACGTGGTTTGCGTCAGGCACTTGGAGAGCGTGAGTCCGGGTCCTGCTTTGCCATCAGCCCCGGTCTTTGGCTGGGGTCAGACTGTACTTAGCGCGGCCACCGGCGCCCGACTCAGGTCCGCTCTCCTGCTCCTTGTGGGTATTTCCCCGGTTGTCGGGGGTCCCCATGCCCACCGCTGGGCTAGGTGGTTCCCTAGGAGCCCGGGACTCCGGGCTCTGGCCTGACATAGCAGAGGGGCAGGCCAGGACCCACAGGGACAGGTGCGTGAGGGGAGTTTGCGGAGGCCCGGCGGCGCGTCCCGACCCCTCCACATGGGGACCCGCAAACGCACCTGACCCCCAGCATCGGGCTGGGGCGACGCTGCCACCCTCTCCTTGGCTCCTCTCTGCTGGCCGGCTCCGGGGAGCAGCGCGGGTGTTCAGTGGAAACCACGTCAGTCGGACGGACGGTCGAGGCCCAGGGAGCCCCTCGTTACTGGGGTGGTGGGAACCCTCCAAGGGTCCAGGTTCACCAGCCAAGGGCCGGCCTTCTGGGCTCGGGGCCTGAGGCTGCTGTGTTAGCTCTGCCGACTCTTCTTTTCCTCTGCATTTAAGGTGTTTTTCCTCACAGCTGGTTTTTGGTAGTCTGAGTGTAATGTGCCTTAATTTAACTCTGTTTAGATTTACCCTTCCCTGAGTGTCATCTCTGCGTCGTGGCTGGCCTGCCGTGTCCTTCCCGGGGGCGGGGGGCGGGGGGGTGCGGGCATCGCTGCAGATGCTGTTCGTTGCCTGTGAGGGAGCCCAGTTCGGCGTCCCGAGTGCCCCCTTCTCCCCTCGTCACGCTTTTCCTCTGCTGTGTGAGGAGCGAGTGCCTGGGCACCCACGTAAGGCCGCTGTAGTTCACGACTTTCGGCCTGCGCTCGGCGGGGGGCGGGGGTCTCCCTGCCCCCCCACCGCCTGGTGGTGGCGGTTTCTCGCGGCCAGACCGCAGTTCCGCCGTCGGGCGCTGGTTGGCTCACGTGCCTCGGAGCCCTGCTTGGCCGCGTTCTGACGGGCCGTTAGCGGTGTGCAGGCATCGACCCCTGTCCGTGTGGCTGCGAGGTGTCCTCAGGGTGGCCCTGAGCCACACTTAATGTAGGCAGGACACCGCCCCACAGGTGGGCCGCACCCTTCCTGACACTTGGGCCACTGGTTGGTGCAGACACATGAGCTCTTGAGCTCCCTGGCGGGGTCGTGTGCGCCCTCACACGTGGGGCCCCTCCTGGCCCAGACCCGGGAGCTCTCTGGGCAGCCCGCCGCCCGGAGCCCCCTTCCCCGACTCTGGCCTGTTCCGCGTCCTGGCGTCTGCGGCCTCTGTTGCCCCCACTGTCCTGCTTCCTGCTCGTTGTCACCGGAGGGCGACTCCTCTGTGTGCGAAATGGCTCAGACCTGACGCGTCCACCCGTCCCCCAGCTTCCCGCATGGTGGCTGTCATCCCGAGCGCTCGGGTGCGAGGGACGGACCTGGGGTGCGGGCTGCGGGTACCGCATACGGCTCTGGCCCACGCGGCTGGGTGTCTGACGTCCAACGGCCCCATGTTTGCACAGGGAAAGTGAAGAAGGAGCTTGACACCGACGACAGCCACCTGAGCCTGGACGAGACGGCGAAGCTCCTGCGAGACCTGCAGGAGGCCCAGGCGGAGCGCGGGGGCTCCCGGCCGCCCTCCAACCTCAGCTCCCTGTCCAACCCCTCCCCCTCCGACAGGGACCCGCACCACCCGGGTAAGGCCCGGCACCCATATTCCTGCACCCCCGCCGGCAGGCGCCCCTGCCCCCGCGGCTGAGGCGCCGCTCTCTCGTCGGGCGGCTACACTGGGCTGAAGCCCTTGAGTGGACGTTACCCGGCATTAGGGACTGCGGGTCATGGCCACGAGACGGGGCCGTCCCTGAGTCAGGAGGAGCCCAGCTGGCCGCGCCCCACGGCCCTTGGACGGGGCAGAATGAGCCTCAGATGCTGACGGCCACATTTAGTTCAACTTGGGCAACGTTTGTTTCTTCCTGCCATTCCGTTGTTAGTCCCTAAGCAGAGTATCAAGAAGTGCGTCATTTCCGCAGGGCCCTGATTGAGGGGGAGCAGATGCCCTTCCGTGGCCTGGAGCCTTCTGTGTGTACGGAGGTAGAGGGGGCCAGGCGCGTAGACGGCACCGGGATTTCAGACCCCCCAGGAAGGGAACCAAATGCTTCCTGGCTCCGTGAATTTACTCCCTCACCTCCCCACGCTGCTGTTGTAGTTCCCAGACACAAGTACGGCCTCGCAGAAGACATTTCGATGCTGTGGGCGCGGGCGGCACTCATCCGCCTCAGAGGTTCTGTGGCCGAGTTGTGGGTTTTGCTACCCGTGTCCCTGGGACACGTTTTCAGCCGGGTCTGAACCCTGACGTGTGTGTAGGTCCGCTGTGTGAACCCCTGTCTTTCCCACAATTGCAGGAAGTCCTTCTCGCCTCAGCGTTGGGGAGCAGCCAGAGGTGACCCACGACCCGTACGAATTTCTTCAGTCTCCAGAACCTGCAGCCTCTGCGAAGAGCTAGCCTCGGAGACAGACGTCCGTTAGTTTTTTATTTTTTTATTTCCATGTGCAGAGTGTTTGTCGTGAGACAGAGACTTTCATCTTGTCCCCTCTGGCGTGCGGGAAGCAGCCCCGGGAGGTGGGGAGGCGTCTCTGGCCTCATGTCAGCCACGTGCGGCTGTGGGCAGCCTCGTGAATCCTGGACAGTGGACAGTCCACTCCAGGTGTGTGACCAGGTGGGGCCGAGCTGCTCTGCGTGGTCTCTGCGGGTGGAGGGGTCTGTAAAGCTCCCCGCTGCGGCAGGCCCGGGGACCGTCCTCTCCCAGCGCCCTCCCCTAGCGCCCCTTGGGACGCAAGAGATGCCTGTGCTGGGGGTCCCGCGTGTCCTTCGCCCTGCCTGCCCCCCATGTCCCCGCATTTCCGAAGCAGGTCACAGGCCGCACCCTTCTGGCCTGGGACAGGCTCTGTGCCAGGCGGGGCCTGCCTTCTGCTGGGAGATGACACTGCCCCTGGCCACGGTGATGTGCCGTGTCCGTATACTTTTTTAATCTGAATGTGTTTACTGGATACCTGTTTACATTTTCAAAACACAGAGATCTCAATAAAACACACAAAACGATTGCGTATTATTGTTTACAGTATCATAGGTGTCCGTTCTTTTTCCTTTATATTTTTCATCGTTTATTTTTGAGGGACAGATAGAGCGCGAGCAGGAGAGGGGCAGAGAGAGGGAGACAGAATCTGAAGCAGGCTCCAGGCTCTGAGTTGTCAGCACACAGCCCAGTGTGGGGCTTGAACTCATGAACTGCAAGCTGATCACCCGAGCCAAAGTTGGACGCCTAACCTACTGAGCCCCCAGGAGCCCCCGTAGGTGTCCACTTCTGAGTGACTTTGTAGTGAGAGCCTTTGTCATGAGAGGTTAGCAGCGTTCTCGTGTTCACCATCTCTTACCTACTCTGCATCTGGCCCAGGTCTCCACCCGCAGTGTATCCCGTTCACCCACCCTGCGTAACCTCCACGTGTGTTCCTCTTTGAAAACAAAATTAGAAAGGCGCCTGGGTGGCTCAGTTAAGCGTCCCGCTCTTGGTCTTGGCTCAGGTCATGATCTCACGGTTTGTGTGTCCAAGCCCCCCCTCGGGCTCTGCTGACGCAGCGCAGATCCTGCTTGGGAATCTCTCTTCGCCTCTCTGCTCCTGCCCTGCTTGTGCGCATGTGCTCACGCTCTCTCTCTCTTTCTCAAAATAGAGAAACTTTAAAATATTTTAAAAAAACAAAGATTGGAGCCTCTGTTACATCACAGGGTGGGGTGAATCCTGGGGGAAGGGGTGCGTGTGATGGAGGCAGTGGCCAGCGCAACGTGTCCCGGCCCACAAGTGCCACGGCTTGGGCCACCCCACCTGGCCATTGCTGGCTGGGCTGGCGGGGCCCCTTGTGAACATCAGTAAAAGGGAAGCAAAGCATCGCGCAGGCGAGGCGTCAGGAGGTTGTGGCAGGTGCCGGCAGAGGAGCAAGCCCCCGGAAGGACAGACGCCCCGGTCAGGCCGTGGGCCTGCTGGCCGAGGGCCTGCGCTCGCCCCGGCGCCACGCTGCCCGGCACCCCGGCTGCGGGGAGGCCAGGGGAAGTGCGCCCTGCGTTCCCAGCCCTGGCGTGGGGATGGGCTCTGCCCCCACCAGGCCTCCGAACGGGAGGGGCCGGTGCGGAGTCTCCCTGGCCCTCAGCCTGAGTTCACGGCCCTGCTGGATGCCGCGGGTGTGGTGTGTGTTCACAGCACCTGCCGCGACAGTGTGAGGACACAGCCCCAGACCCACCCGGAAGGTGCTGGTCTCCCGCTCGGCCTTGTCAGGGGTGCAGACAGCCCTCGTGCTGCCGCCTCCTGACCCCTGGCCCACGCCTCAGGTGGGCGCCCCTTGGTGGTCAGAGTAGCTGGGAAGGTGGCCCGCGAGGGGGAGTGTCCCTCAGAGCCACACTGGCCACGTGTTGGCCACAGACTGCATAGCAGGAGCACAGCGCCTCAGTCGCGCTGTTGGCTCTCTGGGGAGGGGCTGTCCGGGCGGAGTGCTGGACGGGGGGGTTCACCTTGCTGCTCGTTTCTGCTGGAAGCCACACTCAGAACAAGACCAGGGAGGGGGGGTGTGCACGCTTGTGCAGTCTTGTATGTGCATCTGTGCTTGTGCACATGAGTGCATTGTGGCATGTGAGTGTGCACGTTTGTCTGCACATGTGAGCATGTGTGATCATGATGCACACGTGCCTTTGTGTCAGTGCACGTGTGAGTGTATGTGTGAGCACACACGTGCATTGAGTCTGGTGTGCATGTGCACATTTGTGCCAGTGCACGTGTGAACATGTGAGTGTGCACACATTTGTCAGTGCACGTGTGAGCGTATGTGTAGGCATGTGTGTGTCAGTGCATGTGTGTGCACGTGAGTGCCAGCACCTGCCTGTCCCGCCCTCCGCCTCACTGCTGCCGTCCCCGCCCCCCTCGCCCCAGGGCTGACCCTCGGGGGTTGGGTGCTTAGATGTGTGCCCCGCGGGACTGCAGGCGACTCAGAACAGGGCTTGTGGATGACCTCCGTGTCCGGCAGGCTGAGGATCACGTACGGGAGTGCGGTGTGAGCCGTAGAAACGGGCGTGTGCGTGTCGAGGGAAGGGGACACCGGGCTGCAGTTGAGGGGGCGAGAATGGGTTGCCGAGGGGGTCAACAGCACGTTTGTCCCGTCGGAACTTCCGGGCCCGCAGTCGTGCGTGGGGAAAGGCCCCGACTGCCCTGGGCGGGGTCATGGCTGTGG
This sequence comes from Crocuta crocuta, assembly GCF_008692635.1. Taxonomy (NCBI): domain Eukaryota; kingdom Metazoa; phylum Chordata; class Mammalia; order Carnivora; family Hyaenidae; genus Crocuta; species Crocuta crocuta. The sequence continues at coordinate 11,182,207 of NW_027551559.1, forward strand.
TTTTAGGTCTGTTTCTCAGTGTTTTCATGGTGAATGGGCCCTGATGTTGTAGCTTCTGAAGTTACTCTCACGGAGCAAAGAGGTCTCTTTGGGAGGCTCGTTTCTCATAGGTGTGAGTGGCTGAGGTCACCGCGGCTCCCGGTCAGCCAGGGGACCCCACCGCCCGCAGACTTGGGGGCCCCTAGGGTCGTGCTGCCCCTGCCCCACTCCCCGGTGGCCTCCTGTGGCGGCGAGGCACAGGCCTGAGGAGAAAAAGCCCCGGTGAGGGGCCGGCAGCCCAGACGTTGTGTCTCCATGTACAGAATGGAACCTTCAAGTGCTATAAAGGCCGTGCTTTCCTGCAGCTGGAGCCGTGCCGGCGGGAGCGGGGGCCTCACCGCCTGGCTTGCGCGCCGTGTCAGATGCGGCCTCAGGCGCGAGTGCACTGCGTCTGGCGGGTGCCCTGCCCCGAACTGTTCAGTCCCTGCCGTCTACCACCGTCTGCTGCCTCTACTGTGGCGACAGCTGGGTTCTTGGGTTCTGAGACCCCGGTCAGGCAGCCTGTCGTCTGCCCTGGGTCTGTGGGGGCGCGCCGTGGGCAGTGGTGGACGGCAGGTCTGGGCGCAGGAGTCCGTGGCCCCTACGTCACTGGGATGTGGCTCCGGGTGGAGGTTGGCACACAGAGCTGAGCTGCCAGCCCCGGGCTTCCCACGGGTACCTGCTGGTGTGCAGGGCCCATAGCGGGCAGCCCCTCTCCCCTCCCCCCGTCCGGTGACACGTCCTCACATCCCGGACCCCATCTCCTCTTGCCCACCCGGGGTCAGACCCGGCTGCCGGGTTCAGCGTCCCTGTCGTCCCCGTGGGTGCTTTGCTCCTGGATACCCCCTGGCATGGCGTGAGGGGCCACAGGGATGCGTGCCGAGGGCGCGGAAGCCCAGGTGAACAGCTGGGTGGAGCAGCGCTGGCCCAGAGCAGAGGGTGGTCTCGGCACCAGCCGCGTGCCCAGCCCCCGCCCAGCAGGGCGCTCTTGACCGCGTGTTGGCGACACAACCTTCCCTCCAGCTGGTCCCTGGCCCCTGCCCTGTGGCCTCGTAACCCTCCGGTGTCTCTGTCTTGGGCCCGTCCCGGTGGGAGCCAGGCAGCAGGGCCACACTCCGCGCGCGGGGGGCTTGAGCGGGTGCCCCAGGGAGCTGTGTGCCCCACGGCAACTGGGGTTGCTCCTCCTCAGTTAGGCCCGGGCCGAGCGAGCCTGCGCTTTTCTGTCCTGCCTGGACTGTGGCCGGAAGGAAGTGGAGCGGGTTCTGTCTCCCAGGAGGTAGGTGTCTCCTGCTTCTGCTGTGAGCTGAGAACTCGGCAGCGCAGCCTCTGAGCATCCCCGGCGGGACACAGGACAAAACCATGATTCGGGGGCTGACGTGTGTCAGGGCCTTTCCGAAGGTCACGTTTGCCAGGCTGCGATGTCGTGAACACACAGGTGCGCCCAGGACGCCCTGTCCCAGAGAGCATGGCATGGTGGCATCCGTCCCGCAGACGGCCCCGCGGGCAGGGTCGGCGGTTACAGCGCCCGCCTCCGTCCACAGCCACGCTGGCCAGTGCGGCGGCCTCTGTGCGGAGCTCCTGTGAGCAGCCGTGTTTGTGTTGGGGAAGTGGAGGTGACGACGGCCTTGTGGGAGCATCGTGGCACGGACACATCTCCCACCAAAACGTGGACTTAACCGTCAAGGATGACGAAAAACTAACGTCAGGAACCGAGCTTGGGCTAAGAAGGGACCCAGGCCCCACTGAGTCTGCCCAGGAGGGAGATCATGAGGCTCCCTTCCTGCGGCCTGAGTCCAGAGGACCAGTCCCAGCATTTCCAGAAGGAGTAGACAAGGGCCCGGCTCAGACCTGGTGGGTGTCGGGGAGGTTGTCTAGGGAGCGAGGCCAGCACGGGCTCGAACGGCAAGAGATGGCCATTAGTGGGGGGAGGGGCAGAGACCCGGCTCCAGGCCAACAGAATAGCACGAGAAAGGTCAGGAATGAGAAATGAGTCCAGAAACCCTGTGTGCCTGCAGTGTGTGTGCCGTGCGTGTGCATGTGTGATATGTGCATCTGTGTGTGCGTGTTGTATATGTGGTGTATGTCTATGTCGTGTGTGGTGTGTGTGTGTGTGTGTGTGTGCGCTCTATGGTGTATGTGGTACGCCACCTGTGTGGTGGGTGTGGGGTGTTGTGTGTGCATGTGTGTGGCATGTGTGGTGTGTGTGTGCTGTGTGTGTGTGGTGGGTGTGTAGGTGTCTGCTGTGTGTGGTGTGCGTGCTGTGTGTGGTGGGTGTGTAGGTGTCTGTACTGTGGTGTGTGTGTGTGTGTGTGTGTGCTCTATGTATGGTGTCTGCGTGTGGTATGCCACCCATGTGGTGGGTGTGGGGTGTTGTGTGTGCATGCGTGTGGCACGTGTGGTGTGTGAGCGTGTGGACACATGGATGTGTGTGCACGGTGTCTCCTGCACACTTGGAGCGCTCCTTCACTGTGCTGTCTGGTCCCGGCAGGAGCCCCAGCATTCGTTGCCAACCGTACATTTGTCCTGGTGAGAGCTTCTGGGAGCTTCTGAGAGAGAAGAGCCGAACTAGGAAAACCGAGCGTGTGTGTGAGCCGAGCGCCTGCCCCTGAGGGGCAGGGACGACCCCGCGGCACCTGCACCTTCTCTCCCCAGACCCCAGTCTTGCCAGAGTCCACACGACCCCAGAGCCCACGGGGGCCCGACTTCGGGGGGGCCCGACTTCGGCGGCTCGGGTGACTGTGGGTAAGTGTGTGGTGCCGCTGCCGCCGCTTAGGCCGCATGCGTGGTTGTGACCTCACACTCGTGCAGACGTGGTCCCGCCGTGGCAACTGAGGATTCACTCATGCCCTGCGCAGTGTTGCCCTCGGTGCCACGTTGAGTTCGAATGCAGGGAAGCATCCAGGGACCTCTGAGGAGCGCTGAAGTCATGCCNGACTGAGGATGTGCTCACCCCGAGGAGTGCCGCCCTGGCTGCCACTCTGAGGCCGCGCCCCTGCGTCTGCACACTCTGCCTCGTGGGCCAGTGACGCTTCGCCCGCGTCTGTTCAGGCTCAAACTACTGTCAGAGCTTGAAAACTCACGCTCGTTCCGATCTCACCAAATCCAACGCCAGCCTAACCCTCAGCATCTCCACACGGTGTCAGTGATGCCGTTTCCGTCCTGGGCGCCCGTGGGCCCCGCCCCGCCCTGGCCAGCCCNATCGGGTACCACAGGGTGCCTTGCTGTGCCCAAACCCCCGGTGTGCTGGCCTCGCCTTCCGCGTGCGACGCTCCCAGCCCCTCAGCTCGACCTGGGTGACCCCAGAGCGCCCAGAGGCCCCCGAAGCCCCTGGTCAGCAGGCCTGTGTTCTGCAGCAGGAGCAACGGAACGCTCTGGGGACGCGGTGTCCTGTTCTGTCCTCGGGACACTTGCAGAAGATTCCCTGAGGGTTTCAGCAGAGAAGAGGATCACGTGGCCTAAGGTCTGCTTATCCTGCACACTTTCCCTCAGTTTCCCCGGGGCTGAGGGCCTCGTCCTGATGTGGGTGTTCCGCCTGCATGTGATCTGTTTTCTGGTGAGTCTGTGCACTCACGCCCGGAGGCGGCCACGGCCATGCCCCACTGGGGGGTGCGCTGAGCCGTGTGCATCTGCGCCACCACTGTGGCCTGGGCAGACTGCAGGACCCCCCTGGATCCCGCAGGAGAGCCCCCCGCCCGCCTCGGCCCCAGAGGCTGCATGCAGCAGTCCCAGGGTGCTCCCGGCCACGCAGGCCACGCAGGAGTCCGTGCCTGCCTGCCCCTCCTCCCGTCTGGCAGATGGATTTGTGTGGCTGGAGCCAGAGACGGGCCCCAGTCTCCAACCTGTCCCGAGGGAATGGCCGGTCACGCACCCTGCACTCATTCCGGGCATTGGCCTGGACTACGCTGTTCATCTTTGCCCTGGCCCCGTCCCGCCACCTAACTGGACCTTCATCGCCTATGGTGTACCCGTTACTGTGGGAGCAGCGCCCGCTGTCCCAGGGAGGCTCCCCGCAGGCCCTCCTGGCTCAGGGCCCTGCTGTGCCTGCTGGTCCCCCACACCTGAGTCACCCGCAGGTCCGCTCCCCCTCCCTTCACCCCAAACGCCCGCCATGGCCGCGGTGCCAGGAACCTGACGTCCGTCTCTGCGGGGCTCACTGGCGTGGGGTCCGGGCTGCGAACACAGGGGTGTCTGCCGCTTGCCTGCCGTCTGTGCAGGGATAGCGCGTCCGGGGGCCCTGGTGGAGGGGCTTTGGGGTGAGGCAGGCGACCAGGACAACAGGAAGGGGTCGCCGAGGGATCACAGGGCTCAGAGACTGAAGGCTGACTCCCCGGGATTTACATGTCATTCGGTCTCAGGGTCCAGAGTGTCCCATGTGGACCCCACTTGTCTGCAGGTCTGCAATGGACAGGGTCAGGCTAGCTGGTGGGCGAGCCACGCCGGGGTCCGGGGAAGACAGTGATTATAATGGTGGCCCCTCTTGCGACATGAGTCTGTTGGCAGGCGATGGCCAGGCCTGGAGTGGCAGAGGCTGGAGAGAAAGCCTTCTGGCCGCTCGGAGCCACAGCACAGGCCCCAGTGGGGACTGCGAACCCCAAGGCAGCCTTGACAGGAGGCTCCAGACATGTCACCAGAGTAGGTTTCAGGCCACGTGGGTGGGAGTCAGGGACACATGGGGCTGGCGTGCCGGCCTTGTGGGGAGCAGGCGGCAGGTGCAGCTGTGTGCTCTTCCCCAGGCCATGTGGGCACCGCCAGCCTTGCACCCTCCTCACTCTTTACTCTGTGGCCAGTGAACCTCGGTTCTGCCAGTGCATTCGTGCTCTGGGGTCACCACTGGCCGACCCCACCAGTGAACCTGGGCACCCACCACGGCCTGATGTGGAAGCCCGCTGCCCCCCCCCATGCCATGTGGCCGCTCACATGGCCAGCCTCCCTCTGCGGGGCCCTCAGGGTGTCTGACCCGGCGGCGTGGGGCCTGGTACAGCTGCCCCACCTGTAGGCCTGTGGCTCAGGGTTGGGGGGGCTGGGGGGGGCCTCCAAAGCCAGCATCACACGTCCCACGTCACCCCGCATGTCTCGTGTCTTTCCCAGACGAGGATGGGCAGAAACTGTGCAATCTCGTAGGTATCCCGTCTCAAAATTTCTCCAGTTGTCCCCAAAACCTGCTTTGTTGGGTTTTTTATAACCCAGAATCCAGTCACGATTCATGCTTTGCATGCGGTGATGGGTCTCCTCTCTCCGGCCCAGCACCAAGGCCACTGGCGCCCGTCCCCACGGCGTCCTGGTCAGAACTGCCCTCTTGCTGAGATCTCACACGAGTGTGAATCATCTCCCAGTTCCACGCTTCCTCCTGTGTGCTCAGCTTACGTTCTCGTGTAGGGAGCACTCTCCTTCTGGAGCCAGAGGTCCTCAGTGCAGGCGGGGGGCCGGCTCTGGGGAGGGCTGGGTCCCGGCCTCCTCCCTGCCTCCAGCTGCCCCTCTGTGTGTGTACCCTGACCTCTGTCCCTGACTGTGGGTTTGCTTGCGTTCTGGGTTATAATCCACTGTCTCCATTGTCCCTTGACTGTAGCTCAGACTGTTCTGGGCACAGTTCTGTTCTGTTCTGTTCTGTTCTGTTCTGTTCTGTTCTGTTTTGAGCTGCCTCGTGTTCTCTGTCCAGGGAGCACTCGGAGCACTCGCCTGCTTTCGGGCCCAGAGGGCGCCCCAGGCCCACTTGCATGCCTTTTCCTCCGGGAGCGCCTGGCTGGCCCCCAGTGCTAGGTTCTGGCTTCCGTCCCCGCGGGCTCTGCAGCACTTGGCCACCAGGGAGCACCGGTGCCCTTCGGAGCCTGCAGGGATTGCTGCCCCAGGAGGAAGGGCAGGGTCTAGGTTGCGGCCTCCGGCCTCCGGAAGACACAGCAGAGGAGGCGGACCCCTGGTTCCCGGCTGACCTCTGCGCCAGCCTCTCACACCGCCCAGCCCCTGCTCGGAGGGACTGGCCTCTGGTGTGACCGGGCTTACTCCTAGGGCGCTGTGGCCCCGCGAAGCCCCTGGCTAGGTTAGCCGCAGTGACTGCAGGGCTGGTGGGGGGCATCGGGAGCTCTGGGGGCGCCTCACCCCTGCCTGCCACAGAACCGGAAGGACCCGGAAGGACGGGAGGGCGTGTGTCCTGGGCTGGCACCACTGTGTGTTTACCAAACACAGATTGTTGCTAGGGGACTGGGGGGGGTGGGGCTTGAGGGCAGGGCCTGGCCTCCTGCTGTGGGAGACCTCCCACCCTGTGCCTTTTGCTTTTTGTTACTCTCTGCAACCTGAGAGACACCCATAACCTGGCCGTTTGAATGTGGGGACAGAACCCTGGGGTAGCGCCCAGCCGCTGACACTTTTCTCAGCCAAGTGGCTGACGGAGCGAATGGCCAGGCAAAACGCAGTGGCCTTTTGCTCACCGTATCTCCCCTGGGCGGCCTGGGGCTGGAGGGCCGTCCTGAACCTGTGTTCATGCTTCAGGGGGCTTGCCTCCTGCACGGCGGGGCCCCTCTGTTCCTGAGGGACGCATTCTGGGGCGGCCTGGCCACGGCACCTCAGGCTTGGGATGTGGGGAGAATCGGGCTCAGGTCAGGCGCTTCCAGGCTGTCCCCACACCGCCTCCCTGGCGCTGGTCTCGTGGGAGCTGAGTGTAGCCGTGGGGGCAAAGGGCCGCAGGCCTCTGCTGCCTGGCAGCCTGCCCGCCTGCTTCTGATGCGGCAGAGGAAGGGGCCACGCCTGGGCCACCGCTGGCCTCCCTGCCGCGTCGCCTTGTCCCGGGCCAGACCCCCCTGCGCAGGACCTGCTCCTGTTCCCCAGGAACCACACAGACAGCGCTTGTCTCTGGCCAGCAGTGCGGACGAGGCTCAGGCCATACCCAGCCCTGCGGGTCCGGTGGCCACAGGATGGGCTTGGGGTCACCGCATCCCTTATGGGGCGCTGAGGGATCTGGTCAGTCCCGTCCCCCGTGCAGGTCCCCCAGGGCCCGGCTGGTTCTCAGCCACCTTCCACTCACCGCTGGCCTGGGCCGATCCTCTGTGCCCTCGGCTCCTTCTCGCCTGCCCTCTCCCTGACCCCCTCCCCCAGCAGCAGGGCTGGGTCTCCATCACCTTCATGCCGTCACCTGGCCGCCTGAGCCCTGGGTCTGCACTTGTCACCTGGAGACTGGAGGGTGAAGGAGGAATGAGCATTTTGGCCGGAAGCAACCCCCCGCTCGGGCTAGCGCACTGTGGGTGTTTCTTACGGAGCCTCCGTGGAGGCAGGGCCGTGCCCGTGTGGAGGCGGGCTGGCAGGGCCTGAGGAAGACCCCACGGGGGCTTCCTGCGGGACTGAGCAGTGGCCCAGCCCCTGCTCAGAAGCCCCCCTCCCCCTCCGTCAAATCACTGCAGACCCCGGGGCGCCCGTGGCCTTGGTCTGCTGGGCTGGGTCGTTTCCCTGCCACACGCTGGAGCCCGGCCTACGCACCCTGAGCCGCCCACTCAGCCCCGGTCCTGGGGCGCAGGGCAGGGCTGACGGGGAGGCGGCTTCCAACTCTCCTGTTTGGTTTCCATGGGGACAGTGTGTTGGTCCTGAGGGGAGGAGGAGGGTGGGGTCCCAGGGCCTGGTTTTACCCTGGGTGCCATGGCAGGAGTGGGTGCCAGAGAGCTGGAGGCGCCCCGGGGTGAGGAGAGACAAGACGGGACCCAGACAGACCGTGCAGACTGGGTGTGTGAGCCCTCCCTGCCCCCTTCCTTCATTCTTGATGATACGCTTTCTTCCTCACCCCACGCATGTGCTCCGAGCATCTCCGCTGCCCAAAGAACCCCCGTGATTTCGGCGCCCAGCGTGGTGGCCACGGGGCCCCAGGGCCTTGCTGCCTTGGTGAAGCGCGGGGTCCACACCCCCAGGCTGGCAGCAGGTGCCTCCAGGGTCCTGCTTCTAGCTGGAGAGCCCGTATCCAGCTCGATCTCGTCCTCACGGGGGAAGGAACTGGGGGGCTCTGTTGGCTGCAGGGGTGTGAGCGGGCTGTCCTGGCCGATGGCCGGGTGCACAGCCCCCGCAGCGCTGACTGGCAGCCACCTTGAGTGGGCACCTTTGCCGCATGTTCCTGACACTCGCGCCCAGGTGACTGGCGGGCTTTTCCCTTTCCATCTGGTGGTCCACTTGGTGGAAGTTTCCATCGATTTGGCAGAGGCTGCTGTGAGGCTCAAGAACTACGCTGAGCCTTGCCTGCTTTTGACCACTCTGTACACGCTCAGGCCATCCAGAGCCAGTATTGCCACCTGTGCCAAGTCACGGTGTGAGTGCCCAGGGTGTGGGGGCAGGCGGCCCCGAGGGCGCTGCCCTGCCATGTGGACCTGCCCCCCGCCCCACGCTGTGCACAGGCAGGGCCCTCCCCAGGCCTTTCTGCTTCCGCGCAGCTGCCTGGTGCTGCTTTCCTTGGAGGAGGAGCAGTGTCCCTCAGACACGCAGGGCCCCTCACCGATCCAGGGGCTCAGACTGGCCCTGGTCCCCCCCAGGCCCCACCTGGGCACTGAGGGCTCAGCAGGCGGGAGCGAGGCCTGTGGCTCAGGGTGGGAGCTGGGGGCACCGTGTGGCAGCGTGACGGAGCGAGGGCACCCGCCTGGGGCTGGCCTTCCCTGCCGCCGGTCTCTCCCCTCTGACCCTGCCTTCGTCCTGGACGCACTGCCAGCGGGCTGCTCATCCTGAATGCTTCCTTCCAGCAATACGGCCAAATGTGGTTCCTGCAACAAGGGTGTATCGAACTTTGACCAGCACTGCAAACGGCCGAACGACTGTGTGGGGAGCAGAAGTGACTGGTGAGGGGCTGTGGGGAGGGGGGCCCAGCAGGGAGGAGAGGTGGGGGGCTTNCCTGTCCTGTCCCCAGCACAGCGGTCCTTAGCGTCCTTCTGTCTGGCTCTGAAACATGTTGGCCCGGAGCCCCTCCCGCATGTGGAGGCCCAGCCCCACCTGGAGGGGCACAGGCTCAGCCGACTAGTCCTTGACCCGCCGGCCTGGCCGCTCTCCCTGAGGCAGTCAGAGCACAGAGGATGGGGGCCACGGCGGCCCTCGGGGCAGGTGTCCAGCCCCGCACGGGCTTCGCCAAGGCCCCACGTGCCAGGGCCCAGGCTGTGAGTGGCCAGGAAAGCCACAGGCGCTCCCCCAGCCTGTGCACAGCAGCCCTCGCCGGCTGGCGGTCCTGCATGGGGCTGCGCTGCTCACCCACCACCCACGGCGGGCACGCAGGCCGGTCACAGAGCGCTGAGCTCCACGCAGCCCCGTCAAGGAGCGTCGAGCTCTGAAGACCATGTGAGAAATGCCCCACTTGTTCAGGCCTGAAAAGCGTTGCTTTGAGCACAAGGAAATGCAAAGCTCTCATGGTTAGAAAAGTCTAATGAGAACTGGGGACCTGGGGGTGCCTGGCAGCCCCCATGCCGCCCCCTCCCCTACAGAGCAAGAACCCCGGGCCCCCTCCACATCCCCCTGACCCTTTGAGGACACTCACGTTCTAGTTCTCCACCTAAACATGTGTAAAAAGAACCTCAAGATGTTCCGGAAAAGAATAATGGAGTCAAATAAATTTCAGCTGAAGAAAAGACATTGATTAAGATGGAAAACGTTAAAGAAATAGTTTTCTTAAATATCACAACAGCAGAAAGCCCAAAGCTTATTCCAAGAGTTACAGACCAGAATTTAACTTTTGGATGGACAAATCATTCTCTGTGTCTTCTGAGCACAGGAGTGATTCTGTTCTAACGCCGAAGCACGAGATGCCATTTGTGTACAGAAGCGTGCACAGCCCCTGGGCGGATGTGAGGAGAACACGCACTGTGGGCCGCTGGCCGGCCAGGCGCCTGTCCCGGCCCCCTGGGCTCCCCGACCCGCCAGGCTTCTGCGCCTCTTGATGGAAAAACAGCACCCGGGATTCTGTGCCACGTGGGGGGCAGGGGCGGTGGTCCCGACCCCGACGGGCGGGAGCTGGGTGAGCGGTGGCAGGGTTGTGGGGGACCTGCGACCCCGCACTCGGCCCAGAGACTCTGTGTCCCTGCCTGTGAGCCAGGCTGGCCCCTCCTCAGTGCCACACGCACGGGGGTGAAAGGGGAGCTTGTCTGTAAGCCTTGAGGCAGAGAAACTGGAGGTGCCCTCAGGGTGTCCCTGAGGGCTCAGGTGACAGGAGACAGGAAGAAGGCTGGGCCTTGGGCTCAGGGTCAGGGACAGCCCCCCGCTGGCCGGCACACTCGCTCCCCAGCCTCGAGCCCGGCCCTGCCTCTCCCGCAGGCATTTCTTCAGCTCCTTAGTCTCGGCCTCGGCCAGCCTGCTCTGCCTGATCGCCATCCTGCTCTTCATTTTCATCGAGTTCTTTGTCAACCCGGCAGCCTGCGCATGCGCCCCCGCTGCAGAAGTCTGTACAGCAGTACGGGGCGGCTCCTCTCTGGTGGGGCTTCTTCTCAGGTTATGCACGGTGTCAGCCTCTCCCTCCGGCTGTCTTTCGGGTAAAGCTCTCCTTCTGGGGGGCGTCAGCCTGGTCTGCCCCCAGCTGGGTGAGCTGCAGGGCCGGGCAGGGGGGCAGCAGCCCCCAGGCACCAGAAGGCAAGTTCAGGGCCCCGTGCCCGGCACCTGGCCGTTGGTCATGGCAGGGAGCAGGGTGGGGCTGGAGGGCAGAGCAGCCTGGGGAAGGTTCTGGGTGGCTTGTGACCGCAGGTCTCTGCTGCGTGGCTCCAGGAGCCTGGCCTCAGGGAAGGATGTGGGGCTGGATGTGGCCTCGAAGTTCTGTCCATCACCTCACCCCTGGGCCTGTGACTGTGACCTTATTTGGGGAGAGAATCCTTCCAGATGTGATGGAGGAACGTGCCTTCCTCGTGGGTTACCCAGGAATGTGTGGGGTCCTGAAGCCAGTGAAAACATCCTTGGAAGAGACCAGAAGGACCAGCTGCACGCCCAGTGGTGCCCGGAGCCCCAGAAGCTGGAAGATTCAAGGACGGACCCTCCCCTGGGGCCTCGGAGGGAGACGGGCCCTGCAACACCCTGACTTCGGGGCTCCGCCTCTGCTGCTGAAACTGCCCGGTCTGTGGCAAGTGGTCACAGCAGCCCTGGACACTGATGCAGGGAGGACCCCAGCCCGACACCCCTGTGTCTGTCCCGAGTGTTTGGGGACCTCAGCCCTCAGCGTGCAGAGCAAAGCTTCCTTTCTCAGCCCAGGCCTCTCTTGAGAGCACGTCACGGGGGACCCTCTTCCTGGAGGGGGCCCCCGCCCTGTGCGCCTTCACCCCCAGGCCCACACTGCACTGGGGCCAGGTGAGTCCTTGTGGGATGGACCACCTGGCCGGCACGGCTCCGAAGTGCATCTTGGCTATTTCCGTGGTAGAAGGGAACAGTGGGGGCCTCGGCGAGACCAGGCCCCGCTCAGCAGGAAGAGCTGCCGTGCTCTGCACCAGCCAGCTGGGGGCCCCGCCAGCCACCCTTCCTGACGTGCGCACGCAGCCGGAGCAGGGCGGCAGGCGGTGCCTGCTCCCCCCAGAGCAGTCACGGGTGGGTGCTCCGGCTTCCCTGCGCAGGCCCTCCCGCCCACGGGGCCTCTCGTGACCCCCACACTCCAAACTGTGGCTCGCACGTGGTAAGAGGCAACCTCCGCACACCCGAGTTCTGCAGCACGTGTCCTTACTTCCGCCCAGCGTGGGCATCGGCAGGGCGCTCACTGCCATGCGCTGGCGGGACAGAGGACAGCGTGGCCCCCGCGGGTGCTTCTCTCTGGGACTTGCTGGCCCTGGAGCCATCGTGCACACGAAAGCCTGATGACCGAGGCAGTCTCCTGGCTTTGCTGTTCTAGAAGTTTCCATGGGGCTGTTTAACTGCCAGTTTCCTGGGGCGCTTTGCTCTCATCAGTGGGAATTCATCGAGACATCACCGGCTCAGGGGACCAGCGTGTGGCCGGCCACCCCATGGTGAAGCCAGCCTCACCCACCCTGCACTGCAGCCCCGAGACACAGCACAGCAGGCCGGTGGCCACCTTCCGTGCCACGTACTTCCTAGTACTTCCTAGCTGAGTGAGGGCCGTCCAGCTGGAATTCTGTCTCCACGGGCCTGCCTGCAGCCTCCTCAGCGCTTTCCTCACACTTCGATTTGGACGTGTCAGCAGCGCTGGGGGCCCAGAGGACCAAGTCCTGGAAATGCCCCCACGTGCTGGCCACCGCCTTGCAGCTCCCTGTGAGGGCGGCGGTTGAGAATGGGGAGGGCCCAGCACGGCGGCATGGCCTGCGGGACAGGGTGGGCGTAGGGCCAGGCAGGGGCCAGGCTCTGCCACCTGGACACTTGGTTATCCTCTCCCAGCCTCACCTTCCAGACCCGTCAAGTGGGGCCGTGATACCTGCCTTGCTCTGGGGCCACAAGAGCACCTGGGTGAGGTGTAGGGCACACACCCGGGCGGGAAGGGGTGCCCTCAGGGTGCTGACCCCCCCCCCCCGCTTCAGAGCACGGTCTATGGAGGAGAGGCTGGCCGTGCCCCAGGTGCTGGGCACGTACGTGTCTCCCTTGCCTCCGCAGACATCTCTGACGCCAACACTTGGCTGCTGTTCCTCCCCTGTTCCCCGTAAAGACGAAGACCCTGGGGGTCTGGGCCCTGGGCTCTTTGTGCTGATGTTGTCACTCCTCAGCCTCGTGATGCCGGGACCCCTGCTCATCTTCCGCCTCTACTTAAGTACGTGTCCTGGCCCCCACTCCAGCGTTTGACCCTTGCGTTCCCACCGGCCCCTGCTGGGAACATGCACATCAGACAGATCAGGACAGGAAGACACCCCTAGAGGGACAGCAGGGCTACTTCTGCTCTGAGGCCTGCAGAGCACACGAGAGGGACTGGGAGTAAGTTAGACACGGGAGCAGGACGTGTGAGGCAAGAACAGGCACCACTAAGAAGAGAACGGGATTTAGAGAGGCACCGAACCCTAACAATGAAAACCAGTGAGCCAGGGACGGGATGTGCTGACCCACCTCACCGCAGGGACACCGGCCGTGTCCTGGGGGCCACGCAGCATCACGTGCAGCACAGGGGAGGGCACGGCCTCTCTTCGCGGCCGCTGCAGGGGAGCGGGTGGCAGCAGGGGCCCCCGTGTGGGCCTGTGTGAGCTGCTCTGGCGCAGGGAGTGTCCTCAGCGGAGCCAGGGCCAGAATCAGCACCCGGAGCCAGAGGCCGGTCAGCCCAGGCCCTTCCTAAAGCTTCCATGCACTGCCCAGGGGGGACAGGGGTGGACTTGGGGACGGTGTCCCAGCCGCAGCGTGCATGGCAGGTGGCAGGTGGCAGGCTGGGCGGGTCCAGACGTCCACTGCAGCCACTGAGGACGGACGGATGTGAGACGGGAGAACAGGCCCACGGGACTGACGGCCAGTGGGAGACCCAGGGGCAGGGACCAGAGGGCCCCAACCCAGGCAACCGGGGGGACCGGGCGGGAGACGCACACTGAGCTTAGGGCTCAAGGTGTTGCTTACAGGGTATTTGGACAACAAGGCTCAGACTTCCAGACAAAGTTGGGATATTAGCTAATGTTACAGTAAACTTGCCCTGCTTGAAATAACAGAGTCATCGCCTGGCGGTTTCTGGGGCTCCTGGGCTCGGCACGGCCTAGGCGGCTCCACTGGCCCGGCCTTGCCGCAAGGCTTCCGCCAGGTGTGAGCAGGGGCTGCGGTCTCATCCGACCGGGACCCACATCTAGGCTCATGACCAGGGTGTTGGCAGGCCAGTCCCGGGCCTCGGTTCCCTGAGTCGCTGGCCGGTGCCTCCTGCCACCGTGGGCCCCCAGCACGAGGGAGCGTCGGGCAGCAAGGCAGCTCCAGCCTTCGGAGCCCAGTCACAGAATTGATGTCCCTTACCTCTTCCGCAAGGCGTTGGGACCGCCTGCTCTCCGGGGGACGGCGCCACAAACACCTGAGGTGGGGGAGGGGCTGCTGGGGGCCCGTCAGAAGATTCTGGCAGCCAGATGCCACGTTCTGAAGCGTGGGTGAAGGACACACTGGGGACGCTGCAGCACGAGCGGAGCGGAAGGAAGGCGCGCAGCTGTGCTGTACCAGCAGCAGGGTGGGGAACGCCGCCTCCACACAAGCGGGGGAGAGCGCGTCCCAACGCCAGCGGCCCTGGGCTGCTGTGCTGGCACCCAGCGCCGCTGGAGGGGACACGCCGGACACTCGTTCAGTGCGCACCACACGCTGCCTCCCTCCCCAGCTGTGGCTCCTCTCGTTACCATCGGAGGAAGGCATTTACACAGAACTCAGGATGAGTGTGAGCTCTGGAAACACTCAGTGTGTACTTGCCATCTGATGGTGACGGTAGCTGTGCAGATCCCTGCAAGAGAACGAGTGTTTTCACGAGCATGTGACCAGGTGCAAGTTTGTGCCCTCACACAGACGGTTCCGAGGGAGGCGGACCAACGTAGCAAGAGCCGGGTGCAGCTCGTCAGGAAGCCCCAGCAAACACGGACAGACGCGCCTGAACAAAACAGCCAGGGCCGGGGACCGGCTCCACGTGGGGGTGTGGAGCGGCCACCTTCCGTCTGCTCCTCGAGCTGCAAATAGGCTTCTGTGGGTGGCCCTTCTCACTTTCCAGAAATAATTAGGAGCCATCTGTCCTCGTGTTGGTTTTGGGGGAAGAGAAATGCGAGGTTTGGCGCCCCTGCTGAAGCACATGCTGAGAGAGGCACCGACCCGTTTCGTGGACGGTGCTGCCTATTGACAGACATGGGTCTCAGATGTCCGTTCAGTGACCCAGGTGCCTCTGCCACAGCGTGGAGCCAGTGTCTGGGTCCACACTGGCTTTGCGGGCCTGTGAGACGGGTCCTGGGAATGTGTGGGGTGGTGCGCCCAGAGCCTCCGGGCTGTGACGAGCTGCTGCCTGCCGCCCACAGGCCCGGGGGGCCCGGAGTGGCCGTGCAGCAGCCCCCCAGCGCTCCAGGCACCCTGCGGGGGGCCCCAGAAGGCTGGGTCGTGGCCTGTGGGCTGCTCTGCCTGCCTGCATAACTGTAACTGCTCATTTCCTCCTTTCTCCTCTCTAGTTTCCAAGAAATTAAGTACTTACCTGACACAGGGCCACCATCAAACACCACAAGTCCCAGCAGGGGCTGAACCGCTCATCATCCAAGTGAAAACGGCACAGGCACCGGGTGCCCCTCGGCCTCACCATCCGTGTTATCCAGGCCCGGGAAGCAGCCAGTGGCACCTTGCAGCTGGGGCTTCTCAAACACAGGCCTTTGCTTCTGTGTTGGNGTCCAAGAAATTAAGTACTTACAAGTACCTGACACAGGGCCACCATCAAACACCACAAGTCCCAGCAGGGGCTGAACCGCTCATCATCCAAGTGAAAACGGCACAGGCACCGGGTGCCCCTCGGCCTCACCATCCGTGTTATCCAGGCCCGGGAAGCAGCCAGTGGCACCTTGCAGCTGGGGCTTCTCAAACACAGGCCTTTGCTTCTGTGTTGGCACAATCCTCTCATTCTCTGTGTGTGCACACGTGTGCACGTGGTTGTGTGAGATGCAGCGCAAGTGTGTATATGTGAGTCTGTTTTTGTGATGCAGTGTATGTGCATGTGTGTTTGGTGTGTGATGCAGTGCAGGTGTGTGTGTGTGTGTGTGTAGTGTGTCTGATGTGGGGTGTGTGTGGTTTGTATTTAGTGTGAGGTGCAGTGCATGTTTGTGTGTGTAAGTGCACATGGTGTGTGTGATGCAGCGTGTGTGGTTGTGTGTGCATAGTATATGATGCAGTGCGTGTGAGTGGTGTGTGTGTGCTGTGTGAGACACGGTGCATGTTTGTGTGTGTGACTGAGTGTGCATGTGTGATTCAGTGCATGTATATGTGTGCGTGTACATGGTGTGTGTGATGCAGTGTATGTGGTGCACACACACATGGTGTGTGCGGCACAGTACATGTGTGTTTGGTGTGTGATGTGCTTGTGTGTTACATCATTTGTACATTCACTATGCATAGAATCAAGCCAGCAGGGCTGACTCCTCTTAGGCCCATATATTAATGCAGCTGCTTCTCATCAAAATGAAAACATTTGCTTTTCGAAAGGTCACCATTAAGAAAATGAAAATACAAGCCACAGGCAGAAATGAAATATTTGTAAATCCTATACTTGTGTCCAGTATAAAGAATTCAAAATTCAGTTATAAGATAAATGACCCAGTGTTTTAACTTTTTAAATGGGCAAAATATCTGAACCAGCTGTTCACCAAGGAGGGCCCAAGTGTGGCAGATAAGCACGTCGACATCGTTACCATCAGGAAAACACAAAGCCACAGTAAGGCACCATTACACACCCATTAGAACGGATAGAATCAAAAGTGAAGCTGCAGATATGAAACTTTACTAGTGCGGATATCAAATCATATCACTTTGAGAAGCAGTTTGGTGTTTTCTTAAAAAGTGAAAAATATACTTACATTTCAGTCAGCAATCCCATTTCCACTTTCTCACCCATTAGAGCGAGAACACGGGTATTCACGTACCACGGGTGCTGGGAGACTCTGAGGTACCATTACTCAAAATTAACTAATAACTGACTGGAAGTTTGTGTAAGAGTAAGCTCCGTGTCAACAACTTTTTCACTTTATGAATTTTTATCGCCCACAGTAGGCACATGACGACCCGAGTTCATTGCACGTAGTAAGTGTGTAAGCTTACCAGAGGTGTTCTGTCTGAAAAATACTAGATGTTTTTAATAGTCTTACTTTAAAAAATGTTTGGTTTTTTTTTTTTAATTTCTAGGAGAGAGAGAGACAGCGTGAGCAGGGGAGGGTCAGAGAGAGAGGGAGTCACAGACTGAGACAGGCTCCAGGCTGTGAGCTGGCAGTCAGCACAGAGCCCGACGCGGGGCTCGAACCCACGAACCGCGAGGTCATGACCTGAGCGAAAGTCGGACGCTTAACCGACTAAGCCACCCAGACGTCTTACTTTAAAAAGTCTTCGTTACTCCAAGGTTATACAAATATCCACGTTCTCTGCTAATATTTTCACCATTTTTACTCGTTCTGCATTTTAATTTCCAAGCAGTCACGTCACCCCAGCCGGCGCCCGCACTTCGCCCAGAACCTGGTGCCCCGGCTCCCCCGGGAGACCCTCTTCCGCCGCGCCTTCACCTGAGCTTCCGGCAGGGAGCCCCCGCGTCATTCCTTTTCATAGCTGTTGACAATCCCCCACGTGTTTATTTCCGTACAAATTTTAGAACAGTATTTGTGCGGTTCCGAGAAACGCGGAGCTCGAAGCGGAGTTACGACGCCGGGGCGAGCGGCGCCCCTGGTCCCCGCTCCGCGCCCGGAAACCGCCCCGGAAGTCGGTCTCCGCCGGGGGAGCGGGCCGGAAGTGCCCCGCGCGTGTGGCGGTGCGCTCGGAAGCTCCGCCGGTGCAGAAATGGGTTGGGGGCGACCCCCACGTTCCGGGGGGAGCGGGAGCGGGACAGGGAGCGGGCCCCGCGCCAGCTCTTCCAGCGGGAAAGGATCGTTCCCTCCAGAGAATCCACTTTGTTTCCTTAGACACCCGGTGGCCATACTTCTGTGGAGACCCAGGCCGTTCGGAGCCTCCCTGGAAGCATCGCCTCACCGCGATCCTTTAGGTACAGTCTGAGCACCTTCCCCTCGCTCTCTCCGGCCTGGGGAACAGCCGCCTCCAGAGTCAGGCAAGACTGAGCCCGTTTTCGGGCAGCGGTGTGGACGCTGCTCGGGCTCGGGCGGCAGGAGTGCGGTGTCGACGCCGCGCGGAGGGGCCCTGGCGTCGCCGGCCGCCCCACGCGCTGCCCTCTCTGCTGGCGCCCAGGGGACTGACTTACGTTCCGCTTCCATACTCCTTTATGAGTTAGAGTCACAATGCTTTGTTTTCATAGGATTTTAGTAACTGTACAAGCCTTTAGAAGCCCCTTTCTAAATAAAATCCCGTATGTTGTGGTGCCCTGGGTGGCACCGGCGGCTAAGCGTGGGTCTTCTGGTTTCCACTGAGGTCATGACCTCACAGTGTGGGTTTGAGCCCCGCATCGGGCTCTGTGCGGACAGCGCTGAGCCTGCTTGGGATTNCATGACCTGAGCCGAAGTCAGCCACCCAGGGGCCCCTGGAATATTATTTTTTCAATCTAGTGCTTCCTTCTTCCACCGGAAAATGAGCTGCTAACCTTCGTATGAAAAGGTTGGTTGTGTGAGACACAAGCCTGCTCAGTGCGGTGGCCTGTCTGTCGCAGTGGCCTCTCTTTCCTGCACGCGTGTCCCTAGTGTGACCTGGACACTCACAGCCTTACATGTTAGGCAAAGCCTGCTGTTAGAATATCAGGTCCTAGAGATCAAAGAGTCTGTTTAAATCGCGTGGCACCATGCCAGCCCCCAGAAAGAAAACTCCACCCAGTGGGCGCCTGTGGCGTGTCATGATGGTAGATCACTGGTGTATTTTAGGGGAGAACTTTGTGTAGGACTTTCTAAGGAGCTGGTCTCTAATAGTAGTTATCAGACCAAGTTACTGGGAGGATTTCCTCTGGACTGTTTATCTGCGGTGGAGGTAAGATCACACGTGTGAAGCTACTTCTTGCCTAATTTTACAGGGGTTCCACTCTGCCAACGTCCGTCAAATGGCTTGTATTAATTGTCTATTGCTACGTGGCAAATTCCCACCAATGTAGTGGCCTGAAATGACTCACCTGAAAGTACGCAGGGGTCCTGTGCCTGGCAAGCTCAGCTGGGTCCCGGGCTGGTGCCTCTCAAGGTGGCAGTCACGTGTCAGAACAGGTCCGCTGCCCTTTCTGGAGATTTACGGGAAGCGCCTGTTTCTAGGCAGACTGAGTGCTGATAGACCTACTGCTCTCGCTCCCGTGTCGCCCTCTGTCTCTAAGTTGGTACCGGTGGGTCTAGTCTCCTCATACTTCAGATCTCTCGGGCTTCCTGCTTTCCCTCACTTCTCAGTTTTTAAAGGTGCTTGTGATTGCATTGGCCCTACCTGGATAATCGAGGACAGTCCTCAGTTTCCTACAGCTGCTGCAAGAAATGAGCACGGGGCGGCAATGCCGTGATCTCCGAGGCAGGTCCCTTTGTCCATTTGTAACTGAGCCCCGCTGCACCCGCAGACTTGGGAGCCCCACGGGCCAGGGTGGGGGCTCCGCAGCGGGAAGAAACGCCCTGTGGCCTCCCCCCTGTGGCCTCCCCCCAGCCAGCAGCGCTAGACCTTTACAGGCGGAGCTCCTGTGCGATGTCTTGTGTGCAGTCATCCCAAGGGCGCACGGACGGCCTCCCAGGAGCTGCCAGCTCTGAGGCCCTGCACATGAGGCCTCACAACGGCAGCCAGTGCA
>NW_027551559.1:11201562-11224136 GCF_008692635.1 Crocuta crocuta
GTAGCTATAAAAGGGAAAAAAAAAAAAAAAAGCACTCCTTCTTTGCTGATAGGAGTCTGTCCTTCCTTTGCCCCATCCCCGCACAGAGCAGTGCAAGGTGGCCGTGCCGCGGTGGCTGCCGAGGTGCCCAGGTCTGTGTTCCACCACCATCGCATGGCTGGAGAGCTCCCGGCTGCAGGTGAGCTCAGAGCCGCAGGTGGTGCGTGTTCAATCTGGGATGAGAGCCACGGGAAGGGTCTTGGGCCGCCCCGGGGATCGAGGACAGAAAACACTTGGGATTGCTTGTTTGACTGGTTTGAAGCATTTACTCAGCACCCAGGCATGCTACTCCTATGGGAACAAAGGTGGGAGAGAAGAGAAGAAAAAGCAAGGGGCAGAAAATATTCTTAACTGTGGGACTTGTAGTGTGTGTGTGTGTGTGTGTGTGTGTGTGTGTGTAAGAGAAGGGAGAGAAAGAGGGAAATGCAGTACAATATGGGTTTGCTGAGACTGAAGTGGCATACGTGTGCTTTAATGAAGGATGCTGATGTCTGCACCTCACTGGCCTTCAAAAGCACCAGAAAGTAAAATGATGGATGGATAGTCACATGGTAAAAAAAAAGTATTTACAATAAAATTTTTAAAAATGATAGAACCTAGATGCTGAGTTATTTGGGCATTCTTGTGCCCATTTTCTGGGTGTTTGGAATTTTTCACTTAAAAAAGTGTTAGGGAATGACTGTATGAAACAGACATGGAGTAAGGTGTGTGTGTGTGTGTGTGTGTGTGTGTGTGTCTGCTTTTCACAGATTGAGACTAAGGCAAGAATGTCCACCTCAAAGTTCTACTTGACATTTTACTAAAGTTCCAGCCAGTGTAATACAGCAAGAAATATAAAGACATAGATTTGAAAACAAAACTGTATTTTCAAGAAACATGCTTCTAATAAACTTGAAAAAAATATAGAAATAATAACATATCTCAGAAGGGTGGTACGATACAAAATCAGTATAAGAACCTCAATTATATTTCTATATACTAACAATGAAGAATCTCAAAATGATATTAAGAAAACTATTCCATCTCAATAGCATTGAAAATAATAAAATAAAATGAAACAAGTACCAAATCTCTATACCTAAAGCTACAAACTGTTGATAACAGCAACTGAACACAATCCAAATAAATGGAAAGATTTAGAATATTTGTGGACTGGAATGCAAAATATTGTCATGATAGAAGACTTCCCCCAAATTGATCTACAGACTTACCATTATCCCTATTGAATTTCCAGCAAGCTTTTTTATTTAAGGAAATGGCAAGCAAACCCAAAAATATATGTGGAAATTCAAAGGACTTAGAGTGACCAAAATAGTTGAGAAAAATAAGAAGCAAATTGGAGGACTTTCTCAATCTGACTTAAAAATTTACTATCAAGCTATAGGAGACAGGACAGTGTGGGCTGTGAGGGTGGTGTGCCCAGGGAGCGTGGACATGCAAGTCAAGGGAACAGAACAGAAAGTCCAGAAATAAAACCTGATCAAAGCGTGTTAAACACAGGTGCCAGGATAATTAAATAGGGGAGAAATGAGAGTATATTTAATAAGCTGTGCCAAAGCAAGGGGATANAAAAGAGAACTTAATAGCTACTTCATTCCATACACACAGAAATAACTCAAAATCAATCTAGTTCTGAGTTTAAGGACTAAACTATAACACTTTAGGAAGAAAACAGAATAAAATCTTTGTGATATTGAGTTAGACAAAGTTTTCTTTAATATGGGCACCAAAACCACTATTAAGGGAATAAAATGGAAAATTTGCCTCCATCAAAAATAAAGTGTTTGCTCTTCAAAAGTCACTACTACAGGGGCTCCTGGGTGGCTCAGTTGGTTAAGCGTCCAACCTCAGCTCAGGTCATGATCTCACGGTTCGTGGGTTCAAGCCCCACGTCAGGCTCTGTGCTGACAGCTCAGAGCCTGGAGCTGCTTCAGATTCTGTGTCTCCCCCTCTCTTTGACCCTCCTCTGCTCACACTGTCTCTCTCTCTCAGAAATAAATAAAAACATTTTTAAAAAAGTCACTACTACAAAAATAGAAATATAAGTCACAGGTTGGAATAAATATTTGCAAACCCTGTACTTAAATCCAGAATATATAAAGAACTCTCAAAACTTAATAGGGAAAAATGGCCCCAATTTTAACATGGGGAGAAGATTCTAATTAACTTTACCAAATAGGATATATGGGTGGCAAATAATCAGCTGACAAGATGTTCAACATCGTTCACCACTGGGAAAATGCAAATTAAAGCCACATCAGACCCTACTTCTCACCAGTTAGAAGGGCTCCCTCGGAAAGACTCCCGGCAGAGGAGCCCGAAGCCCCATGTGCTACCATGGAAAGTCATCCGGGAATTTAAAGGGATTCCACTGTGGTAAGGAGTTTGGCAGTTTCTTAAAATCTTCAATATATTCTTAACCTCTGACACAGCAACCCCCAGGCCTGGGCTCTGCCCAGAGAGGGGCAGAATCCTGTGCATGTGGGTGGGTCAGGGGTGGGAGCAAGGGTGTGTCCCCCCCCCCCCCCAGACCCCTTCCTGGGAAGTCTCTGAGACACGCTCACCTGAAACTGACGAATGATGGACCTGATTTCCTAAGAACAGCCTCGGCACCAACAATTCTTCTTTTTCGTTTACCCCCACAGGCAGCCAAAGACGACCTGAAGTCCCCCTCGCACAGGGAGGCTGTGAGCTTGCTGGGTTGTTTCCTCTGAATGAAAACAGCTACTTGCTCTTAAGCCCAATTCCTTTGGGAAAGTGATTGGTGTGTGATGGGATATTGTTAAATAATGTGACAACACAATAGAAAAGAACACTGTTTCACTTACTAGTAACGTGTAAGCTCTTCAAGTACCGTTTGCACTGTAATGTGCGTGGGGAAGTGTAGTAATTCTTCCCTCCCTCCGGACAACTCACACCGCAGCTAGTAGGCCGACAGCAGCGCTCATTTACTCTGTGCGGCGATCGGAGAACGTGTGGGAAGCAGAGTCCGAGCCTCCTGTCTCTGACCTCCGATAACATCTGGTTTCCCATCGCTCCTGAGCCACACCCGCTCCTTCCGAGTCTGTGCAGAGTCATGTAGAGGGCAGCCCTGCCCTGGGACACGCACACACGCACGCAAAGTGCACCCCTGCAAAGTCACAGGAGCAGAAAGTGGCCCATTGTGAAGGTCATGAGCCAGGGCGAGCACACGTTTTAAAATGTGCACTTGGTCTCCACTTTGCGCACTTTGGTACCACTGGGAGAAGTCATCTCGGAACACGCAGAAACGAGAAACGGGCTCACGTTCGGGTGAGTGTCTCAGTTTGCCAGGGCTGCCATGACAAAGGACCACAAAATAGGGGGCTTGAAAGATAGAAACGTGCTGTCTCCCTGCTCTGGAGGCTGGAGCCGAACTGACCTCGTGGTGTGTCCAGGGCCACAGGGCCCGTCCTTGGCCTCTCTCCTCGGCTCGTACGTGACGCTTTTCTCTCTGGGTCTCTTCACTTTCCCTGTTCTGTTCTTTCTGGTAAGAATGACTGAAAATTAATGAGCCAAAAGATCAAAATTTTCCATCTTAATTTTTTTTCAGATTGCCAGATCAATGCGTATTCATTATAGAAAATGTGAAACTTGTAAACATTCTAAGTGTTTCAATGATGGTCTTTCCTTCCCTCTGCCTACCACTGTCCACGGCTGGCATTTTCACTGGTATCTTTTAAGTCTCCTGTGTGTAATGTTTTCATGTATATAATGTGCAAACTTTTATAGGATTATAATCCTGTTGTTCACCTCTTTAGTAGGCTCTTTTATTTTTATTCTTGAGGAAGGAGGGGCAGAGAAAGAAGGGGAGAGAGAGAGAATGCCAAGCAGGCTCCACACCCAGCACAGAGCCCGACATGGGGCTCAGTCCCTCGACCTGGGATCCTGACCTGAGCCACAGTCATGAGGTGGACATTCAAGCACCTGAGCCTCCCCGGCACCCCTTTAGGGGCCTGCTTTGAAAGCCCCGTGTATTGTGAAATTTGCTCTGTTAAAGAAAGCAGCACGAATCCACGGGTCTCAGCTGCTCCACTTGGAAGGTGTACCCCGTTTCTCCTTGTTGGGATCTCCCCATTTATGGTGTGGTCCTTGCCTGTCTGGCCAGGAATTTGAGCTGACCGCAGCTGCTGAAAGGTTAGCAAGTTTCCGGTGTGAGGGGGCACGGGGCACCTCAAAGCCCTCTGGATGCCATGGACGATAAAATGCGAACAGCCCTTCTCCATGGTGGGAAGCGTTTCTGGAGTTACCAGAAGTTTGTGCCCAGGGGACAGATGGGTGCTTGGTCGTGCCTACAGCATTCAAGTCACACTGGTGCAGCAGACCAGACTCTGTTTCTGGAGACCAGGGCTTGTCTAAACCTCTTGTCACTTAAAGCACTGTTTAAAAAGGTGCAGGCTTTGGGGCGCCTGGGTGGCTCAGTCGGTTGAGCGTCTGACTTCGGCTCAGGGCACGCTCTCACGGTTCGTGGGTTCGAGCCCCGCGTCGGGCTCTGTGCTGACAGCTCAGAGCCTGGAGCTGCTTCCGATTCTGTGTCTCCCTCTCTCTCTGACCCTCCCCTGCTCATGCTGTCTCTATCTCTCTCTCAAAACTAAATTTAAAAAAAAACATTTAAAAAAATAAAAAGGCGCAGGCGCTTACAGGCTGATGTGATGTTGACCAGGGGTTATTTCGGAGGAAAACTCCATGTTGGACTTTCTAAAGTAGCCCCATCTAGAGGTGGCCATCGGCCGTCTCGGCAGATCTCCTTCTTGACTGCTTACCTCGCAGAGACAATCCCGGGGGTGGCTCTGCAGAACTTACCAGATAGGGTGGAATAGGAGTGGGGTGGGGTCACACATCTGAAGGCAGAGCTTCCGGAACCGCCCAGGACACTCGCCTGGGCTGTGGACCCTACTGCCTCATGGCAGCTGAGCACAGGCAGGGGCTTCCCAACGGCTTCCCCGTCTCACAGTCTCCACGGTGCAGAGATCCCATCGGTGACACTGGGTCCTGTGCTTCCCACCTCACGAGACAGCATCCGTGTGGCAGCGTCTCATGCATTCCGGGAGCTTCTGGCGAGGACAGCACGTCTCTGCTCATTTGGGGCATCGAGAGAGTTCGTGTCTCACATTCTTACCTCCGGCCTTCAAGTCCGCGATGGCAGGCCAGTGTGGCCCCTCGAGTGTCTCTGAGTCCGTCCTCATTTAAAGACGAGTGCAGAGGGCCCCGCAGCCCATTCAGCGTCGGCAGCGGTGCACCCCGCAAAGTTGCAGCCCAGGAGTCCAAGCCCAGGGCTGGGCAGGGCTGCTCTCCCGCTGCTCCAGGGCGGAGCCCTTGCCTCTCGCGGCTGCTGGGGGCCCTGGGCACGCGTGACCTTGGGCCCCATTGCTTCAGTCCTCCTTCCGGCTCCTCATGGCCTTTCATCTTCTACGAACACCGGTCACCGGGTTGAGGGCCTGCCTTGGTCTCAGGTGATGACGTCTTGAGCACCTTGACTCACTCCATTTACGACAATATGAGGTCATTGGTGGACATACTTTTTGGTGGAAGCTGTTCAATCCACTTACACAGTTCAGTTAGCTGAGTGACCCTCGACTCGTGTCGTCCCCGTGACTCTTGGGGATTCCTGAACATCTCTTTACTACCGAACCAGGGCGTTTCCCCAAGTGCCCCCTGACCTGCAGGGCACCACCCACACCTTCCTGATGACACCCCGCTGCCCCTGCGGCTCTCCCCTCAGGCGCTCCTCCCCTGCCCTCCCGGGCGTCTCCCACTGTGTAGTGGACCTGAGGGGAGACCACAGGAAGCGGCTCTGTGATGCCGTGGACCGTGGCTCCTGGCAGCCATCAGCGTCCCCTCCAGGAAGCAGGGCCCGTCCTTGCTGATGCGTGTCTCCCCTTCCCCTGCCCCATCCCACAGGGTGAAGTCCAAGGAGCTCCCGCTGCCCGATGAACACTCGTACCCGCCCTCCCGCACCGTGTTCGGGGAGAACCCACGGGTGATGGTTAAGAGGGACAGCGGTGCAGCAGCCGCAAACACGCGGGATCTGGTGTCACGTCTAAGCCCTCCCCCCCGGACAAGGATGGGGCAGTATTTGGAACTGCTCGTCTGGCTGGTTTAAGGCATTTGTGGTGTCCCCGGGGACGCTGCTCAAACAGGGCAGTGGTGGGAGGGGATAAAAGGGAGAGGGTGGCAACGCAAACCTCCTAAACCGTGGGGCGTGTGTGAGCGGAGAAGCAGGGTGAGAACGGGTGTCGCCGGAATGGAAGCATCACATGTGTGCTTGGGTGACGTGTGCACTCCAGCAAGCTGGCGGGATTCTGTCTAGGAGGGTCACAGTGACTCATTTTTACTGTCACGGCAGGAGGGCACCCCCGCTCCTCTCCCAGGTCAACGGGGAGGAGGGACATAGCTGGTCCACTGTGTTCGTCACGGAGCCTGGAGTCAGAACTCGGTGTTGGATGTGCTGGAGACCGTCGTCGGTGGGGACCGGGTGTGACTGGCCGAGTCACAGCTTAAACCATCAAATTAAACACAATTATGGCATGGCCCCTCCCCGCCACGCACGCCCGTCAAGCCTTCCAATGGTACATACCTTACACCCATGGCCAGGCTGGTGCTCCATCCCCGGGGTCGCCGTGGTGGTGGTGACAGCACCTATTGGTGCCCCGCGCCTGCCATCCCTTCTCGGATGGCGGTTGCCACACAGCTTCTGAGTGACAGGAAGGACAGCTCTCAGGAAGCAAAGACGTGATGACCGTGTGGGTGTTGACCACGTACCCCACCTGGTTGTGATGTGTGTGCAGGTGAAAGTGCCGAAGCCCTCTCTCCGGCACCTGGCTCTGGAGCTCGCCTCTAGAATGTGTGGTAGAGCAGCCTCACGGTCACCTTATTCCCGTCCTGTCTCAGGAATCCAAGTCAGCTGTGACCATTCGTTGTCACTCTGCTGGACACTTGTCATCCATCATGATGTCTCATCCCTCTGTAGATTCTCTGAGACAGATCATCACTCCCACCTTGACGCCTAGGTATGGGCAGACTTTGAAGAGCCCACCAGCTTTCTTCTGCTTTCAAAACTGTAAATGCCAAATAGGGACATATGGCTTTCTAGTGCCACAATAGCGATAGCATGGGTGAGGGCTTTTCCACATTGGTATACTTAATGCTAAATCTTCCAATGTTGAAAAATGCATTTCTCACTTAAGAAAGGTAGTTACCTTTCCAGTCGATTTACACAAATTACCGACACTGTCGAATTCTACTGAGTTTTTAAAAAATAATGACAGCTGTACACAAACCCTCGCAGAAAAGAGAACGGAAGACTGGATCCACGAGACCAGTTTCAACCTGATACCAAAGCCAGACAGCGTGAGCACGGAAGAACACCAGGAGGCAAAGCCCTTCCGGGAGGCACAGGCCGAAACCCTTAACTAAGTATTTAGTTAGTCACATTTAGATTTATTTTCTCCATTTTCCGAAGTGTTAAGTATATTGGCAGGATTCTTAGAGTAAAAATATGTGAAACAATATTTTATTTTATTTTATTTTATTTTATTGTTTTTAATTTTTTTTTAATATTTTTTAATATTTCTAGGAGAGAGAGAGACAGCGTGAGCAGGGGAGGGTCAGAGAGAGAGGGAGACACAGACTCCGAAACAGGCTCCAGGCTCTGAGCCGGCAGTCAGCACAGAGCCCGACGCGGGGCTCGAACCCCCGAACCGCGAGATCATGACCTAAGCGAAAGTCGGACGCCCAACCGACTAAGCCACCCAGGCGCCCCTGAAACAATATTTTAAATTATTTTAAAGTCAAAAAAGTAGAAAAAGAGATACATTGGACTTTATAAAAATTTAGGGTTAGATTTGAACAAGCTTCCATGAATAAATGCTCCACCTCCCTCAAGATGAGGGGAAAGCAAGCTGAAGCCCTAGGGAGATGCCACCACCCAGCGGCAGGAGTGGCCGGGCGCTGGCCGGAGATGGCCGCGATGCAGAGCCTCCAGCGGGTGCTGGCGGGGACGTGAAACAGGANGCGTGTCATGGGGCGCCGGCTCGCTGGAACGGCCACATCTGCGAATCAGACCGTGGCCTGAGCGACACTCGTAGCATCTTGTGATCCTAAGTCTGAGACCCGGGTGTTGTCACGGTCGGACTCTTCTGGAAGGTGCCCCGTCAGCCCTCCGTGCCCTTGGGCGGCCCCGCCTCTGTGCATCTCTGTCCCGCTGCTGCCACGCGTGCAGCCCCGCCCCAGGGGTCAGGGCTGCCCGGCGGCCGCGTGTAACACGCATCGGTGCTGCGTGGGTCCCTCGGCCAGTGTGGGCGTCGGCCGTGAAGCGCACTCCCCACAGACCCCTCCCTGGCCCGGGGCCCCGCTGGGCACTTGCTCCAACCCGGGCAATACCGTAAGGATAAGCGTGACACTGACCACCGTCTTGTTTCCTGCTGTGAACGGTCACTTCTTCCCTCACAGGAGACATTTGCCTTCCTTCTGCGACTGGTTCTTCCTGCCCGTCCCCTCTGCTGTGGGCGCGCAGGACGGTCTCTGTGATGAGCGGCGCTTCCCTGAGACGGGGCCAGACCCTTCTAAAGGGGGTGCTCGGTCCGCACTCCCGCAGAAGCGTCTGCACAGCCGGAGCCGTGTCCGCCGGTGCCCTTCCCAACCCCGGGGCACCGCGTGCGGCGGGCTGGTCCCTCCCAGCTTCCCCACCACTGGCGATGCTGCGTGTGCGTTAGCCGTGGGGGTTTCCTTCCGTGAGAAGTGCTTGCTCTTGTCCTTGACCCGTTTTCCTCCTGGGCTCCTTCTGCTTTTCTTATAGACTTATTTGAATTCCTTACATAGTCTTGATATAAAACCCTCAGTAGTTGGGTGAATTACAGATAGTGTCACAGCAACTTAACTCCATGCTTAGCTTAACTGGACATTTGATGAGCCAGAGCCATACTCACACTTAAGCATATTTTATAATAATGCTTTTTGGGCTCAAGTAATCTTTCACCCAAGCTTCTGAAAGACAGTCATCTATACTTTCCATCACTAATTTTCAGCACTTGATTTTGAGAGTTGAGGCCTCACCCTCTGGTGTAGTGGTGTGTTTGGTGGGAGGCTGGGTTCAGCCTCACCCCTTCCGTTTCTGCTCTTCCAGCTGCATTCACTACACATCGAGTGGACCTTCTTTCCCCCACTGGTTTCCTTCTGTATGTGTCATATAGTTTTTATTCCATAATTCTTCCACTACTGCCTTTCCGTATTTAGCTGAATTTGCGTACTGTGCCATATTGATTCCCCTCTTTTTTCCTTTTTCATATATTTTTTAGTTATCTTCTTACTGGTTACCTTGGGGATTACAATTAATATCTTAAACTTATAAGAGTCTAGTTTGAATAATACTAAGTTAATTTTGATAATATACACTCTGATCCTATACATCTTCATCCCTTGTCCTTTGTATTGTTAATGCCACATTACATTTTTATACATTGTGTGCCTATTAGGAAAGACTTATAATTATTATCTTATGAATTTGTCTTTTAAATCACATAGAGAAGAAGAGGACTTACCAACAAAAGTATGACAATCCTGGCTTATATCTTAACCTGTGTGGTTATCTTTCCTACGTCATTTCACCTACTGTCTAGAGCCTCCGTCTTAGCCTAAAGATCTCCCTTTAGCATTTCCTGTAGGGGAATCTGTTGGTCATGAATTCTTTCAGCTTTTGTTTATCTAAGAACATCTTAATTTCTCCTTTATTTTCAAAATGTGGTTTTGTTGGATTTAGAATTCTTGGTTGGCAGGTTTTATCTTCCTTCCAGGACTTGAAAGATGCCCTCCGGACTGCATGGTTTCTGATGAGAAATGAGCTGTGTTCTTATTGAGGCTCCTTGTACGTAATGAATCACTTCTCTCTCGATGCTTTCAGAACCCTCTCTTTGGGTCCTGAGGATCTGGCAGTGTTGTGTCTCGGTGTGAACCCTTCTGAGTTTATCTTGCCTGGAGTTTGTTGAGCGTCTTGGATGCGTAGACCCAGCTCTTCCATTGGACTTGGGATGCGTGCAGCAGTGTTTCTTCAGATGCTTTTCCTCTCCGGCCCCTCTTTTCTCCTCTTGGGCCTCCGGTCCACCAGGTGCTGTTCGTTTACCTTCGTTCCATTTTCTCCCTGCTCCTCAGATTGGATCATTTCAATTGTCTTCAAGCTCACTGATTCTTTCTTCTCCTGCTCTGATGTTCTGAACTCTTCTAGTGAGTTTTTAATTTCACACTTTTCGGTGGCAGAACTTCCATTTGGTTCTTTTTTGTAACTCTATCTCTTTATTGATTTTCTTTTTTTGTTCATTCAGTACTTTCCTGACCTCCTTTAATTCTTTGCCTTGGCTCATTGAGCACATTTAATAAGATAACTGATTTAATGTCCTTGACTGCTAATTCAAATGTCTGTGCTTCTTCCAGGAAATTCTGTCAAATTCTTTTTCTCCTTTGAATGGGCTGTATTTTCCTGTTTCTTTGTCTGTTTTATAAGCTTCTGTTGAGAACTGGATATTCTGAGTATTATAATGTGGGTAAGTCTGGATATCAGATTCCCCCACCGCTCAGGGATTGTGGATTTTTCCTTGGTGAACTATCAGTTTGTGACTCTTCAAACTACTTTTGCAAAGCACGTATTTCTCATTGTGAAGTTTCTCTCGTTATTTCTGTGGCCGGCCAGTGTTTCCCCTAAATGTCTGGCTGCAAATGGGGGACCAGCGCTCCAGTCGACGCTCTGGAAGGAGCAACGGCTGCCAAGGGGCAGGGCGAGCGAGCCCGTGCGCCGGCCCCTCAGAGCACTGCGGGACGGCCGGCCAAAAGGCACAGGGGCGAGTTCTGGGGCCGAGTCCCCGCTGCCTGCGCAGGAACGACGGCTGTCGTCACAGCCACGGGAGACCGAGGGCGGGTTGTCGCTGGGTTGCTGACGCCACTCGCTGGGGAGGGGCGGACAGCACCTCTCCCCTGGTGCCGTGCACTGTCTGGTCCGGCTCCAGGGTCTGGAACAGTGGACCCGCAGGCTCCCTTCAGCACAATGCTTGTTTGTGGAGGACGAGTCTCTCCCGCTTCCGGCTCCCCCGCTGTGTCCTCGGGGCACAGTGAGAAGATTCGTCACCACCCTCCCCACAGGTCTCTACCCCACAGCCTCCACTCTCCCACCGCCCGGCTCTGTCATGTTTCTGTTTTCATTCTAAACGAACAGTGTGCTTCCGGAAGCATCAGGTCAGTAATACCTTGACCACCTTTGCTTCCGAGCACCAGCCCCTCCTTCTGTGGGTTTTTCTTCCGCGTCCGGCCTCTCCCAGCTTGCCGCCCACTCCGCGGCACCCGTGGCCTGGGAACATCAGTCGCGCAGGCTGCTCGGCCTGCAGCGCCCCCACGACTTACCCGCCGGAGCCCTGCCCCCACCTCAGCGCCCACGACTGCCTCTGCGCTGGGTCCCCTGGGGGCCTGTCCAGCCTCGCGCCTTGCGTTTCTGTAGTCTGTTCTTCCTCTTCTTCGGCGAGCCGTTGCTCATCGTGGTTCCCCTTTCCTTTCCTTTCCATTTTGTCTCATTCATGCTTCAGTTTGTGTCTAGCGTGTAAACGTCAAGAGCTGGCTCAGGGAGGAGGAGACCACACGGGCTCGGAAACCTCCCAGAGACGCTGTACTTGCGGAACCACTGTCCAAGGAGAGTTGTGTGCAGCACACAGTCCCGTCCGCTGCTTGCGGCCCAGAAGTTAGAATGAGCACCGTCCCTGGCCCTTCGGCAAGGGCCGAAGTCACCCCTTGGCAGGCCCCGTAGCACCAGGGAAGGGAGAGCCCTCCTGCTTTGGGGAGGCTGTGTGAGGACACTCAGGGCCCCTGGGTAGCCAGGACTCCCCACAGCGAGCAGAGATGTGCAGGGAAGGCACCAGGAGAGAGGTGGCCTGTACTGTGTCCTCTCCCCGTGCCAAGGATCCAAATAGGCCTTGGTGGCCCCCAGGAGACCCGCTTGCTCATCAGGAAAAGCACCACTTGTCTCTGTCCCGATGCGTGTGTGGAGGGAAAAGCCCACCCCCGCCCCCAGCGCAGCCCCGTGAGGAGCCCCGGTGTGCAAGTAAGTGCTCTGAGCTCAGGAGGCAAGGTGATCACTGGCATCCCAGAGCCATCGGTGGCTCCGTCTCCAAAATGTGCTCTTGTTGCCAAGTTCTGTCCCCTGTGGTGGTACAACAAATGCTACATCATGTATTTCCTGTTATTTCTCTCTCTGCAGGTCTCAAGGGACCAAGAGGAAGTCATGTTGCCAATGAGCGCAGACCATGCTGAGGTTGAAGGTCAGCTTCAGGTGGGACATCACAGTGTGGGTGTGAGGTCCACCCAAGCTTGATTCTTTTTTTTTAATTTTTAAAATAGTTTTTAAATTTATTTTTGAGACAGAGCATGAGTGGGAGAGGGGCAGAGAGAGAGGGAGACACAGAATCCGAAGCAGGCTCCAGGCTCTGAGCTGTCAGCACAGAGCCTGACACAGGGCTTGAACCCACAAACTGCAAAATCATGACCTGAGCTGAAATCGGATTCTTAACCAACTGAGCCCCCCAGGCCCCCCCCCCCCCCACCTGCAAGTTTGATTCTTTAAAGAGTTAAATGTCTTCTACAGGAAAACAAGGAGAGGGAGAGATCACCGGTGGGGGGGGTCAAGGGCTAGGACGCTTGTTGTCTCAGTGATGCAGAGGATGAGCTTGGGCACACGTAGTGTCTGCCGATGGCGCCTGGCGTCCCCTGCTCACCCTGCCCCCTGTTCTGTGTGCCACAAAGCAGTCGGTGCAGGAGCTGGGGCTGGACACCCAGCTGACGCGCCAGCGGGCACAGCGCCTGCGAGGTAGGAGCTGGCCCCGCTGGCGTCGCTGTGGCTGCCCACCTGAGCCTCGGACCCTGGTGTGTGGTGGTGGCCAACTTAATAATGGCGCACAGAGCGAGGGCCGCGGAGCGTTTGATCAGTGACGGAGCCAAAGGCCTGATGTGCTCTGTAGATGCTCGACTCCGCCGCCCACATGCCGTCTGCCCAAGTGCAAGGTGATTTTGTTACTCACTCGCCTGATGCAGAGCCCTTCTGAGGCGGCCCTGCCGCACCTAAGCAGATGCTCACCACTCAGCTTTAAAACAACTGCCATTGGCCACGATGCCGCCGCGGCCGCGCTTCAGAGCACACAGTGCAGGTCTCCCGTACGTTCCCCTTTCAACACACCCATGGCTGCAGGANGCTGTCGGGTCTGTGAGTCCAGGAGCAGCAGATAAGATTGTAGATAACGTCGTGAGCAAGCTGGCTCCAGGGACAAAGAAAATGCATATTTTAAATACCTGGTGGTAAAAGACAGTCGTCCCAGGGAATATCGACTAACTTCACTCGTGACGGAAGCCACAGCAGAGTGGAGTCGCGCCTGCAGCCGGGCCGTCAGCCCAGGGCGTCCTGGCTGATGCACCTTGTAGGGTGAAGGTAAGACAGACATTTCACACAGCAGGAAGGAATGTCAAGGAGTGAAAAATAGACCATTTTCATACCATTTTTAGAAAGTGATTTCCCTAGGAATAGATCTAACAGAAAGACACGCCAGACCTGCAGAGAAAACGATAAAACGTGCAGAGACATTTTAAGGAGCCTAATGAATGCAGACACCGCTCACGGAGCGCGCGCCACACCTGGAGGTCCCAGGGCTCCCAGGGGGGCCAGTGAGGGACGCCAGCTCAAAACTCTGCGTCTGAGATGTGTGTGGAATTGCAAAGGATCAATCATGCCAAGAACCCCAGGAAGAAGGGCAATTCAGGACGTCTAACTGCGCCACTTCCATAAAGCCTGTTAATCAAAGACAGGGTGGTGTCTGTGCAGATATAAGCACAGGGCCCGGTGTGGTGGCTTGTCGGTGGGCAGATTGTTTCATAAACGTTGCTGGGAGGGGCACCTGGGGGGCTCAGTCAGTGGAGCATCCGACTTCGGCTCAGGTCATGATCTCACGGTTCGTGGGTTCGAGCCCCACGTCGGGCTCTGTGCTGACAGCTCAGAGCCTGGAGCTGTTTCAGATTCTGTGTCTCCCTCTCTCTCTGCCCCTCCCACACTCATGCTCTGTCTCTCTGTCTCAAAAATAAATAAACTATAAAAAATTTTAGATAAAAATGTTGCTGAGACATTTGGTGCCATGTGTGAAAAACTCCGCCTTGTACTGTTTACACTAATTCCACAAAAACTAAAGACATAACGCGTGAAGGGACAACTATACAGACTGGAAGATAATATTTGGTACTATCTTCTTTTTTTTTAAGTTTATTTATTTGAGGAGAGACCGAGAGTGGGGGAGGGGCGGGGAGAGAGGGAGAGAGAGAATCCCAAGCAGGCTCCACACTGTCAGCACAG
Organism: Crocuta crocuta; assembly: GCF_008692635.1. Taxonomy (NCBI): domain Eukaryota; kingdom Metazoa; phylum Chordata; class Mammalia; order Carnivora; family Hyaenidae; genus Crocuta; species Crocuta crocuta. Next base: position 11,215,985 of record NW_027551559.1, read on the forward strand.
AGCCCGATGCAGGTTCCATCTCATGAACCGTGAGGTCATGACCTGAGCCAAGAACAAAAGTTGGACGCTTAACCGACTGAGCCCCTGGGGTGCCCCTGGTACCGTCTTTATGTCCTCATGGTGACTGAGGGTCCTTAAGTAAGGTTTTCTTAAAGGCACTGTCTGTAAAGGAAGATACACATGAATTAGACCACGCTGAAATGAAGAATCTACAGACACCAAGGGAGGCCATCAAAAACTGGAAGAATATTTGCAGCACATAGCTGACGAAGGACTGGTGCCCAGGACACGTCGAGAGCTACGACGCCAGAGGGAAAAAGACGAATGATGACTGGGCCCTTGAGGGGACTGGGAATCCAGACCAGCAAACGTGTCTACCTGGTGCCGTCCTCGGGGAAATGTGACCGAAAACCACACATGGGGGTGAGGTCCCTGTCACACCCGCAGCTGTAGGTCTTACCTCACCGAGGATTGGCAAAGGTGGGCCTGGGGACCGCACGTGGCCGGTGGTCTGGGACAGCGCTGCGCCCACAGCGGGTGGGCGAGGCTGTGGGCACCGCCAGCCCAGCCCGGCTGTGGGTCCAGGAAATGCTTGCCCGCTGCACCAGGAGTCCTGAGCGCTGCTCCTGGTCTGAGGAGACGNNNNGGCGGGGAGGGTTCTCAGCGACCCACTGTGCGGGGCTCTGTGTGCAGAACCGGCCGCCTCCCGGCAAGAGGTCAGGATGGGCGGCGCCAGGAACCCATCCTCACCCGCCCTCGGGTGCTCAGGGCAGCTTTCCTTTGCCCTGAAGGAGCCATGGAGCCTGTGCTGGCCAAACGGCCCACCCAGAAGCCCCCCTCCTTGGAGAGCACGGCTGGGGAGTCGGCCCCAGGGAAATTCAGGCTCCCGCACCGGCCGCCCCGCAGCAGCAGGAACGTGCTGTCCCCGGACGCTCCCTCGGCACCCAGCAGGCCCGGGGCACGGCACCTGGCACCGTCACCACCGCCAGTGAGCCAGGGGACCGGCAGGCCGTCCGGCTGTGCCACCTCCTGCGCTACCGGCCTGCAGAGCAGACAGCAGCAGACCCACCCAGGGGTGGAGGGACCTCCCGCTGCTCAGGGAGAGGCCAGGGGCGCATGTGTCCAGTCTTCAGCGACACCCACATCTACCCTGCCCCCGAGGCCAGGGCTGGCGCCACATGGGAGCCATGACCCAGTATCGAGTAATTGGGGGGAACAGGTCTCTACAGGCGTAGGGGCTGGGTGGGGAGAGAGCAGGGAAAGGGGTCCCTGCAGGAGGGCCTGGCCCACCGGAAGAGGCCCAAGGGCGTGTGGGGGTCTTCCGGGTCCCTCAAGGGCCAACACACCACAAGATAGTTAGTGCTCTCACGAAAATGTAATTTCATTGCATCCTGAGTTTATACAAAGTAAGAAAATGCCCTAGAAACTGGAGAAGGTTCCAGGAGGAGTCCAGTCCCTGGCAGAACAGGCTGAGCTACACTGGCCCAGGCTAAGAAGTTAGATTTTTCAGAGCTTGAGATCAGTCCAGATAAACTCACAACCAAAAATCACAAACCATCACACGTGAGACAGTCAAGAAACAGTAAAAGAGATTCAGACCCCTAGAAACCTCAAGGATTAGAAATACAGGGTATTAAGTAGAATGAACAAAAGATTTTAATGTGAGACAGAATGACAATAATAAGCAAGAAGAGGATTTTCTAAACGATCAGGAAGATCTGTAAAAGGGCTGAAAATAATCCTTAGAAATAAAAAATATACTTGTTAAAAACTTGGACAAATTAGACACCAGAGTAAACATAGCTAAAGAGAGAGTTACTGAACTGGAAAGTAATCTGCAGAAGTTACCAGAAAGTGGATGCAGCTGTGGGGCTGCGTGAGGAAGGGCTGACAGGCGTGGAGGGCAGACGAGCTCAGACGCACCCCCGGAGCGCAGGGTCGCACGGGGCTCAAAGCACGAGACTCGGCAGGTGCCAGCCAGCCGCGTCGGTGAGGACGTCCACGCCTCGACCTCCCACAGGGAGGGACAGAGCACCAGGGACACTTTGACCTTAGGAACAACCAGAAGGAAAGATCACCTACAGAGGAAGAGCGGACAGACAGACGGCCGACCTCCCGGCCATAAGGATGGAAGGGAGGGAAATAACTTCCACAAAGCGAGACAGAAAACAGCTGTCAACCTACAGTCACATACCCAGAAATGCTACATGTAGGAAAAAGGGCAAAAACACATTGTTAGATGACAAAACCTGTGCTTATCACCACCAAGCTACAGTGCTGTGACTGGAGAAGAGAGGAAGGAGAGAAGGGTGGGAAGCAAACGTGGACAGAAGCCACGGGAACAGGGGCGAGGCTCACCCTTCCTCGCTTGTGCTTCCTGGCAGGTCCCCAGGTTTTCAGAGTGAAAACAGATTCAGACAACACAAGTAACAGCCCGGTTCCCGCGCAGCCTGTGCACCCCGGGCTCACTCTGCGTGTGTTCTCCCAAAGCTCATGGACCTTTTCTGGAAACGGAGCTTGGGCTGCCCTGCGCCACCTCAGCGGATCTTGCGACGCAGGGACCCCCGGGTGCGCCACCCGCTCTGTTCCGGCGCCTCCACGCCGCCCCCGCCCCTTCCTGCTCTCCGCCAGGTCCCCGTGGCCCTCGTGCTTGGGGCTCATCCAGCCTCTTGCGTCTGCAGGTTAGAGTTTACGTCAAATCTGGAAACATTCTGGCCATTATTTTTCTAACACTTTTTCTGCACCTTTGTCCACAATGTTTTCTCCTCTCCTCTTTGGGGGAGGGTGGACCCCCATTAAACATACATTAGGCTGCTTGAAATTGTCCCCCAGATCGCCGATGATCTGGGTTTTCTAATTCTCTTTTCCCTGTTTCACTTTGGGTACTTTCTGTGGCTACATCTCTTCTGTGTCTAATCTGCCATTGGCTCATTCATGGTATTTTCCATCTCACATGCTGTAGCTTTTAGCCCCACAAACTCAGTCTGTGGTGCTGCTGTGACTCCCGTGTCTCAACGTAACGTTCAGACGCTGGGGGATGAATTACGATGCTGCGCTGATGCCCTCACGTCAGCCCCAGGTGACTGATTGGTGTTGTCACATGGGTGTGATTTTCCTGCTGGTTTGCACCCCTGATAGTGCGGAGTGGATCATTATGTTTACCTTTTGAGGTGCTGAATATTTCTGTATTTTTATAAATATTCTTGAAATTTATTCCAAGACGCAGTTAATTAAAGAATTTGATCTTTGTGCCTTCGGTGAGGCTAACTGTCCCCCACTGAGTCAGTCTCCTCCCGTCGCCTCAGTCGGCACCCCACGGACGCTGAGTCTTTTGCTCGGCCGCCGCAGGCGCACCGCGTGACCTTGTGAGCATCCAGCACCGCTCTGTCCGGCGCTTGTGGCTCCTGTCCGGCCTCCCCACTTGCCCACACACGCTCACCTGCCCCAGCCTCATTCACGCCGGGCTCCCGCAGATCTCTGGGTCTGTCTTCTTTTGGACTCTGGTGAGTTCCATCACCCAGCACGGTGCGTGGAGGCCACCACCCAGGCACTCGCCTGGGACCCTGCCACTCAGGGGTCCTGTGCTTCGCTGCCTTCTCTCACATGGAGCACACCTAATGCCTGTTATTTCGCCTCACCTGGACGCGAAAATCTGTTCTGTAGCAATGTGACGTTTGTCAGAGGCCGCTGCACTGAGGCCCATTTTCTGCTGCACGATCAGAAAATGCAGTCGTGGGAGCAGAGTCACCTGGACCTTTAAAGGCTCAGCTGCTGTGTCCCTGGGAGTCGGAGTGGCTCTGGGGTGACCCTCCCGCCCCTGAGCTCTCGAGGGGAGGGCTGTGTTCAGAACCAAGGGCATGGCGCCTGCCACTGCATTAACTGGACCAGGGAGCACACACTAGGGTCTCTGTGTGCACGCAAGGCCTCGGGGAAGCACCGGCTTAGATGAACTGTGGGGAGATTTGGACCGTACTAAGGGACAGACTCAGTTACCACGTGGAGGCTTCCTGGGGGGCTGCGGCACCGCTCTGTCCCTGGAATCCGCGTGAGTGACCGCCTGCTGCCTGTAATTCCCCAGCGCTGGCCGGCTTCTGACAGGTTTTCACACACCTGGGGGAGCAGCTCCTCAAAGGGCTTTGATCTTAGTGGTGGCAGAGTGTTTCTGTTTCCGTCACCCAATAACCCGGTGGTGCCCCGCGTCCTCCCAGGGGGGCTGGACAGAGCACCCCCTCATTCACACGCCCTCCTGTGGTGCACACGTCACAGCGGCCTGCCGTCCCAGCTCTGGGACTGTCCTACCCAAGTCTTCCCTCCCTTGAGCCCAGAGCACACGGGCACCAGATTGATGACAGTGCAGTCAGGGAGCCACAAGCATGCCCATGGCATCATGCAGAGCCAGGGCCTGGGAAAGGAGAAGCCAAGAAAGGGCGGCTCAGGGGGATACACAGGGGTCACCTTGCGGCCACCTTGGCCGCAGTAACGGCAACCACGTGCCCCACCCATCACCGTTGTCAGAGCCTAGGTTGTGGTGTCGCAAGGTTAGCACCTCACGTTTGGCCAGAGGTGGGAGGGCAGAGCAGACCCAGGGGATCCCTGGCCCAAGGGGAAGTGTCACGCCTTCACCCTGAGCTGGTGGGCTGGTGCCTCTGGAGACTTTCTTACGAGCAGAATCAGTATCAGAGCCCAGGTCCTGAACATCTTATGTGAATCAAAATTATGGAAGTAGCTTAAAACCTTAAATGAGACATTATGCCCAGTTTTATGATTGCAAGGAGAAACTTGTAAGCTAAAAACGCAAGCTCTGGGGCGCCTGGGTGGCTCAGTCAGTTGAGCATCTGAGCAGCAAGCTCTCGTGTCCATGAGTTTCCCCGTTGCTACTTGAGTGCAGACCGCACGCGGCGTAACTTCCCACAGTGGGGAATATGCGGGAGAGGACTCCCAACGCGTGCGGTCGAGGAGGTGTTTTAACCAGGAAGACATATTCCACGTTTCAAAACTAAGGAGAATATAATATATAACATGTGGAGTCATGGACAGCTTGAGACCCTCTTCCCGCCCGCGGCTGCCTTCCCATCTGGGAGCCCCGGGCCTGGAGCCTGAGGCAGCTGGGCGGGGCCCGGGCTGCCCGGGCACAGGGGTGGCGGCCTGGCAGGGAGCGTGCCAGCCCGGACAACCCACACGGGGGAGCTGTCCCTCCTTCATTCTCCCAACTGCATGACACGAAACCCGCCCGGGAAGCTGGGACAAGGCAGCGGCCGTGGCTGCCGGGCCACCCGTGGCAGAGCCAGGAGGAGCCTCTGTGCTGGGGCCACGGGGTCCCTGCAAACCACACCCCCCGGGAACTCGGGATGTGATTTCGTCTGGACGAAGTGTCTCTGCAGGTATACTCAGGGGCCTCCGCAGGGGACCGTCCTTGCCTGGGGGGCCCCTTCATGCACTGAGAGTATCTTTGCAAGAGGGAAGCCCCATGAGGACGGAGGCAGAGACGGGAGGCGAGCGGCGCGAGCGCCAGGAGCCCCAGCGACTGCAGGAAGCAGGAAGCTCTGGGCCCAAAGCCTCTGCAGGCAGCGCGCTCTGCCCACACCTTGACTTGGCACTCCTGGCCTGAGCTGAGAGGCCTTCTGTCGTTTAGGCCGCCGGTGTGTGGCTCTGCTGTCTCCAGCGGCCCAGGCACGATCACAGCAACCCGCCAACGCAGACGATTCCGGCCTCCCCGCTAAGCCCGTGTGGCCGCCATGCAGACGTGTGCACGCGTTCCTGCAGCTGTGTCGGGGTTTGATGGCTGGAGGGCAGACGGAGGTCATGCGGCTCGGTAGTGGGCCGGAACCTGGGGTGCAGCAGCATCCCCCACAAACGATGTGCTAGTCCAGCAGCCGCGGCTGGAGGAGCGGCCCAGTGACCCCTGGACCAGGGAGCAATTCCATCATGAAGGGGGCTCCCAGCTTGGTAAGATGCTCTGCCCCTATTTGTGTGATTTTCTAATCGTGAGCTGCTTCTGTAAAGCAGACCACCTATTCTCAAAAGAGAATTTCATTTGTGGACAGCCGGTAATAGTCCATGAATGTGACAGACCCCCACCCCCAGAAGCAGGGCACCAGTTCAGCCTGGAACATGAGGGCAGGGCCTCTGAGGGCTGTGACTCTGCCCGTCTGACCCCGAGGACTCCCCCAGTGCCCTACCCTGTGAGGCCACCCCCATCTCCCCAGGCCTCGCCTCTCCCTCCCAGGTAACATGCCCCTTGAACATTTATGCTCCTGAAGCCTGGTGCCCACCTCTGTTGGCAGATTACCCGTGCTAACGTCAGAGCTCTGACACAGGTTTTGCAACACGGACTGAACAGTCACCTTTAGCTAATATGACAGTGGGAACATAATATACAGTGTTTTTCTTTTTTTTCTCTTGCATCGTCAGTAGTAATGTCCAAGGGAAGGCAGTGCTCAGGCCTGAGTGGGAGGCGGGGAAGACGCTGTCCAGCTCCGACCTGAACAAATGACTCAGAACCCTGAGTCTCGGCAAGTAGACCTCTAGACAGATGCCCATCTTCTAACTGGAAGCGGAAGCAGAAACTAGAGGGTTGAAAGGAGGCATGTGGGACCCAGGACCTCTGTGGGGCTGGGGTGGGGCTGAGCCACCGAGGGCTGCCTGCCCCCGGCTCCCAGAGTCGCCCCCACCGTGGGCTAGTGTCTGCTGCAGCGCCCACACCACCGTCTCTCTCTCGCCGCCTGTGCAGACTCTCGGAGCTGGAATCTGAGGCGAGACCCAAAGCTGCATCCCACCTGCGGAGTCTGGGAGCAGGGCAGAGCCTGGAGGGGCGTGTGTGTGCGTGTGTGTGCGTGTGTGTGTACGTGGGGGCGGGNTGCTGACACCGTCTGCGTATTTAGTGCTGCATTTACCTGCCATTTTTTGGATGCCACCAGGCCCAGTCTCCAGGCCCGAGTCCCCACGGCCAGCCTCTGGGTGGGGGCGGGGGGCCCCTCCGGGGGACCTCTGCACCACCCCGGGCAGCTCCGGGCCCCTAGGAGGTGGTTGATAAAGGCCGACCTGGATCCCGAGTGGGTGGAGTGATGGGGAGAGAGAGCTCGGAAGAGGCAGGAAATGGGGGTGGGGCAGCGAGACAGCGGCTTGACCGATGCCTTAAGCGGGATTCCGTGACCACCGCTCTGGTACCAGCCACTGTTCCCATCACATGGTCCAAATCACAGGGCTCCTCGAGGGTGATGGGGGGAGGGCTGCTGGTGAATTTCCTGGGCGCGTCTGCAAAACGCCTGCGGTAGGAGGGTATGTGCGTGTTCCTGGGGGAAGGGTCTGCGGCTTTCATGATTTCCAGAGGCTTCTGTGACTCGGAAAGTTACCGTAATGTAGGTGCTACACTAGAAAATCCCGGTGCCTGAGTACGGGAGGAGGCAGTGATGGAGATCGCCCGAGGTTCTCTTGGCTGCCTTCTTATCTCCCTGGCAGTGTTGGGCTCGTCTTCCTGAATCCTCTGAAGGTGCAGTAAATAACTGTTGTAACTATATACAGGGTTATAAATACTGATGGTGGAAAAGTGTAAACCACAGGAGAATTTCATAAAGAAAATTAAATCATTCATCACTACTTGCGGATTAAGAGAAGGCTTTTGGCAGCCAGACTGTCCTCAGGGCAGCGGAGCGCTCCCAGCAGGAGAGACTGAGAATGAAAAGCTTCCTCTGGGAGAGGCTGCGCTGCCTTAGAGCCAGGCCTATTTATAGGCGGTGATGTTGCTGGTGAGGCAGGAGGAGCATGTAAAGATGCCATCTGGGGATCTTGGGACCATGAGGCAAGGGGCCCTGCTGCACCTTGAAGTATCAGGTCCTCTTAGGGCCGTGAGGGCCGTGCCCGGGCCCAGCCTGGCGCCGGCTGCAACTGAGGGCGGTGGGTACGGTGTGGAGTGCCCCTGAGCCCAGAAACCCTGGACCAGGCAGACGCTCGCCTGCATAAGCAGCAGCTGTACCTCAAGGCAGAGTGGGGGGTGGAGCACACCTGCATCAGGGGCTCAGACGTGTCCAGCTGGTCACAACCCCGGGCATCTGCCCTCAGCAGCCTGCCTCGTCAGGGGGACCCTCCGCAGCACCGGAGAGTGGAGAGCGTGTTCCCTTCCGTGCTGGGGATTGGCTTTGATCGGCCCTGCTGG
>NW_027551559.1:11224215-11224604 GCF_008692635.1 Crocuta crocuta
GTGGCTTCTGTAGCCAGGAGGGAGGGCAGAACCTGGGGTAGTGGTCAGGTCCAAGGGAACCACAGCGAGGAAACTGGAAGTGACCTAAAGGTCACGCCCCGACCCCAAGACTGGGCTTCTCCGCTGGAGGGGGTCCTGCAGGATAGACAGAGACCCCTGCAGCCCAACCTCCAGCACAAAGCAAGCGGAGCCAGAAAAGGGAACGGAGGAGACACTGGAAGAGGATTTCAAGATGGCAGCTTGCACACAGGTAAGCAGGAGAAGCCGGCCTCACGCAGGAGGAGCGCAGGTCTCAAGGCCGTGCTGGGGGTGCAGCTGCTGCTCCCCGGGAGCGCGGCTGGGGTGCCCCCGGTGCCCAGCGCGGCCCCACCCCACCCAGGCGCCGCTGC
>NW_027551559.1:11224709-11234234 GCF_008692635.1 Crocuta crocuta
GGGAGGGGGGGTGCAGACCTGTGTGAGCCCCTGGGAATGGCCTGTGGGGAACGGCTGCTCCTCCCTCCTCCCCAGATTTCATCTGATGTGGGGCGTCGTCTGTTTCCGGGCCCCTTATTCCCCTGGAACCGTATGATAACACAGGACGGCCACTCAGCCGTGAGTTGCAATTTAATGTCCAAACTCAGGACCTTCTTTGGTGAAGAGTCCAAAGTCTTGCGCTGAGTGTAAGGCAGTGACAGTGTTTTGCCTTGTGCGCCACGTGAAGACACCTTTCCCGCCCTCGCCCGGAGCTCTCGCTGGTCTCAGCAGCGGGGACCCGCCAGCTTGACCTGGGAGGAGCACGTTCATGCCGACTTTTTCTTTTTGTTAATTAGGTTTGTGGTGAGGAATGATGGGTTCTTCCCTTTTCTCAAGCCTAGACGTTAACACCACCGGGAGCCTTTTCCACCCCTCCGGCTGCCTGTGTGGTGGGGCACACCCATGTGTCCCCAGTGTGTGCCCCTGCGTGTCCCCACGTGTCCCTGCGTGTTTCCAGCGTGTCCCCAGGGTGCCTGTGTCTCTGACTCTCTTGGCACAAGTGCAGTGCCGCCTCGTGGGCTCCATGTGGCCTCCTGGCCTGGGCCACCCTGTCTCACCTGTGTGACTGCACGTCTGCTGAGCGCCAGCCAGGGGGCAGGTGAGCCAGAAGCTGGGTGCCACAAAGCAGGCCCCCCCGCCCCCGCCGTGACCTTGTGCAGGCCTCCCACGCCCCACTGTCTCATCTGCAGTTGGGAGGGGTCAGCCAGCTGTGCAGGATGTGGGCGTGGGGTGCAGATGTGGGTCTGGCCCTGCAACCGACCTTAAGTTAGGTTCCCCTCAAATGTGACTCTAGCCAGTCCTGGGTCGCAGGCTGTCTGTAAAAAGCCTGTCCACACCCTCCTTCTCGATCCAGGTATATATACTTCGTGCGCCCACTGACCCTCAGCCCCACTCTGGTTGTTTAATGCTGCGTGACAGACTGTCCCCAAACGAGGCCTTTAAGACAGTGACCCGTTTGCTTTTGCTCACGAATCTGCCAGCCAGCAGGGGTGGCCCCCATTCCCTGACCTCAGCTAGCGGTTTGCTGGCCAGGTGGGACCACCCAAGGCTGCCCTGCTTAGTTGAGTCTGGGTTGAGTGGCCAGCACAAGGCTCCTCTGTCTGTGTGGCGTCTCTCCGGAATATTCACCTGTCCCAGGAGGGAACAGGGGATCCTGGTTCTTTATCCTGAGGCTGTGTCCCATAGTCCAGCCAGCTAGGGACATGCCCCTGGCTTGAGGGGTGGGGCCTCACTGGGGGGGTGATGCTTTAGGGTGGCCCCTCTTCTTGGTGCTTCTGAGAACCGGTTGTGGCAGCCCCTGTGGCCCCCGACCCTGTGCCCCTCGGCCTTTGGTGGCCCCTGGCCTGCTTTCCTAGGGGCTGGCCGCACCCTCTCCCTGGAAGCAGGATGCTCCTCTGTGGGTAGATGGGTCCCCGCGGCTGTGCTGCCCGCTCCGCCCTGGCTCGGAGTCCCTGCTGCTTGGTCAGCTGCCCCCGCGTCTTCGGGGTCAGAGGCTCCATTCTCGCCCCTGCAGGTCCCTTCCTCCTGGGCTTCCACCCCTTTCCGCGGGAAGTGCCCGTCCAGGGCCCCTGCCTGTTTCTCTGGACTTGCTTTCTTCTTCTCGTTGAGTTGTAGGGTCCTTTACGGGTTCTGGAGACAAGCCGATATTTGCTGCATGAGTCCTGTGCAGCGGACCCTTCCCTACCCCGAGAAGGTCAGGTACCCTCGGCCCTCACCTTCCTGAGTAGTGATGTTGCCTTTCCGACGTCGGTTCCCCGAGGCCCGAAGGGCGGCGTCCCCGCGTCCTGTGCGCTTCTGTTCCGCCCGCTGCCGTTTATTGCAAACCTGCTCCTCCGGTTGTGTGCAGGGACCACCTTGTCACACGCGTGTGCACATGTGCTTGGGTGTGGCGTCCCACTGGTGATTCTGTCCCTGCACCAGAGGTCTTCGCTTCCGGACCTTTATCTGGAGTCTCAATGCCCACGGAGCAAACCTTGTTCTTCTTTTAAGATCACTGTGTGTTCACAGCCCTTCGCCCCCATACATCAGCTCAGTGCTTCTAGACGCCAGACATGAAAATTGTTGGAGTTTTTATCCAGATTAAACTAAAACTATGGTTGAATTTAGGGACAGTTGACGTCTTTCTGTATGTAGATTCCAAACCGTGTTTATATGTTATCGTTTGGATCTTTCGTTTCCTTCAGTGGTTGAGTTTTCTGTGTCGATGGTCTTGTGCGTCCTTTATGAGCTGTGTTCCTAGGAATTTGCATTTCTTCGTATTTTAAATGTTGCATTTCTAAATGCTTTTTACTGTGTGTCTCTGCTGTTACATGGAAATGAAATGGCCCTTCGTGTGTTGACCATGTATCCAGAAACACCACTAGACTCACTTACTTATTCTAATCATTGTCCTGGGATTCCTTCAGTTTGGCGTGTGTACAACCCTACAAACTGCAGATAATGAGTTTTTTTTTCTCCTGACACTTTTTATATCTTCATTTCCTTTTCTTGTTTTTCTATACTGACATGGAATACCGTACTCGCTCCAACTTAAAAACAAACACTTTCAATATTTCGTTTTAAGTGCGGCGACTTTTTTCAGTTTTTTGCAGGTGACCCTTTTTCTCAGATGAAGGAGTTTTCCTCTTTTTTGATTTACTAAGAATTTGCTTGATGCGTAGGTGCTGACTTCCTTCGGATGCTTCCCCCGCGTCCGTGGAGGCGGCGGCAGTGTGGCGGCGGCGCTGACCGACTCGCCGCGGAGCCGGCCTTGCGCTCCCGGCCCTGCCCCAACATGACTGCAAAGCGTTGATGCTTTGCATCTGTGACCGGGTTCCGTTGGTTCACGTTTTGTTTGGGATCGTGAAGAAAAGTTTTTGTATCCATGGCCAGCTTCTGGGGTCTGCCTGCGGTGTGAGCAGACTCTGGCTCCCCCCGAGGCCGGGGCCCGGCCGCCTCGCCCCTGCGGCAGGGCTGGGAGGGCACGGGCGCCTGCTCTGCACCCACTGGAAGCCATCCCCAGACCAGCCGGCTTGTGTGAGCCGCCTCTTCCTCCGCCTGTGCCATAAGCTTGAGACCAAGCGGGAGTCCCAGCAGGCAGCTGCCTGTCATATGGCACTTCTGCCCTCGGAGCCCGTCCTGCAGGGGCCCCCGGAACCCGGCCCCGCCTGACCCTCTGGGCCCTCTGGGCCGCCGCGCCTGGCTTCTGTCCTCCACGCGCCGTTCTGTGGAGGGTGCCCCTCCTCTGGTCTCTCTGGGCCCCTGAGCGCTCGAGGCCACTGTGACAAAGGGCCACAAAACGGCGGCGTCACACACTGAACCTTATCCTCTCTCAGTTCTGGGGCCGGAGGCTTGGGGTCCAGGTGGGGGAGGGTCTCGCTCCCTCCAGAGGGTCTTGGGGAGGATCCTTCTTGCCTCTTGCAGACCCCGGGGTTCTAGGGTTGTGGCTCCGTCATCACGTGAGCTCCCCCATATCTGTGTCTCTGTCTTCCAAGAACACTTGTCATTGGGTTCAGGGCCTCCAGGCAAATCAGACCCGGCCTTGAGGTCTTCAGCCTGATGACACTTGCCAAGACCCTTTCTCCAAACAAGGTCACATTCACAGGTTCTGGGGGTCAGGACGTGGCCGTGCCTTTCTTGGGACCGCCTCTCACCCCGCTACACTTGTCCCCTGCAGAGGGAGCACATTTGACCCCCAGGCTGCCTGCAGGTGCTGACAGAGACCCCTGGCCGGGCACTTGTGGGGCCCAGCAGTGTGCTGGGCAGCTGAGCTGCTAGAAGTTTTCACCCGTGTCCTTGTGCAACCCGTAGGCACCCCCTGCACAGGGGCATCTGTCCGGGAGTCTGAAGTCTCCTCCGGCCCAGCCCGCCTGCCAAGACCAGAGTGTGAAGCGCGCGAGATGCGGCACCCACATGCTTGGGGCTTCGGTGTTTTCCGTGTCATGGTGGGGTCTTGTGCGGGGGGGCCCCGTGGGGAGAGCAGCTTAGGACAGGTCTCAGAGAAAGCGTGGCCCAGACGATGAGCCACGGGTTATCGAGTCCCTTCTTGTGCCTGGGCCGCCATCTCGGAGCCAGGGTGCCCTGAGCTCCTCTGAGGACCTCCTGGCCCTGGGGCCCCGGTGGGCCGAGCCCCACACTCCTCCGTCCTTGCTGGTGCCCCAGGCCGCGCTCCCACAATTCCACTGTCCTTGGTTCTGGGGCCTTCTCTCAGGATTGGGGGTGTGCCCTGGTGCCCTTTGCGGCTGTCCCTTGGTCCCCATACCCTTCATTTTCTGAGATCCACANCGAGAGAGGGCGCGACCGCGCTGCGGCGGGCAGCTGGCTTAGTTCATGGGGACGAATGAGGCGCCGTGGCCTCTCGGGGCGTCACACGCCCCGGCAGCCCCTTCCCCGCCGCCTCCACGTCCAGCTACGCGGACGCCGTGCGGACGCCCGGGCCTGGGGAGGCTGCTGCCCGCGGGACGAAGGGAATCAGGGCGTAGAGGGTGTGAAGGGAACCCGAATTCTTGGAGACCCAGGGCCGCGGAGAGGCCCAGAATGAGCGTGATCCCTCGGCAGAGACTCCGCTCGCGCTCGGGGTCCCAGCCCCTCTCGGCGGCACCCGCGCCCCGTGATCACCCCGGTGAGAGTGTCAGGCTGCAGCGTGCGAATCCAGAAGCTTCCCTGGAGGGTGTCGTGTTCTCTTACCGCCTCTGAGCACAGAACGCGGCCGTCAGGGCAGAGAACAGAGGTCGGGCTGCCGGGGTGTTTTGTTCACACGCCTCTGGGGAGCAGGCCCCGCCGGGAACGGGGACCGCAGGAGCCTTTATTCCGCGGTTTCAATGACGCAGAGGCAGCCTTGAAATGAGGGAAGAAATGGGGAGAAAATCCACTCTTGCCACTGCTCGTGACTCTCTTCATAGGTGTTTTGTGTCTCTAACGATGAGACGCGTTGAGGGTGAGCTCAGCAGGTGCTGACACCGTCTGCGTATTTAGTGCTGCATTTACCTGCCATTTTTTGGATGCCACCAGGCNTTTTGAGACTCTCTGAGGGAAGTGGGTCCCCCCAAAATCCCTGGCTTCATGGTGACGGGAGAATGTCCTGCTATCAAGGGGCCAGGGAGAGTGACCCAGAAGCCCTCAAGGTAGGTGGGGGGTTGAAGATGCCCCTGCCTTCTTCAGTTTCCCTACTGCAAAGGCTCCTGCCCCACGAAGTCATCTTTTGGAGAGCACACAGCCTGTCCTGGGCCCTGTGCTGGCTGCCCGCCCCCAAACCCCGTCCTGGACCCCNCCTGCCCACTCTCCTGTGCTGGCTGCCCCTAGGCCTGTCCAGCTGGGTGCAGCTCCCCAGGTCAGAGGCTGGGGCTCCCAGGGTGACCTTGCTGCAGGACAGTGCAAGACGGGTCCGTGACCCCAGGGATATTCAGGGAGCAGACAGGACAGCAGCTCAGTGCTCCGCTTGTTTTTCTCCTTGGAGAGAACTCAGTTGGATGTGAGTGGGAACGCCGGATGGCCTGGCCTCGGCGCCTGCACATCCTGGCCCCCGGGGACCTGCTGGGGCCAGTGACCCTAGGCTGTGGGATCTGGGACCCGAGCCACGTCCTGCTCACACAGCCGAGCTCACGCCAGCTCTCTCGCTGGGGCCGTGTCCCGGGGAGGGTGGGATTCCTGGCCGTCCGGGTGTTTCTCGGGAGTGCGCAGCTCAGAAAGCCTGCTTTGTCCGCCCGGGAGGCTCTCGCTGCCTGGAGCGGCCCTCGGCTGGGGCGAGTGGTCATTCACATCGAGTGTCCGAGGCGGCCACGGAGGGGGGGGCCACGTTATGAGAAAAGCCATGAACGACTGCCAAAGGCCGTGTGGTGCTCAAGTGCACTCAGGGATGGAGCTGAACCGGCAGGCGTGGGGAGTGGCACCTGGCCGCCTCAGGGGGTCTGTGGGCTGCCCGTGGCCTTTGTTCCCCCAGGGGCAGCAGCAAGGGCACTGCACCTCCGGACCCCGATGCCGGGGCCCAAGCCTCCAGGTGGGCTCTGGGCCCTGGTGAAAGGCAGAGGGCAGGGAGGTGAGCTGCATGGAGTGTTCTGGAAGGTGCCAGCCTGGGGCGCCTTGGTGCCTCTGCCCGCCACAGCCCACACGGCCTGCCCGGAAGCCTCAGAGGAGCAGGGAGTGGTGTGTCTTGCTGTCTTTCTCTTCTCTCTGCACGTTTTGTTCGCTCTCTCTGCGTTGTCGCTGAGAGTCTGGCGGCCTCTGGTAAGGTGCTGCCGCAGCCGGGCCAGCGCGCGGTGCCCTCGCTCAGCCCCGTCCGCAGCTGCACTCCTGGCGGCCCACGAGGTCTGAGCAGGGTCCTGCTTTATATCTGTGTGGCCAGGTCCCTCGAGGGTTCTTGCACAGAATGGGATCTCAGTCTGGACCCTGGGCCCCGGAGTCCCATCGGTGGGCCCAGTGACCATCCCCGGGGCTTCAGCACCTAGAGCTTTCGCTGGCCTGGGTCCAGGCGTAAAGACTCAGAGGACGTGGGAGTGAAGAGCAGGGACACTGAGCAGGGGCACAACGAGAGCCGGAGCGGCTTCCAGAAGCTTCCCTCTGATGCACCCGGCCCCAGAAGCCCTGTCCCTCTGCAGGGCCTGTGGTGTACGACAGGGGCCCAGGGCCTGTTTCTCAATCCTGCTTGCAGCACAGCGTGTCCCACGCAGACTCCGGTGCACCCAGAGGGGCTGGCGCCGTGCCTTTAGCGGAAGATGTTAACCCAAGAACCCAGCACAAGATCCTGCCTCTAGTGGGTGGGGCGCTGCTGGGAGCCGGAGCCGAGGGGCCTGGTGGGGGGAGCAGCCTCCCCGCCCAGGCCTGCCAGCCTCTGCGGCCCTGCCCCCGCACGCAAATAGGGAATTCTCCAGGGACCTCTGCAGGTCCCAAGGCTTCAGGGCACCCCAGCCTGGTTATCTAGCAAGGATCGTTTGTCTCTTTGGGGTTCAGGGCCGCAGGGTGTCCCTGAGGAGGACGCTGGTTCCCACTGTTTCAGAGGCCTGGACTCGCACCGCACCCACGCGGCATGGGGAGCCGCCAGTGCAGGACCCTTGTGTGTGACCTGGGCAGCGTTGGGCTCCCTTCAAGGACACGGATGTGGAGTTTCAGAAGGTTTGGAGTCTCGGGATCAGGACCGAGCCTGGGAATGTGCTCTGGGACTCAGGGGCCACGCTGGTGGGCCCTCCCACCTCTCAGAGCAGGGCCCAGGGGCAGGTGGGCGGGGAGAGGGGGCTGGCATTTCCCGGAGAGGGTCCCTGGGAGGCGGGTCTGAACTGCTTCGTCCACCACAGGTTCCCAGGGAGACGGGGCCAGGGGAGGGGCTCATGCGCCCCCAGGGAGAGTGACGGGAGACAGCAACATGCGGAGGCTGGGGGACGGGGCTCTGGGTTCCCTGTGGCCTGTCCGGGCTCCCAGACACATGCCTCCTGCCGGCCCCCACCTTACCCTACTCTGCACGCCGTCCCTGGTCCCCGAATCTATCGAAGGGCAGTTCTTCACGGGCCCTGCTCACAGACACACCTGCCCTGCTCACGGGCACACCTGCCCTGCTCACGGGCACACCTGGCCCTGCTCAGACACACCTGCCCTGCTCACGGACACACCTGCCCTGCTCACGGGCACACCTGGCCCTGCTCACGGGCACACCTGCCCTGCTCACGGGCACACCTGGCCCTGCTCACACGCACACCTGCCCTGCTCACGGACACACCTGCTCCTTCTCACAGATACACCTGCTCCTGTTCACAGGCACACCTGGCCCTGCTCAAACACACCTGCTCTTATTCAGGGACACACCTGGCCCTGCTCACGGACACACCTGGCCCTGCTCACACGCACACCTGGCCCTGCTCACGGGCACACCTGCCCTGCTCACGGGCACACCTGGCCCTGCTCAGACGCACACCTGCCCTGCTCATGGGCACACCTGGCCCTGCTCGGGCACACCTGCCCTGCTCACGGACACACCTGGCCCTGCTCACGGACACACCTGCCCTGCTCACGGGCACACCTGGCCCTGCTCACATGCACACCTGGCCCTGCTCACGGACACACCTGCCCTGCTCACGGACACACCTGCTCCTTCTCACGGACACACCTGCTCCTTCTCACGGATACACCTGCTCCTGTTCACAGGCACACCTGGCCCTGCTCAAACGCACACCTGGCCCTGCTCACACACACACCTGGCCCTGCTCACGGACACACCTGGCCCTGCTCACGGGCACACCTGCCCTGTTCACGGGCACACCTGGCCCTGCTCGGGCACACCTGCCCTGCTCGGACACACCTGCCCTGCTCACGGACACACCTGCCCTGCTCACGGGCACACCTGCCCTGTTCACGGGCACACCTGGCCCTGCTCACACGCACACCTGGCCCTGCTCACACGCACACCTGCCCTGCTCAGACACACCTGCCCTGCTCACGGACACACCTGGCCCTGCTCACGGACGCACCTGGCCCTGCTCACACGCACACCTGGCCCTGCTCACACAGACACCTGGCCCTGCTCACGGGCACACCTGGCCCTGCTCACGGGCACACCTGCCCTGCTCACGGGCACACCTGGCCCTGCTCACGGGCACACCTGGCCCAGCTCACGGGCACACCTGCCCTGTTCACGGGCACACCTGGCCCTGCTCACAGATACACCTGCTTCTGTTCACAGGCTTACCTGGCCCTGCTCAGACACACCTGCTCTTATTCATGGGCACACCTGGCCCTGCTCACAGACACACCTGTCCTGCTCACGGACACACCTGGCCCTGCTCACAGACACACCTGCCCTGCTCACACACACACCTGCCCTGCTCACAGACACACCTGCTCCTGCTCACAGATACACCTGGCCCTGCTCATGGACACACCTGCTCCTGCTCACACACACACCTGGCCCTGCTCACACACACACCTGCCCTGCTCACGGACATACCTGGCCCTGCTCACGGGCACACCAGTTGCTGTTGCAGGAACATCACTAATAGGGATTTCCAGTACTCGTGGTCAGGAAACCTGTGTGTTGATGTCCATGTGGCAGCTGACAGTGATCTGTCAGAATCTGTCCTGTGTCACCTTTCCTGTAAGTTTTGCTTCAGGGAGTCAAAGCTTGAGGAGATTGCCAGGGAGAGTCATTCTGAAATGGGACCTGGTTCATTTTGGAAATAGGGGCCTTGGCCTGGTGCCTCTTTGGGGCCTTGATGGCCAGGGAGATGGCATGGTGTCTGACAGATGGCCTTTCCCAGCAGTGGGACCAACCTAGTCTGGCAGACGCTGGGGGTCAGGCCTGTCCAGGTTTGTGTGGGGCACCGGCAGGGACCGCCCTCTGGCCCCGCCTCCCACTCTGGTCGTAATTCTACCCTGGTGGGGCCTCTCCAAGCCCTTCTTTGAAAATGCAAATCCAGTAACACAGTCTGTCCACACCCGGTGTGGGGTGTGGGCGTTTGTGGGCCTTTATTCCCTCCCTGCTCC
>NW_027551559.1:11234339-11237257 GCF_008692635.1 Crocuta crocuta
TGCCCCAGCCCCCTCTCCCTCCGACTTCTGCCTTTCCTCCTGCTCATCTCCAGGACCTGCTTCTCTCCCCACCTGCACCCTGCTGCCCCGGACCCTTGAGGCCAGCAGCAGAGGGGGCCCAAGGGAGCTCAGCTCGCCCGTTGTGGGCCCGACGCTGGTGATGCCAAGTGCAACTCACAGACCCTGCACCCCAAGTGTCCCAGCTCTCCTCACTTCCTCCCCACCCCCCTGCGCTCACTTCCTCCTCATCTTCACTTCCTCCCCATCCTCACTTCCTCCCCATCCCCCCTGCGCCCACTTCCTCNTTAAGCATCCGAACAGCATGGGGTCTTTTCAGGAGGGCAGGTGAGGGCGAGGTGAGACTCACCGTGTCGCAGAGGCGGGTGTGCAGAGCTCTCCTGAGCTGCGGGGAGCCCTCACGTGGAGGGGTGAGCAGGGCGTGTGCTCCGCCGGGTGTCTGGCCCGCCAGAGCGGCCCCTGGGCACCCCTCGCAGTACCTGGTCACAGCTGACGGGCCTCCACTCCCGCTGTGTGATCTGTGCCTCGCGAGGGTTCTCCTCGGGCGGCCATCCTTGCCGCAGAAGGGCCTGGACAGCCCCGCACTCCGGTGAGCCCGCGGCCGAGCTCCCAGGGCTTTAGAAACGAATTGTATCGTTATTAGATCAAATAGCACCTGGATTTATCACAGGACAGAAAGGGACACACAGAACGCATGTGGCTCCNCAGGCACACCTGGCCCTGCTCAAACGCACACCTGGCCCTGCTCACACACACACCTGGCCCTGCTCACGGACACACCTGGCCCTGCTCACGGGCACACCTGCCCTGTTCACGGGCACACCTGGCCCTGCTCGNAGCTCCTGTTTCAAAGAAACGGGGGCAGCGATAACGCCAGAGCGACTGGGTGTCACCTCGCCGCTGCTGTGGGTGCCGCCGGGCGTCCAGATCTCTGTCCCTGGGAGCGCCTGCGGGGGCCCGGAGGAGAGGGCGTGGGTGGGGGCCGCGGCCGCTTTGCTGAGCGTGGGCGTGTGAGCCCGGCTTCTGGTGCCGGTCCTGGCTTCCTCTGGGACGCCCGCTGAACTGAGGACTCGCGCACACGCTTGCTGGTCTGGACTCCGCGTGTGCCAGGGCATTGGGGGTGGGGGGCGCTCCCCTCTTGCTGAGCCCCCTGGGGCGCGGATGGCCACCAGCTGCTCCTCTGCAAAGTGACCTCTGGGGACTCAGCCACACACCTTGGTGGGGCTTGGATGTCTCAGGCCACTGGCTGTGACACAGGGAGGGGCCCCCTGGGGACCCGCTGGCCTTGGGGATCAGGCACCCCACCGAAGCGGAGACCTGTGGAGAGGACAGGGCAGTCTCCACTGGGTTCCCAGATGAGGGGTTCTGCAGGCCGTCTGCACCCCGGGCCCCCGTGTGCCACACTCCCTCTCCTGCCACGCGCCTGCTCTAGGGCTGCAGCCCATCAGCTGGCGGGTCCCTTGGGAGGGTGTCGTTCCGGAGAGCGAAGCGGATATGGCCCAGGGAGGAGGCGCTGGCACGGCGGCTGGTGGGGCAGGGAGCCCCCAGGAGGCTGGGTCGGGTGCTTTCCCCTACGCTTCGACTGTCTGGGGACAGCCCTCGTCCAACCCCCGGGCGGCCGGGGGGCCAGCGCCGGGCGGGGCAGTCTGGCAGTGGCCCTACCCCTTCGCGCCTGAGGGACCCGCCCTGCCCTGGGCACCCACCGTGACATGGGCGGCCAGCCTCCTGCCCTGGGCCCGGCTCTGTGGCAGCGCGGTGACCCCTTTCTCCCCTTCCTCCTCCAGCAACATGGCTGACAGCAAGGCCAAGGCCGCCAAGGCCGCCAACAAGACGCCCCCCAAGTCCCCAGGGGACCCCGCAAAGGACAGAGCGGCCAAAAGGCTGTCGCTGGAGACGGAAGGTGCCGGCGAAGGGGCGGCCGCCGCGGCCCAGGAGCTCAGCGCCCTGGAGGAGGCCTTCCGGCGCTTCGCCGTGCACGGGGACTCCCGGGCCACCGGGAGGGAGATGCACGGCAAGAACTGGTCGAAGCTGTGCAGGGACTGCCAGGTCATCGATGGGAAGAACGTGACTGTCACTGACGTGGACATCGTCTTCAGCAAAATCAAGTGAGTGCCCCCAGGCCTCGCGCTCGGGACCCCCGGTGGGCGCCCAGGTGCCCCCGAGAAACATCACGGCCCCCGCACGGCTGCCTGGTGTCTAGTGCTCTCCGGGTGGGCCACGCTTTGGGGGAAATAGCTTTATTTCAGCTTCTTCCTGACGCGCGTCGTCTCAGTCAGACTGAGGCTGTGGATGTGTGTCCCCCTGGCCTGGCGTCCTTCCTGTGACTGCCCCGGGCCCTCCCTGTTAGTAGTGAGCTCCTCCGTGCATTCAGCAGTTGACGGTTTCCTCCGTGTCCCCAGCAGCGGTGACTCTGTGTCACCAGACATGGTGGAAATGCCGTTGGGTGTGTCTCGTCCAGGGAGGTCTCCCCCCGGCAAACCACTGGTGCCTGTCCTCATGGTGACCAGAGACCGGGGGTGCAGCCCTCACCACCGGAGCCACGTGTGGCCTCTCCTCCAAAGCCGGGAGGTTGCACGGGGTGGTGTGTCCCCATGGGCAGTGCAGACCACTCACCAAGCAGAGGGGACTTGGCCTTTCTGGTCGCAGGGGAAGAGGTGGAACCAGTCAGGATTCAGGGTCCAAGCAGAGGCCCCAAGGAGACCATTGGGATTGGGGATTCTAGTGAGTACTCCATTCCCAAGGCCCAGGGTCAGAGGGCAAGGGACAGGGCTGGGGTACAGACGGGGGAGGAGGTAAAGGTGGGTGCAGGAGGTGAGGAGGCGGTGAAGGAGGGGTGCAGGAGGGAGGGGGAGGTGAAGGCGGGGTGCAGGAGGGGGAGGTGAAGGCGGGGTGCAGGAGGG